>NW_027529438.1:1466292-1585103 GCF_008692635.1 Crocuta crocuta
TTCCTGTATCTGGGAACTGGGATTACAGCTACATTTTCAGTGGGAAATTCTCTTTGGCCTTTTGTTCATTCATTTATTCATTCATTTACGCAATGAATGCTTAACTGAGCACCTACTGTGTGCCGAGCAATTTGTTATTTACTGTCAAGTTATTACTTGACATTGGCCTTGTCCTCAAGAAGCAAGTAGTCCAGAGGCTCAGAGGGAAATGAAACGGAACTTGATAGTGACAGAACACTGGGGCACATTCAAGGATGGAGATCTGTACATAGGTTATTGTCTCAGGCTTCATTTTAATATTTTAATCCCCATTTTGCTGAGATTGGTTCCCCGAAAGGAGAACTCAAAGGATACGTCTTTGACTCAGAAACAATTCTTTCCATGTCCTTGGCATAGAGGAGGTGCCACAGAAAAGCTGTTGGGATTGAAATCAGATAGCACTCCTAATTGTATTCACATGAATCATTTCACAAGTGCCTCAAAATAACCCCGTTAAGATACATAAACCCTAGATTTATTATCATCCCCATTTTCTGATGTGGAGTGTTACACATCAAAAAAGGATGTTTTATCAGCGAATTCACGTAGTGTCCATAACTAAGAAGTGCATGGTGTGTGTAGGTGTTCCAGAAGTCTGTGCATCTTAACGTGGCCAATATACTAACTCGGTGCTGACTCAGGTCTGGAAATCAGAGAAATCATCACATGCAAACTAATGTTTTGGTGGGGAGGGGCAGAAGATTGCTTGGCGATCCCCAGAGTATATCAGGGAGTCTCGTTGCCATGGACAGTACTTAACGACTTAAATAAAATCTTCACAACAATATGTGAGAATCTCTCTTTGCGTTTCAGGTATCACTGTCCGTGTTTTACCTTTAAGAACTCAGGTTAAGCAATCTTTCCAAGCCCACACAGCTAGGAAGTAACTGAGAGGGGCTTCTAGACAGGAGTGGTCTGATTCCATAGATGCTGTTCCCACGCTAATCTGGACCAAACTTAAATAAAACTTAAAGAAATCCCAGATCAGCTCTAGGGATTGGATTGCACTGAGACACTGAGCATGAACCTTTTAATGGCTCTAATGTAACTGGGAAACACAGTCCAAAGTCACTGGTGAGAAGTTAACCCTTCCTGGGGGTGCTGGGTCCCTGTCTCTCGGGTGACAGCTTTGCCCTAGGGCCAGCGAACCCAAGTGCAAATGCCGGCACTGCCACCTAACAGCGGATGACCTTGGGAGCATTCCTTTATTTCTTTGTGCCCCCATTTTTAGAACACTCACAGTCCACAAAGGGTTATAGGGAAGATTAAATAATTCAATATACGTGAAATGCTGTGTATAGAACAGATGCCGTATAAGGCTTAGCTGCTACTACCGGTATATTTCTGTGCACTTTCCCCCCATCCTCTGCCAGCGTCAAGCACAAACATTCCCAGGGACCTGCCCAGAGTCCTATGTTCTAAAAATGGCCAAGAGTCATAGATAGGAATCCAGATTCTGAGCTGTCTTTTTCCTCTGTGTCCCTAAGGCCAGCCAGCAACAGGCAGAAATAGGAGAAGGCGACCCTATCTCGCCGTCCTTACCCCGCCCGCCCCCCACTCCTTTATTATGCACTTGGACCCGCACTCCTTTCTTATACACTCAGAAGCTGACTAGGAAGCACGTGCTTTTGAGTGGCTTCTACTACCCAACTTCTGTTAGGTGATGATGGGACTTCTTTTAGACCTACTGGCGGTTCTGAGGTGGCATGAAATGAATCACCTAACGTTTTATTTTGTCTTACAGTATCTTGTGATTTCTTGCATGTAGGGGAATTTTCCTGCACCATTATTTCTCCAAGTTGGTCACCAATGGTTCAAGGGCTTTTCAAAGGGAGGATGGAAACCTACTGAAAGTTGTACCTGCACCAGGTATTGGTCAGGGCACTTACGATACAAGATCCCATTATAGGTTTGTTACAACCTCGTGAGGTGGATACTATTATCCCAGCTTTGCTATAAACAAGTTGAAGCTTAGGTCGTGCCCTGTCCCCACTTACTCTGGTCACAGGGCAAGAAAGTAGCTGAGTTGAGGGGCGCCTGGGTGGCTTAGTCGGTTAAGCGTCCGACTTTCGCTTAGGTCATGATCTCGCGGTTCGTGGGTTCGAGCCCCGCGTCGGGCTCTGTGCTAACTGCCAACTCAGAGCCTGGAGCCTGTTTCAGTCTGTGACTGCCTCTCTCTCTGACCCTCCCCTGCTCACGCTGTCTCTCTCTCTCTCCTAGAAATAAATGTAAAAAAAAAAACATTAAAAAAAGAAAGTAGCTGAGTTAGGATATGAAACACTACTGATCTGACTCTGACGATGTGGCTCTCATTCCATTTTTATGGACAAAATCTTTTAGGGACTCCTGGGTGGCTCGGTCGGTGAAGCGTCCCTCTCCTGATTTCGGCTCAGGCCGCCAGCTCCCGGTTCATGAGTTGGAGCTCTGAGCTGGGCTCTGCACTGACAGTATAGAGTCTACTTGGGATTCTCTCTCTCCCTCTGCCCCTCCCTCACTCGTGCTCACTCTCTCTCTAAAACTAAATAAATACATAAAACCTTTTATTACACAGAGCTAAAATAAAGCACAAGCGTCACGTGGAAGAGGTAATGCTGATGTATGTTCCTCTTAGGGGACGAGATTGCTGTCAGACCCTTCCTTGAAAACAGGCGTTGATAAGAGAGACAGGGGTAGAGAGAATATATACATGACAATAAATCACACAAAGGAAGCGAGCGTGGGGCGGTGGAGGAACACAGAATGCAGTGTATTCATTTTCCATTGCTGCTGTAACAAATTAGCGTACACTTAGTCACTTAACAAAATGCACTATCTTGCCCCCAACAAGGGTGTCTCCAGGCTGGAGTCAAGGTTAAACAGGGCTACGTTTCTTTCTGTCCGTTCTAGGGCAGAATCCGTTTCCTTGTTCATTCAGGTGGCAGAATTCAGTTCCACGGGGCTGTAGGACTGAGGTCCTGTGTCCCTGCTGGCTGTCAGCTGGGGCTGCCCTGAGCTCCTGGAGGCTTCCCTCTGGTCCTTGCACACCAGAGAGTCAGATCCAGCAATGGGATGTCACTCCTTCCCATGCCATCTTCCAGGCGATGCTTCTGCATTCCATTGCCGCATTTCCTTTCTCTGGGCAGGAATGGTTCTCTGTTCTTAAGGACTCATGTGATTCCATTTGGCCCTCCTGGATAATTCGGGATGTTGTCGGCCCTTAATCATGTCTCTAAAGTCCCTTTTTCCGTGTAAAGGGATCTACTCACAGGTGCTAGGTATTAGGTCTTAGGCATCTTTGGGGGGACATTATTCTGTCTACCACAAGAGGGGATCCTGGGGTGACCTACACACGGTGCCCATGTCAGGGCTTTGTCCTGCATCTCCTGATCTTGGCCAAGGGTTCTGCTAATTATTCTCTAGAACGGATCCAAAAGTCAGGCTGAGGGTGAGGAAGCTCTAGGCCGATAACAGACAGATCCCGACCTGCCCCCAAAGGGTGTCTGGCCTACGTGCCTTCCCACTGTCCCTTTAAAGCAATTTGTAGTCTGTTATCCTGTATCATTAACCTAATTAGTATAATTGCACCCAATTACGTAATCAGTGTAAATACATGAAGAGTCCCATAATTAGACGATGTAATTAGGTAATTAATAGATGACGTGGGAAAAATCCATAGAAAACATTCTGAAATGGACATGGTGTCTGCATGAAGCAGGCAATTTGCTAACTTCAGCATCTCAGCCAACTCCTTCTGCTGGGAAAGAGAGATCCGCAAATTAATTAGAGTCTGAACCATAAAATTCTCATTCTAAAAACTCCTGCCATCTTGTATCATGTTCTTCTGTCCCGTTTTACGAACGCGTGGCCAGGTTCTGTCTCTATGTTGCTCCTGAGGAGAAACGCTTCTCCCACGGAGCTGAGTCCATGAAAAAATCTGGTCTGTGGTAAACCAGACTTGACATTGAGTCTATAGATAGTGGGAGAATGTTATTAAGGCCACGTCTATATGACCAAAATAACCAGACTGGGGCAGAGGCAGAGTTGGGCTGTTTCACTCAAAGTCTCACGGGCTGATTCTCATCGAGGCAAAGTCAGTTGGGACATTGGCATCTGTTGCTTCTGCAAATCTGGTGACTCTTGGGAGTTCAATGGAGAAAGAGGTCCGGTCAATTCCATCTCGAAATACACCTTCAGCTTAGCCACTTTCTGCCTCTGTGGCTAACACTCTTGGTCCAGTGATGGGTCTTCTACTTGATCTACAGTAGCATGGTCATGACCCCCTCCTCATATTGTTTCCCACCCTCCCTCCAATCTCTTCTCAGGAAGCCAGAGTGATCTTAAGATCCATCCAGTGTTGGGAGGCCTGGGTGGCTCAGTGAGTTGAGCCTCTGACTTTGGCTCTGGTCATGATTTCTCAGCTCGTGGGTTCAAGCCCCACATTGGGTTCTGTGCTGAGAGCTCAGAGCCTGAAGCCTGCTTCGGATTCTGTGTCTCCCATTCTCTCTGCCCCTCCCCTGCTCACACTCTGTCTCTCTCTCCTTCAAAAATCAATAAACATTAAAAAAAATCGATAGAGTACTAAACACTTTTTTCCCCAATTTATTTATTTATTCATTTTGAGAGAGAGAGAATGAGAGCAGAAGGGCAGATAGAGAGGGCGAGAATCCCAAGCAGACTCTGTGCTGTCAGCAGGGCTCCTGCAGTTAACATACAGTGTTATATTCATTTCAGGTATGCAATATAGTGATTCAACAAGTCCATATATTAATCATTGCTCAACAAGATAAATGTACTTTTAATCCCCTCTACTTATTTCCCCCATCCCCTCACCCACCTCCCCTCTGGTAACCACCTGTTTGTTCTCTATGGTTAAGAATCTGTCTTCTGGGGGGTGCCTGGGGGGCTCAGTCAGTTGAGCATCCAGCTTCAGATTTTGACTCAAGTCATGATCTCTCTCTCTCTCTCCTGCTCCCCTGCTTGAGTGCACTCTCTCTCTCTGTCTCAAAATAAATAAATGAACTTAAAAAAATCTTTTTTGTTTGTCTCTTTTTTTTCCCTTTGTTCGTTTGTTTTGTTTCTTAAATTTCACATATGAGCAAAATCTTATGGTATTTGTCTTTCTCTGACTTATTTCACTTGGCACAACACCCTCTAGATCCATCCATGTTGTTGCAAATGGCAAGATTTCATTCTTTTTTTATGGCTGAGTAACATTCCAGTGTGTGTGTGTGTGTGTGTGTGTGTGTGTGTGTGTGTAACATACACTTTATCCATTTATCTATTGATGGACACTTAGATTGCTTCCATAATTTGGCTATTGTAAAGAATGCTGCATTAAACATAGGGGCATCCTTATCCTTTCAAATTCGTGTTTTCATATTCTTTGGGTAAATTCCCAGTAGTGTGATTACTGGATTATAGTGTCGTTCTATTTTTGACCTTTTGAGGAAACTCCATACTGTTCTCCAGCAGTGGTGAGCCAGTTTGCCTTGCACGCAACAGGACATGAGGGTTCCCCTTCCTCCACATCCTCCCAATGGTAGAAAACCAACATCTTCAACACGGTCTACAGAGTCTTATGAGATCAGGTCTCTGACTATCCCTCAAACTTTTCTTTTTTTTTTAAATATTTTTATTTATTTCTAGGAGAGAGAGAGAGAGAGAGACAGCGTGAGGAGGGGAGGGTCAGAGAGAGAGGGAGACACAGACTCTGAAGCAGGCTCCAGGCTCTGAGCTGGCAGCCAGCACAGAGCCCGACGCGGGGCTCGAACCCACGAACCGCGAGATCATGACCTAAGCAAAAGTCGGATGCTTAACCGACTAAGCCACCCAGGCGCCCCTCCCTCAAACTTTTCTTGTACCTTCTCCAATATTCCTTCCATGTTGGCTTTCTTACACGCTTTCACATCTGCTAAGCTCTTTCCTATCTCAGGGCTTTCCCTCAAGCCTGTTGCTTCAGGTATGGTGTCCCTTGTCTTTCAGCGACTAAATCCATTCATTCTCTAGGCCCCTGGTTCCTTGGAGAAGCTTTCTATCATCCCTTAATTTAAAACATTTTCTCATTACAATCTCCCATAACACATTATACCTTTTCTTCCTGGCATTCATCACAATCTGTAATTCTGCATTTATTATCTGCAATATTATTTTATGATCTGTGCCGTTCACTAGATTGTAAATTTCATGAAGGCAACAGCCATGTTTGCTCTGCTTGCCACTAAATCCGCAGTAGCTAGCACATAGTAGAAACTCAATAAATATTTGTGGACTAGATGATGTGTTGAAGGCGGAGCCTCCAAGAACCAAAAAGAAATTATTGCCTCAGTGTCATGGACCAACTCAGGTCACAGGGTGAGGGGGTGGGATGGGGACCTCAGCATCACTGACAAAAGCACATAAACAACAACTGGAAGAGAGCTCCTCCTTCCCGGGGTGATGACGGTTGTCCCCTCCTCGTACCTGCAAGTACGAAGACTTTCAGTAAGAGAACAGCTAACTTTTCCTAATTTACCATTGTGATTAGGCTTTGTCGTTTATCCCCTCTGCTTTTAATTTCAGCCTGCTCCTCAGAGAGAGGCCCAATGAGTCTTTGTCGTTGGCCATGTGCAGACGTACTGTTAAATTGGTTCTCACCCTCTGCCTTGCATGACACATCCTGGAGAAAGAGAGTGGGAGGCTGAGATGGTTCACACATCAGGTGGTACAGACCTGGGGATGGAATAGAGGCTCCATTAAGAGCAAATGGAACAGTCAGAAACACAAACAAACAAACAACAACAACCAAAGTTGGGGGATGGATGTGTTTTGAGGAAAGAACATTGAAGCCACAAAAAAAAAAAAAAAACCAAAAACACTTCTGTGTTTCCAAACCTGAACTAAAACTGAGTCAAGGGCAGCATTAGGCTGGATTGTCACTTTTCGTTTGCGGAGTGTTATTGCATTTATTTTTTTAATGTTTACTTATTTTTCAGAAAGACAGAGAGAGAGAGAGAGCATGAGAAGGGGAGGGGCAGAGAGGGAGACACAGACTCCGAAGCAGGTTCCGGGCTCTGAGCCGTCAGCACAGAACCCGACTCGGGGCTTGAGCTCATGAACTGCAAGATCATGACCTGAGCCAATATCAGACACTCAACCAGCTGAGCCACCCAGACACCCTTGTTATTGCATTTATAGTCAGTTCTTTGATAAGCACTGATGATTAACTGTAGTAATTTCATTCATTTTTAAATTCTTAATCATGTTTATTCTTTCAGAAGTGTTGATTGAACACCTCCTATTTGCCTGCGACTTTGTTAGGCACGGGAAAAGCACAAAGTCATCTTACCACTTTGTCCTCAAAACAGGATCTCTGGGTCAGCCCTCTAAAAGCATGAGTAACCATGAACATTTCCAAGAAGATAAATGGCTATGGCTACGTGTGGATTTATAACTTATGCCAGAGGATGCCGATGGCAAGTCTACTGGATTAGTATGAGCGAGGCAGACATGGTCCCTTATCTCAGAGGACCTACAATCTGGCTGACATGGTAGACTATCAAGCGAGTAATTCCAGTCAAGTGTGATGAATATAATGCTGGGGGAGGTATAGGGCATTATGAGAACACCTTTCAGAGGAATCTCACCTACTCTAGGGACTCAGGAAGGGCCTCCTGAAAAAAAACTAATATTTAAGCTGAGATTTACAAGAAAGGTAAGACTCTGTAAGGTAAAGGTCAACATGGTTTAACAGTGAGTTGTGTTTCAAGAGAGGGCAGATATATATGCAATGACAGTGATGCGGGATTGAAAAGCATGTTCAAAGTCCTCGAGATGAAAGGGTACATGGCGTATTCATTGAACTGAATGGAAGAAGAGAAATATGACTGATTTGTAAATTTCCAGGCAAGGGGTGTGTTTCTGCTGTCCCCAACAGGAGGGAGCTCCTTGAAGACAAGGAAACTCTTATTTTTTGTTTTATGCAAGTCAGTTTTCTATACTTTGTATAAATAAAATATTTTATATTTCCTCATTTACATTTCCCATATCATCTAGCATACTATAAGGTGTGTAATGTTGACTGATCAAATGCCAACCTAGATGAGTTTTACTTTTATTGGCATTCCACTTGTATCAGCATTAGGAGAAATACATATAGGAAGTTTTATAGTGAGTGGCCAAATGACCCAAAGCCACTCTATGTCGGTATTTTATTCTATTTTTTTAAAAGTGAGCTTCACACTTAGTGCAGAGCCCAATGTGGGGCTTGAAGTCATGATCCCGAGATCAAGGCCTGAGCGGAGATCAAGAGTCGGATGTTCAACTCACTGAGCCACCCAAGGCCTCATAGTCTATGTGGTTCTTTAAGGAAGGTGGATCATAGAAGGATGATGCTGTGAAACATTTCAAATGAGAATTACGGAAGAAAGTTTATAGTCTGTCTTCTTCCTACCAACCTGCCTCCTTGCAAATCCATATCTGGAGGGTCAACCCTCCAAGGGCTGGCATGACCAGCGCGATTTTCAGGGAGATGGATTCCTACATCTGGGTTTACTGCCTGCACCAAGAGACTGCAGTTAGTATGCCTGTTGGCTTGGGCTGACCAAACCTCCGCGGCATGAAACAGTGTCAATGATTTCAGTGAGATGCCAGCAGGCATATACATGGATCATAAATAATATCTCAATATCCCCTAGCAGGTCATAAATCAAAGAAATTTAAAAATACCTTTCTCTCTGGTTTGTTCCAATGGACTCTGTTCTGGCTGGGAACTTTTCTTTTTAGGGTTACTGCATGACCTGGCCTTCTTGTCCGCAGCAGTTCAAATCCTTTTCTTAACTTCTGGTTCCACAGTCTGGAGAGCCGATGATAATCACCTGTGGCGCTGTGTGCATGTCACTGGAGTAACTAAAGAGTCCCAGAACCTTCTTTCTCTACCCTCTGTCAGTAGTCAGTAAATACTCTAGTGGCTATTTGGTGGACAGCTCTATTTTTTCCAAGTATGCTATTTCCCTCAGTGTTAACATTAAATACTACATAATCAGAAGGAATTTTATAGTTTGCTAAGTCCCACCTCTTTTTCTTTTCTTTTCTTTTTTTTTTTTAGCAAGGCAAGAAACTGAGGCAGGAGAGAAAAAATCCATTTGAGCTCATCCACACCTTTGAGAAGGGGGAGTGACCCATCTGATTGGAATTGGAAAGGAGGAACTAGTCGTGCTTGATTCATGAGTTCAGGAGCTCCTCCTGAGTGGGTACATTCTCGTTGGCTCTCTTATCATGGCGTGGGCTTCCTCGGATAAGCTTTGCCTCTGTAAGAGGTGAGGAGGAGGCTTAAAGTTGTCCATCCACTTGAGATGTGATGGGCGGGTTTAATTCTGGGGTAAAATATACAGCTCATTGTTGCTGTGGACCAAGCCAATCCAGACTTTTATAAAGTTGGTACTTTGATCTCCGTCCATCTAATTCCTGCATCTATTTCTTATCAGCTCTGAATATAGAAGGAGAAGAGAAATGTTGTGTACTGGATACACCTACTAAACTCCCAATAGCCATTCTTATCATTGCTGACCACATCGATCCCTAAACCTACCATTGCTCTGGCTTCTGCCACTGCCGCATCCTGCTTCCGACTCTAACACAGCCCCCTCATGATTACAGTGGGAGTTACAACCCAGAGCTCCCCTTCTGAAGAGTTCAATGACTTTCCAAAAGCCCTGTTGCCTTCCTGATCCTCCACAGTCCCCGACATTCTGCCATTGTTGATGCATTCATTTAAAATTCCATATTTATCTTCCAAAGAACTCTTTTTTCATGTACATATCTAATTTGGCATCGTCATGTAGAACATCACAGAGGGAGAAGTATGGGTTTTGTACTCAGATAGAAAGGATATAAAATTTGAGTCACAGGAATGTACCGCCCAACTCAACCACGATATGCTAAAAGAAAAAGCAACCTCAGCATCTTCGCAACTTGGCACACCAAAGGTGTAGCTTTAATTTACGCAAAGTCTATGGTCAGTGCTGGAAGCTCTTGGGGGCAAGTATTCTCTATGTTACATCATTCTGTTGCAATCCAACCGGAGACATGCCCCCCATCACAGGAAGAGGGGCTGTAAGCTTGAACACTGACACTTACACACAGAAGTGAGTTCTGCCTCTTCTGTTTATGTCTCCTCGTCCATATTGGCAATATGGTGATGCCTGGCTGTCCGGGGCTGAGGGATCTGATCCCTTCATGTGCCAGGAACTCGAGGAAAGCCAGATATGGGTGAAAATTGAGAATATCGTAGAGAATAATTTGATTTATCGTCTAAGGTTGTTGTAAGAGTTAAATGGGATTAATATATGCACAATTCATGACACCCTTGAGGTCCTCCATAAATTTTAGTACCCTGGAGTTCAGGTACTAGGGAAGCGTAGAGGCAGAGACTGGAAAGTCACCTTGGAAGTTCTGGGAATCCAGAAGTGTTAGCACAAGAGCCCTGCTTGCCCATGTATTTCACAGAAAGTGGGAAAGCAGTAGGCAGCCTGCACTTTTCCCTCTTAACCTGGCGCCTCTCACAGGCAATACAGCCCCTTAGGTCATATGTGGCTGTTTTCTTTCACATGCATGAGCTTACGAACACTCATTAAGTGGTGAGGGGTAGGGGAGGGCAACAGATTCCTTTAATATGGTCTTTATGACCCATGCTACTCTCATTGCATTATAGTATTATCTTGTCCAGTCTTCCTAATAGCCCTGACAGAACTTAGGTCTACCCTCATTTTCCAGAAGAGGAAGCCTCCTTCCCACGTGACCCGGGAGCGCTGAGTCGTGGAGCTGGGTTTCCCCAGCTGTGTCTGCCTCCAATGCCTTTAATCTTCCTACCACCCCAGGCTGCCCCTTTCCACCGTGCCCTCCTTACCCTGGCACCTGGCGCACACCAGTGAATGCTTGTGGAAGGAAGGGGCATTGCGCGGCCAAACTTGGCCAACCGCAATTGTGACGGGAGTCACCTTAGTTCTGTCGGGAGCCGTTTCGACAGAAGATAGCCATGGGTGGTTTTGGTTTGCTGAGAAACCTGATTGGATTGTCTGACTCATCAGGGAGAGGTTTACATGCTCCTTAGGGAGAGGTTTTCTGACTGGAAAACAAGGCTCTGGGAAGAAGTGTGCAAAAGCCTGGACTGAAACCCGGAAGTCTCCATCTGATATTTGCAGCTGCTTTCGCCTAAATTTTTCATTCCATAGCAACCTTGTGGGGTCAAATGGGGCCCTAAGTCAGCTCTGCCACGTGCCCCTTCCCTCAGTTGGTGTTTTATTTCCCCACTGACACGGGGGACACCTGTGGCTGCCTCCTCTGTCTTCAGGTCTCCATTTCGTTCCTTTTTTAAAATTTTTTTAAAATTTTTTAATGTTTATTTATTTTTGAGAGAGAGAAAGAGAGTGACGAAGCAAGTAGTGTAGGGGCAGAGAGAGGAGACACAGAATCCGAAGCACAGAGCTGTCAGCACAGAGCCCTTTGGAAATTACTTAAATATTCTGTTCCTTAATATTCTCATCTGTAAAATGGGGATGATAATAGCACATCCATCACAGGTCTGGTGAGGATTCAAATGAGTTGATGCAAAGGAAATTCTTAAGCCAGCCGGTGGCCCATGGAACCCTCAGTAGTGCTGACCGTCACCGTTCATGCAGTGCTTTTGTTTGTTGCCGTCCTAATGGTTGTCACAGGGGATTCTCCGTTTGTGTAACTGATCGCCTCTCCCTCACAAGTAAGTGCCAAGAGGCGGAGACTGCTGTGTTTATCTGTGCATCCCCAGCCCCTGGCCTGATGTGACCGCGTAAATGCTTGTTGAACAAATAAATGGACTGTATATGCGAGAAACCCTGTGAAGATGACTACGAAGAAGATTTGGGCATTGTCCTTGCCCTCTAGGGGCTTACAGTCAAGGACATAAGACAGGTTAGAAGCATAACTCAATACCGGACAGAATATAGTCGGCATTTTGAAAAATGATACATCAAGGGTGATGCCGGTGGGTCAGCAGATGGAGGAAACCGGTTTGCTCTGGACACAGACTCTGCAAACACCGTGAAACTTGGCCCGTCTGGGAAGGCTTCCCTGTGGTCCTTAGCATTGAGATAACCAGCGTAAATAACCAATACATTTTCATGGTGTTTGCAGAGCCTGTGTCTGGAGCAAACCAGTGAATTTAGAGCAAAGCAGCCGATGACATGTAATTCACTGTAAAGATTTCCTAGCCTGTTTCCCGCTGAGAAAGATTACCAACAGGGAGCCTCATATGGCTGTCACAGAGCTCGCTCTGGACGAACACGGAGCCTGGCCCTTCATCTGCAGGCTGCAGGCTCTCTCTTCATTTCCGGTCTTGGCTTCCTCCTCGTCCACAGTCTGAGCCTGTCCTTTCTTTAGGACTTTGAGCTATTGGGACCATTTTAATCAATCAACCAATTAATTAATTTTTAAAGATCTTTTTATTTAAAAAGAATTTTTTCAATGTTTATTTATTTTTGAGAGAGAGAGAAAAAGAACACGTGAGCAAGCGGGGAAAGGGCAGAGAGAGAGGGAGGCACAGAATCCGAAGCAGCCCCATGCTGTCAGCACAGAGCCCGATGCAGGGCTGAAACCCACGAAGCGTGAGATCATGACCTGAGCCGAAGTCAGAGGCTTCACTGACTGAGCCCCCCAGGGGACCGGGACCATTTTCATTTAAATGTTCACTTTATCCTCTGGAATTATGAAGAAGGAAACTATTTAGAACTATAGGTCTATTTTGAAAACAAACTGGCTTTTCTGAGGTTCCCTGGCAGACTGTCTCTCAAAACAGAGGGCTTCCTTCCCGTGATGCCTACCCCCAAATTGCCAGAATGGTTAAAAATAACAGATCTCTTTAAAGGTCGCTGTGTTTGAGAGACCCCGAGAGGGTTCCAAATTCCTTATAAGGTCTACGAAGGGGCCCCATGCGTAGAAGAGATTTCCCGCATCTCTGTCCGCATCCTGCTGTCCGTGCATCTGGGAGCAGAGTGGGGATGCTGCCGCCAGACAAGAGAGGGCACTATTTGCACCTGCACTTGGCAGGTAAAGGTGATGACACCCCGTGAGGCTGATGCCATTTGTCCTTTGGTTGTTACTTGACTCTGTTGCCTTGACAACCTGGAAAAAGGTAAAAGCTCCAGGACACTGAAAGCTTAGAAATCACGCACTGAGATGGTCCGCGCATCTCAGGCTGAGCCCCCTCTTTTCAAAGAGTGGCTTCATTTTTCTTCACAGAGGGTGTGGGGATGCCCTGGTCCGGCCCAGCCTGGCGTGGAAGCCACCCCTGCCCCTCTCTCCGCAGCAGCAGGTGGGGCAGAACTTCCTGCCTGCTGAGAGAGCTCCGGAGGGAGCGTGGACCCTAGGGAGTCTCTGAAATCATAAGCATTTAGAGGAAAATTGAAGCTCTGTGGAATTTCAATCCGCCTTCCCTAAAAAAGGCACATTGTTGTAAATCATTGCTCCATTAAGTCTTTTGTATTCCCTAGTTAGTACTTTCAATGTTTCCCTTTCTCTTTGTTTTTTTTTTTTCTTCCTTTAGCTTCTCTGCCTGTCTGCCTCCTGTCTCTTCTGTGTCCCTAGGAGTCACAAAGAGCTGATAGCTTCTCCCTTTGACTCTGGGGCAATGAAGCTCTGTCGCAGCAGGCGTGGTACCACCATCTCAGGGAGACTCAGCAGACGGACTCAAGGGCCTTTTGCTACCCCAGCCTCTTGTCTAGAACATTCAGGCAGCATCCACAGCCCCAGGCTGCCAGTCAAGTTTTGCTTCATCTTGAAGTGCACTGAGTTTCCTACTGAGGGGAACGTTTTGAGCTAGAAAGGGGTGCTAGACCTCTGGACAGGAAGGAAGAGTCCAGGCCTTAGTGGTCATGTTCTTCCAGAATTCCAGGCAAAGACAGGTAACTAGTAGAGACCGTTGAATTAGAGATAATGCCTGGCCCTTGTAGGCGGCGTTACTGAGCAGACAGAAGTCACCGGAGGGAATTTTTAGTGCAATTAATTTATTTTGCATATGAGGAAACTGAGGCCCAGAGCAGGAAAATGCTTATTTGAAGTCATATATCCAAGTAGCATAGCTAAGACTAGAACCCAGGTCCCCTCAGTTTCCAGCCGGTGGTCCTTGTGTTTGCATTAATGGATTTTCTGGAAAAGGATCCTGTCTTAATGAAACATTAATAGGCCTGTGGATATTATAGAACTGCTTTGTTCGGTTCTGTGTTCCTGAACATTCTTGATGAATAAAAAATAACTGAGAGTTGGGGCACCTGGGTGGCTCAGTTGGTTAAGCGTCCGACTTCAGCTCAGGTCGTGATCTTGCAGTTTGTGGGTTCGAGCCCTGCGTTGGGCTCTGTGCTGACAGCCAGCTCAGAGCCTGGAGCCTCTCTTCAGATTCTGTGCCTCCCTCTCTCTCTGACCCTCCCCTGCTCACACTGTCTCTCTCTCTCTCTCAAAAATAAATAAAACATTTAAAAAAACTAAAAAAAAAACCCCTGAGAGTCTATGGAAGAGGGCAAGGTGCTAAGTAGCAGTCCGAATCAATCTTAGTCTGAGTGGACAACATTCATTCATTCATCGTCTTTCCCCAAATATTTAATGGGCACCACAGTGTGCAAGTCACTGTAATATGGGCAGATGAAAAAGATAATGGCTCAGCATTCCAGAAGCTCAGGGGACTTTCATCTTGCAGACAGCATTTGACCTGCGTTTTGAAAAACGGGTTCTAAGAGAAATTAATTTCAAGTATCCAGTCTTTTTTGGAACACAAACTTCTTGTAGAGAAGCGACGGCATATAAAGTTAGATTGCAGAGGTGTGTATTCTTCTATTAGGAAGTTTATAGGTCTGGCCAATCAAGAAGGTGTGGCAGATATAACCTCCCTTAATTTTTGGTAAGATGTTTGAACTTGTCGTTCACGGACTCCTCGTAATAAACTGGAAAACAAATTCTACGCCAAGCAATTATTAGGTGGTCGAAAAATAAGCTGTAAGATTAAACTGATCATTGTTTGTCAATGTAGACTAAATAAGTGTTCATTTCTGGGCAAATGGAAGAGGCGAGGTCATCAAGCTTTACCCTGAGGGCTGAATCCACCCATCACCTATTTTGTAAATAAAGTTTTATTGAAACCTGCCTTGATTGTTTGGTTATGCATTGTCAGTGGCTTCTTTTGTACTATGATGGCAGAGAGAAGTAATTGCAAAAGAAACCTTATGCCTGTAAGACCTAAAATATTAACTATCTGGCCCTTTCTGGAAAGAGTTGGCCAACTCTTTTTTTTTTTTTAATGTTTATTTATTTAGTGTGTGTGTGTGTGTGAGAGAGAGAGAGAGAGAGAGAGAGAGAGAGAGAGAGAGAGAGAGAGAGAGCAGGGGAGGGACAGAGAAAGAAAAATAATCCCAAGCAGGCTCCACACTGTCAGCATAGAACCCACCCTCACAAACCGTGAGACAATGACCTGAGCCACAATCAAGAGTTCTCTGCTCGGGGCTCCTGGGTGGCTTAGTCGGTCAAGTATCCGACTTTCGTTTAAGTCATGATCTCGCGGTTTGTGGGTTCGAGCCCCGCGTCGGGCTCTGTGCTGACTGCCAGCTCAGAGCCTGGAGCCTGTTTCAGTCTGTGACTCCCTCTCTCTCTGGCCCTCCCCTGCTCACGTTGTCGCTCTCTCTCTCCTAGATATAAATAAAACATTAAAAAAAAAAAAAAAGAGTTCACTGCTCAACCGACTGAATCATCCAGGTGCCCAGAGCCAGGAAACTCTTAAAATGAGAGCTGGATGATTAAGTCTGTAGTACTGACCAGTTTGTGTGGGAGGGCTTGCTCACTTACTGTTCCAGTGAAAAAAACGTGGTGGGCATCGCCAGCAAATGCATCAAATCCGGTGAAGACAAGAACAAAGTGTTTAATCACGGTGAAAAAAGTAACTGTAGAAATGATTATCTGAAGGACTGGTTTTGCGTAAGTAAGGCAGGAAAAAGACAGTTACTGATGGTAACCAGCTGACTATACAGCAAAGTTTTCCTGCAGGTAAGGAAAAGCTTTCAAATTTTAACAGTTACAATATTATTAGTCAACATTTGTGGAGAGCTTACTTGGAGCTGGTATGTTGAGTGCTTCACATGTGTTAGCTCAGTTCACCCTAACAGCAACGTAATTATTAGCCCCATTTTAGAGATGAAGAAACTAAGGTTGGATAAAGTAATTGCCCAAGATGACACAGCAACTAGGGGATGGATCCAAGACTTGACCTTGGCCAATACCATTTCAGAAGCCATGCTCTGTACCAGTATGTATATTGCCAATTTATAATAAATCCTTATTGTTTATCGAGCAGACATGACTTTATAAGAAGGATGGTAAGAATACAGTATAAGCAAGGAGAACAATAGAAGCAACATCAAAATGTTCCAAGGATGACCGGTTGGAAATCCCTATGTCCTCAGGCCACCATTTACACCACGAATAGTTTTAGCTCAGAAGGCTCAAATAGGATTTTTGTTTCCTTCTGTAAAATTTTCTTTGCCCAGAATTCTGGTTAAAAATCCAACTCTATAGGACACCTTACATATCCTTAGGAATTATTCTGACCTGCCAAACTCTTAAAAATAGAAGAGCTTGGTATCACAAATTTGGGGGAATTGGTGAATGAGAAGAGGAAATCTAATTACTTAAGGAAATTCTCCAACTTTTTCAACAAGGTGATTGTGCTGATAGAGTAAACAGAATGCAACCCAGGCTGTTTTCTGACCCCCGTCAGGGCTGCAGAGAATACTTAACCCCCGGAGCACTCCTGCCATGTCTAGCTGCTCTTCCCTGCAAGTAGAAAAGGTATGGCACTCACCTGTTGGCTCTTTCAGTGGAGGGAAATTGAGAGAGATACAGCCTCAGGCTCCATGTTGGGTCAGGTTCCCTGGGAAGCAGAATCTGAGATGGGAGTGGCATGCAGCTTTATTGCAAAGTGCTGTTTTGCGGGACGAAGGAGGGGGTGATTGGGAAGGTTGAACTCATTATCCATCACAGGGAGCCGCTCTGGGAAGGCCTTGCAGAGCAGTTCTCCACCAAGGCAAGGAGACTGGCAAGCATACCCCACACTGCTCAGACGTTAGATAAATGCCATTCCCAGGGAGGGCCATAACTTTGGGCATGGCGGTTCCCATTGGCTAAGGATCAGTCCCAGCAAGGGGCTCCGCTGTGGGTCCTGAACAGCCGTTCTCTCCTTGTGACCGAGGGAATCGTTTACCTCAGCCTTGAAGGGGCTCTGAGAGACCAACCACTATAGTTTCTCACTCATTTTATTCTTGGAATATAGACTCTGGGTTGAAAGCTTCAGGGAGGCATCAGTGAAGAGTGCTTTAATTCACTTTATCAATAGTTTACTCCAAAGATCAGTTAAATAAAAGAAACTAAAGCCTTATAATTCTATGGTCTATGAGATGCCCATGGTCTCCCATGGCAAGGTCCTTTTAGTCTTATTAAGGTTTCCCCAGAAATACATTTTATACTGGGATGGGCTGCCTTTCCCCTTTCTGCCTGAGAAATTTCACTGTGGGTGTCTAAAGGGCCAGGGGGACTAGACGGGGCAAGGAATGAAATAAATGGGAAAGATTTCTTCATTTTTGTCATTCCCAGAAGTTACTTTGAGGCTCAGTTTTGAACGTAGTTTAAAAAGAATTCATTTTCTCATGTAGATTTTTTCCCTCCATAGTTTTTTCAGTCAGTTTGACCTCTACTAAGTCCAGCGAGCTGGAATCTGCAGCAAGTTCTGGTTCAGGTAGATCATCAGGTCTGCATAGCTGTTGTGTCTAGCTTGCCATAGCCAAGTGCGCGGGAGGGTGACCCACCTACGCAAAGGTTCAGGACAGGGATGTGGGGGGGGCTCAGTCGGTCAAGCCTCTGACTCTCAATCTCGGCTCAGGTCATCATCTCACAGTTCGTGAGTTTGAGCCCGGTGTCAGGTTCCAGGTGGACAGCATGGAGCCTGCTTGGAATTCTCGCTCCCTCTCTTTGCCCCTCCCCCACTCATGCTCGCACTCTCTTTCTCTCTCTCTCTCTCAAAATAAATAAGCTTAAAAAGAAAAAAAATACTAAAAAACCCCACAGAGGTTCAGAACAGAGAACATAGTCTCTCATAGACTTTGGAAACAAAGCGATAGCACCCGTGAGTTCTCAGACATCCTCGAGGGAGGGATGAGGAGATGTTTAAAAGTTTCACAGATATGGGGCACCTGGGTGGCTCAGTCAGTTAAGATCTGACTTCTGCTCAGGTCATGATCTCATGGTTCATGAGTTCGAGCCCCGTGTCGGGCTCTGTGCTGATAGCCTGGAGCCTGCTTCAGATTCTGTGTCTCCCTCTCTCTCTGCCCCTCCCCTGCTTGCAATCTCTTTCTCCCTCAAAATAAATAAACATTGAAAAAAGGTTTGCATATAACAATACAGATTAGAGATGAGAAATAAAATATTGGATACAATTTTTGAAGGGAATGATAGGTAGAGAAAATTGCCTGAATTTTGGAAACAACCCTCAATTTTCCCAGAAAAAAAGACATTAGATTGCCTACATTATATCATATTTAGGATCAACCAGTTTTTTCTTGCTGTGCTGGGCAATTTCATATCCATGAGCTCAGTTAACTATCACAGTGAAATTTCAAGTTAGATACCATTTAGCTTATTTATACATGAGGAAACAGCAACGGAGAGAGTTTTTGAATGATTTGCCAGGTAAAGCCTGGATTTCAGCTAAACTAGTACAAGGCTCTTAGGATTAATTGAGCAAAAAGTTGCTTTAAGCTCAGTTCTAGAAGGACACAGAAACATCCGGATATTAAAAAAGAAAACAATTTGATTAACACATGCTTAAGACTCTTATTCATTCTTCACATGACATTAGTTGCCCATTAAAATCTTGATTATTGGGGCGCCTGGGTGGCTTAGTCGGTTAAGTGTCCGACTTTCGCTTAGGTCATGATCTCGCGGTTCGTGGGTTCGAGCCCCGCATCGGGCTCTGTGCTAACTGCCAGCTCAGAGCCTGGAGCCTGCTTCAGTCTGTGACTCCCTCTCTCTCTGACCCTCCCCTGCTCACGCTGTCTCTCTCTCTCCTAGAAATAAATTTTTAAAAAAAATCTTGATTATCTACTGTTTGGCTAGATCAAAGCAGAAATTTTGCTTCATGAGTTTACTTATTTTATTTTATTTTTTTAATTTTATTTGCATTTATTTTATGACTTCACTTATTTTAAAGAGTTTTTACATTTCTTTTCAGTTTTTCTTTTTTAGGAAGCTTTATGCCCAACATGGGGCTTGAACTCACAACCTTGAGATCAAGAGTCGTATGCTGTGTCAACTGAGCCAGCCAAGGGCCCCCAAAGATCATTTTCAACTCACAATCTGGTCCTGGGAAAAGACTAAGGTCACATGTGGTGAGATGTTAGGAAGGATCTAAGGTGAGGTACCCATAGACCATAATGCTGAGGAGAATTATTTTCTCGTGGTTTTTGTAATGGAAATGAGTTGAATTTCTGGGGCAGCCAGTTCAAGTTTAGGACCATTTCAATGGTCGTATGTGATAGAAAGTGATAGAAAGGAAGGTAATCGAAGTCTGAGCCAACTCCATCTACAAGAGTTTTCCATTTCCTTGACGTTCTAGTTTCCATTCTTGTCTCAGGCTGACAAGTTTTATTTGTTTGATTTTGTTTTTCATGACGAGAAGGCCACTGTTTCTGGAGTCAAAAATAATGGGTTCTTGCCTGGGTCTCTAGCCCTTTACTGTGATGACCATCACAACCCATAGAGCTGCTGTTACGTTTTTACTCATCCCATCTTGTAATATTAACCTTCACTGTGGGTTATTGCAAGCCCCACATGACATAATGCAGTTAAAAATTGATTGTAATTTTCAGTGTACTCTGCAAGTATTTTTAAAAAATGTATTGCCACGGCCTCTTCCATCCAGTGGAATTCAGAGCAGTATTTCACGCATCCTGTGATCCTGAAAATACTCTTTTTGCTCAGTAATTAACCCCAGTCCCGGGCAAGTTTCATAAGATGGAACTTGTAAAATTATTGGTATCCTTTCTTGGAAGAGGTGTCACCTTTCCACACCTTGTGCGTGTGAGGGCATGAATCCATCCTTACGTGACCTTACGTGTGAGCGCGGGCCGGCGTGGCCTAGCCTCTGCACTTTCTGCTGAGGGCTTTCTTGAAGGGGATCAACCTCAGATTTCATCTGATGTACCAAACAGGAAGCTTCCCATGCACTTCTCCTCCTGACAATGCCTCCCATTGTCTTTTATCAATCTGGCTTCTCTTCTCCAGGCTGCTTCCCTCACCTAATTCCTCCTATCAACCCACCTCCTCATTCCTGCAGCCGGCAGCAAGCCCGGCTCCTGCCCACCAGGCAGGCCACACGATTCTTGGTCAGTGCTACACTTTCTGACCTTGGCAGAGATGCGCATTTTCTGGTATCCTACTTTTCTTCCAAAGAATGCTCACAGAACATTTCCAGAGGACAGAATTCTTCTCCTCATTATGTCTGGGACAGGTAAGGTTGACATTGACCTTGGTAAGGTTGACATTGGAACCATCTGGACATTTGAGCGGGAGTCAGGAACCTTCTGTGTCCTGGTCTCACCTCCTTTCTGCAGGAGTAGCTCAGCTGGGTCCTAAGAAGAGGAGAGATTTCCACTGTTATCACTTGAAACCCTAGGCCGCGTTTCGCTGGTGTTAGGAATTAGCCACCACAGAAAACATCAGCCCACGGGACATACTGGAGGTACAGATAACCCTTCTGGAAAATGGCGCACGTGTAAGCTAAGCTGAGGGTTGCATGTCTATAACAATCTGGGCATCCCTTCTCATTTTTTCCCCCTGAGAAATGCGGCCAGTGATACTTACCTGTGCACATATTCCCATGTGCTCGGCAAATTATAGCAGCGACACAGATAAGAACAGGGCACAGGTCACATGCATTTTACCCCCAGGTTCTCTCCTTAACTTTGTTCCTCTCTCTCCAGCTCAAGATTGCCTCTCAGAATGGAAAGAGGGCGGGAGGGATTTGACTATTGAGATAAGTCCGCATCCACTTACTTTTTTTTTAAGTCAACCATTTACAAGTGCCCATGCTTTATTTTTAGTAAGGGACTACTTTCAGTAAAACTTCATAACCCATCACGGTTGAGCTGAGCGCTGTGACATTATGGTTGAGAACTGTCAGTTAGGGGTGTGAGTGTAAATTTATAATGTTTTCCTGAACTTCCCTTTCCTCTTACCTACCGGCGTGCTGGCTCTGGAACAGAGAGCAATTACAAGCTTCTCAGCGTTTGTATGGATTGCAGCCATCTATATTCTCTGCAAAGGGGGTATGGAATAAACGTGTGCATTGCAGAGGCCGTTAAGTGAGCCAGATATAGCAAACTAAGGCAGATAACGATATGGCCTCGGGCCTAACATGGCTGAAGTCATTCCTCCTTGACAAGAGTAACGGCTCTTTTGCCCTTAAGGTCCTCAGTTCCACCGGGCTCCGGGCTGTCATCCTCTCCACAGAACACGTGAGGCCATTAGGAGAAGTGCTGATGCCACGCTAGGGGCCATGATCTTCCCTGCCACCAGGTCGCAGCTGACACGTGGATGACATTTCTTTGGTGTCAAATCCAGGCAGAGCGTTGTCCTACCTGTCCCAATATCTGTTGGAAATCAGCTCTGGGAAAGAATTTAATTGGTTCTACCTCAATTCCGGTAAGACCGAGAGTCAAAGATAAAGCTGCAAGGCAAGGGCAATCCTGGAGCCCAAATAACTCTGGAAGACCCCTGGATAGAGAGAACCCTGCAGGTTAGTCTGCGTGAGCCCTGAATGGCTCTAGTTAAGTCCGGATATAACGTGGGTGCGGTATGTATCATATTTATGTGGATCTCATAGGGATGTTGGTATCTCCGGGTCTATGGAGTGGTGGTCTGTTCCTGATGAGAATACGGTCCTTAAAAATTTCCGCTTAAAGTTAGAAATAGAGCAGTGGGCATCACGTGTTGTGCCCGGGCACAGGCATTTTTCTTCCATGCTTCAGGGGAGCGTATCTTCCCTCACTTCTCCCTTACTCCTCACAAGGTCGCATGGGCTTCATCGGACACCCGTGGCACCTTGATCTTCCCTTCACCTGACTCTGCTGGGAACGAATACAGAGTACAGCGCAAGACCCGGGAAGAAATGCTGCATCCGGCAAGTCCTTCCTCATTTGGGCCTGGGCTTTCATCAGTTGGCAGGGGCCAAAGTCCAAGTCAGTGCCACTCTAACCACTACCACCACCACTGTGCCCACCACCCCCCCCCACCATCGCCATTGCCACCTCTGCCACCACCCCTACCATCACGACTACCACCAGCACCACCAGCACCAAAATCAGCGCCACCATTATGACCACCATCACTACCACCAGCACCGGCACCATCACTGATCACCCCCACTGCTACAGCTGGAGCCATTCCCCAATACGCCAGAATATAGAATGAATTTGTTCAAAGGCATCTTTCTCTTAGAGAATTGAGGTCTCTGCAGCGCTGTCTCGGGCTTCAAGGAACAGAGACGCTCAGACAACCTTTGTCAACAGCAGCTTATTATAGGCCTACGCAGATAAATAAACAGAAAATTCTTCTCCGGAGCACCATGGTCAAAGTTTATGACATTGAATGTAGTTCATCCATTATGGAATAAATTGCTCTAAGATCTAAGAATAACTCTAGTATTTGTTCCCTCAGAGTCAGTTCTTTATTGCTCCCTGACTCTTGACACTGTCAAGACTCAGCGTCTGCCTGTCTCTGCTTCTATTCCTACTTTTGCCTTGCGCTGGCCGCCTCCCTCTCTTTTGTCCCTCTCCATCCTTTGGTGTTCGCTTACTCATGTCTTTGACGCTCCACGCCTTTGGTCTGTGGTCTCTTATGTCTGTTTCTACTTCCTTGTTCACTGGGTAGATGCATATTCTTTTGCAAATTCTTCAAGACGGACAGAGATTCTACTGATTCGTTGATAGTACAAAGGGCTATTGTTGGACAAAGGAACTGTTGACAGAGTTCTCGTCCTGGGCCACTTTTCACATGTTGACTAGCCTGTAAGGGACTGACTTGAAGCAGGCAGTCCTGGCCCAATGACTTAGGTCAGGGTGAGAGAGACATTGATCCAGAGATTGTGTTTTATTAAGTAAGGCACTGGTTTTTTTCTACCTTATTTAGAATGTAGCTGTGGGCATGTCTTATCTTCTCTAGATAAGCCATTGGTGTGGGTTCTCTGTTGGTTCACTATGGATACCAGACTTAGCAAATAAAAGTACAGGTAAACCAGTTAAATCTGAATTTCAAACAAGCAATTTTTTTTTTGTATAAGTGTGCCCCAATCATCCATAGACCTGTAGTCAAATCAGTGACACTACTAGTGCTGTCACCACCCCAGATAAAATACTGGGCCCTTCCTCATGTCACACTATGCTACGTGATGTTAGAAACGATGTGGTACAGATGCTTCTTTTCTTCTATTACAAGGTCCCAAAGTCAGGCATTGCCTTGACACTCTACTCAGCCCTCCAAGACTGTATTACCTGTATTACTTGCTCATAAGTGTGTCCAACCAAAAGGAGGTATTTTTGTATTATTTAAATTCAGTTTAATTAACATACACTATAGTCTTGGCTTTAGGAGTAGAACCCAGTGATTCATCACTTACATATGACACCCAGGGCTCATCCCAAAAAGTCTCCTCCTTAATGCCCGTTGCCCTTTAACCCATCCCCCACCCACCTCCCCTCCAGCAACCCTCAATTTGTTCTCTGTATTTAAGAATGTCTTGTGGTTGGCCTCCCTCTCTTTTTATCTTATTTGTTTCCTTTCCTCTATGTTCATCTGTTGTGTTTCTCAAATTCCACATGTGAGTGAAATCATGATATCTTTCTCTGACTGACTTATTTCGCTTAGCATAACACCCTCTAGTTCCATCCACATGGTTGCAAATGGCAAGATTTCATTCTTTTTCCTTGCCTAGTAGTATTCCATTGTGCGTGTGTCCATTCATCAGTCGATGGACATCTGGGCTCTTTCCATAATTTGGCTATTGTCCATAGTGCTGCTGGAAACATTGGAGCGCATGTGCCCCCTTTGAATCAACATTTTTGTATCCGTTGGATGAAAAGGAGGCATTTTCAAGTCTGCTGAAGTAAGGGCTCCCAACTGGCTGAAGGGAAGCAGTGCATAAGCCATATGGTTTTAGCTCCGGTCCTTGCACAGTGGCCTAGTTGGAGAGGCACCCAAGGCCATGCAACTCACTAATGGTAGAGCTGGGAGGAGCTCAGGTGTCCTAAAATGAACATCACTCTTTCCTATACAGCCTGACCAATACCACACAAGACAAGAGCAAGTGGGCGTATACCTCTTGCATAGCCATTTAAGACTCCACATGCTTATTCTATTTAGAAGTCTACAAACTCCTTTCTTATGCAGACAATGCTTCGCAAAATGGATGAATTTTTCACACAGATGTTATTTAAAAAAATTTTTTTTTCCAACTTTGCAGGTGAAGGGAAGAGAGGCCCAGAGGGTCAAATGACTGCTCCGAGGTTAAACAGCCAGTAATAGGAAGACCTGAGATGCACAACCAGACCCTTTTAATCTAAACTCATTGCTTTTTTTCATCACACAAAAAGGGCGCTGCAGTTCCTTCACAAATGAATAGTATTATAACCATTTGTTGATGACTCGCCATGTGTCACAGGCATTATTTAATCCTTGTAAAATCCCTGTGAGGGTAAGTACAGTATTACTATTTCCATTTGACGAATGCAAATGGAGCTCAGAACCATGTAGTCACCAAAAGAATGGAATCAACTAGTCAGCCTCCCTGGTTCGAATCCCAGCCTCATCTGTGATCACCCCCATAATATCGGGCCAGTTACTTAACTGTTAGGAGGGCAGTTTACTCATTGGTGAAATGCAGGCAATCATGATATCTCCCGCTCATGTTTGTTGTAAATATTCTATGAGAAATGTGTAAAGTGTAGAGCGTAGGTCCAGACACTATAGTAGGCACTTAACAAAGGTTAACTAGTTTTATTATGCTGTGTTTACTGTTGAAAAGTTTACTCAAGTTTACAAAGGAGTGCCCCTCCAAAAAGTCCTGTCTGAATGCATTTATAATTTGATTTTCTCTATGTACATCTTTGTATCATTTAGGCTCTGGGTATAGGGATTATTAGATCTCCTTTATGAGGCTTCTGTGAGCCCTCTAGTTTTCACCGAGCCTCAAATTATATATTTGATTTCTTACAATTTACTAAATTTTGTTGTTACCTAAAGGGCTGTTTCATGTGTGTAGTGTCTCCCCAGCTAGCTTGGAATTTCTTGAGAGATGAGAACGTTTCTGACTCCTCTATTTCAGAGATAAATAGAAAGGTGAATTTTAATAAATACTTTAATGTTGGGGGGGACTTTTTTTTTTTTTTTTAGTTACTCATCCTGTCTTTGGTGAATTAGCCCCCATTCACTGTTGGTCTATGTGGTTCAGATAGTGTGGACTCCATCGTGTTTCAATTCATCTCCATCAGCTCGTCGGCTTGTGATCAGGCCACGTGGCTTAACACGATGTCTCCACTGGGATTGGCTCAGGACAAGCATGTGACCCAAGCCCAGCCCATCAGGTGCCTTCCTGAGACCTCGCAGAAGCTCACGGAAAAGAGACATTCTTTTCTCTGGGATGGAGAGCATCGGGGGCCATGGAAGTCTTCTTCGCCACCATGTGGGAAACAATGGACTTTAGAATCAAACTCAGAGCCATTCAGAGGAAGAAGAGAAGGAAAGGGAGAGAGAAAATGGTATGGCCGAGTTCTACAACTCAGCTGTGCACAAGCTAGCAGTGTCCATTGACTTGAGAGTTTTGTTCCCCGGGAACACGGTCATGGTGAATACGCCAGCTTGTTGACTTTAGTGACTGATTTTAAACACGGAATGCCTAGCTTATCTAGGGAGTTTGCTAGGAGCGGGGTTTGTTGGTTGTGTGCTCACTCTCCCATTGGGGAAAACACTGGCTGTTCCCTCTGAGAGGTTTTCATAATAAGGACTTAGGGGACAATCACAAGCCCCTTTCAATTTGGCTTCCTGGAACAGGTTTTAGTCTAATGAGGTCATTAACACACGGTGACATATCATGGCTGCCTGATGCCATCATGGAAGGAGGGATAATTTCCCCTTCTTTGAGAAAAGGGAACACCTGTGGCACACAGGCCAACACCTTGTGAACTTGGGATGTAGGCTAGGGTCGTAATAGTCATTAATTTTCAGTCAAGGCAGGATAAATGTGAGATAGAGCTTTGGGTATGATTGCTTGTTGTTCTATTAATGAAACCAGAGGAGACTTTCACGGAGGGAAAAAGCACGGGGTGGAACTGCAAAGTCTGCATTTACGTTCTAGAAGCAGAACCAGGCAGGAGAAAACTGCTGACGTTGGCCATTAATACGCTGGCTTCTGCCCCTGGTATGGCGCTAACAAGCTTTGTGATTAAAGGGATGAGTTCGTGTTGAATAACCCCTTGCCAGTTCCCCCTTGTGACGAAGGCATGCACTGGTGAGATAACGGTCTGGAGTCATCTGCAGTGCCCACTGTCTGTATAATCCTGGCAGCTGGACTGGGCACCATGCGCCATCTAGCTTGGCTAAACGGCCCAGAGCTTTGACAAAATGATCAGAGGCACTTGGATGAACTCTGTCGTTTCATTCTTTTATATAAATCCAGCACTGACTTTGCAAATGCCACGCATGCGTGCCTTTGGTGTGTAACTGACAATGGTGTGATGTTTTGTAAAATTATCTTTCAAGGAAAAACAAGTGGTAGCCATTCTATGGACATTTTAACGGGGCTGAGGTGGCTTTACAAGGAAGAAAAGTACGGTCTTGGGGTAGCCTTGGAAATGCCCCGCTCCCATCTCCTTTCAAAGGGATCTGCTGTGGGAACACAGCTGATTAACTTCTTCCAGTTTCTGCTCCTCTGGAGTCGCTGTGGCCTTCACTCTGAAGTCACACTGTCCATATCCTGTTCCCAGAGAGTGACTTGAGCAAGGTGGTGTTATTACAACGAGGACATTCCTTCCTGGCACAGGAGTTCTCTAATGGGCAGCTTTGGTCAGGAGCCAATGGTCACTTTTGGAGATCATTGGCCTGACCAGAATTTTCTGAGAACTTTTCTTGTCTTCTGAAGTTCTTACCCAGTTCTCCCTCCTCACTCCCTTTTCACAGACAGAAGTCCTGTATGTTTGTGTTCTTGCTGCCCTTTTACCCCTCACAGACACGGATGTATAGAGATACATAGGGGTGACTTTTCTACATGTTACTGATTTAGAAGACTGAAGCAGATTGTCATATGTGAAGGTATACATGGTAAGCTCTAGGTAATCATTGGAGAAACAATTTGGAGTAATTTGGAGCGGGGCATTTCCAAGGCTACCCCAAGACCGTACTTTTCTTCCTTGTAAAGCCACCTCAGCCCCGTTAAAATGTCCATAGAATGGCTACCACTTGTTTTTCCTTGAAAGATAATTTTACAAAACATCACACCATTGTCAGTTACACAATTTGTTTGGAGTATGGAGAAAACATACAGTGAAAGACCGGTAAAAGTTAAAATGCTACATTAACACCTGGGTGTTTCAGTCAGTTAAGCATCCGACTCTTGATTTTGGCTCAGGTCATGATCTCACAGTTCATAAGATTGAGCTCTGCGTCTGGCTTTGTGATGGCAGTGCAGAGCCTGCTTGGGATTCTCTCTCTGCCCCTGTCTCTGCCCCTTTCCCGTTCACATGCACACATGCTCTAAATAAATAAATAAATAAAAACTTTAAAAAAGAAAATATTAATGCAAAAGAAAGAAGTGAAGTGAGAAAAGAGAGACAAAAAAGGGCCTGAGACCCATATTAAAACTAAAAATGAATGGCAGATGTTGATCTAGCTGTACAATAACATGAAATGGATTAAACAACCAAACCAAAAGACAGAGAATGACCGACTAGAATAATAGTAAACAGAAAATGACAACTAAAAGAAACAATTCTATGCTGTCTATAGGAGGCACAGTTGAGATTCAAAGATACAAATACTGTTGTTAGTGTTTTACTTTTTAAAAAATGTTTATTTACTGTGAGAGAGAGAGAGAGAGAGAGGAAGTGCAGTGAGAGGGAGCAAGAGAGAATCCCATGCAGGCTCTCCACTGTCAACACAGAGCCCAATGCGGGGCTCGAACCCACACACTGTGAGGTCATGACCTGAGCAAAAACCAAAAGTGGGATGCTTAACTGAGTGAGCCACCTAGGCACCCCATTGTTAATGTTTTATAATTTATGTCTATAAATGTTACAAACTCGGCAATACATTGTTATAATTATTACTTTACATAATTTTTATGAATTTTATGACTGTTAGAGAAGGTGAGCAAAAAAAGGAAATCAAGTATTCATTTATGGTTTAGTTATGCCATTCTTCTTAATCCTCATTTATGGTTCTCTCTCTTTTTTTTTTTTAATTTTTAATGTTTTTATTTATTTCTGAGAGAGATAGCGTGAGCAGGGGAGGGTCAGAGAGAGAGGGAGANGACTGAGCCACCCAGGTGCCCCCATTTATGGTTCTCTTAATTGGTTCCTCTGTCCACCATCGATGGCCATTTCCTTAGTCCAGTACCACCTTGCTTCTGCCTACATCCTTTGTACCATTATTGATGTATAGTGACTTTTCTGTACAGTACAGGTCCAACAGAATAGCTTATATGTATGGCTTTTTAAAAAAATATTTTATTTATTTCTGAGAGAGAGAGAGAGACAGTGTGAACAGGGGAGGGTCAGAGAGAGAGGGAGATACAGAATCTGAAATAGGCTCCAGGCTCTGAGCTGGCTGTCAGCACAGAGCCTGACGTGGGGCTCGAACCCACGAACTGTGAGATCATGACCTGAGCTGAAGTTGGAAGCTCAACTGACTGAGACACCCAGGAGCCCCTTATATGTATGGCTTTTACATTTGCTTTTGAAATTACTTAAGAAAATAAAGGTAAAGAAATATGTATTTATATTGTTTTTGCTCTTTAAAAAATTGTGTTTATAGGTAATCTCTAAGCCCAACAGGGACTTGAACTCATAGCTCTGAGATCAAGTGTTGCACACTCTACTGACTAAGCCAGCCAGACACTTTCATGTTGTCTTTTATAATTACATAATTATTTTTACCAGCACTTTTCGCTTTTTTTTGGTATGGATTCAAATGACTGGCGTCACATGCTTTCAGCCTCAAGAACTTCTCTTGGTATTTTCTGTCAGGTGGGTCTAGCAATAAATTCTGGTAGCTTTTATTTATCTGGAAATGTCAAATGTCAGATTTGGAAGATAACTTGCTGGATAGAGGACTCTTCATTCTGTTCTTTGAGTACCTTGAATATGTTACATCTGCCTTCTGCCCTGCATTGTTCTTGATGGAAATTCAGTTGTTAATCTTATTTGGATTTCTATGTAAGTGATGAGTTACTTTTCTTCCATTGCTTTCAAGATTTCCTCCTTGTCTCTGGGTTTTAATATTTTTAATATAATGTGTCTGTTTGTGGTTTCTCTTTGAATTCATCATACTTGAATTCCATTGAGTTACCTGGACGAGCATATTTATGTTTTTCAATAAATTTGAGGATATTTCAGCCATTATTCCCTTCAACATTTTTATCATCGCCTTTCTCTCTGTCCTCTCCTCTCCTGGTAATCCTCTTATGCAGATATTGATGTTATTAATGTGAAATAGAAATAGAGTGTTCATTTTTCCTCATTTTTCTTTTCTCTGTTCTTCAGATTGCATAATCTCTACCAATCCATTATCCAATTCACTAATTCTTTCTTTTGCCAGTTCAAATACACTGTTAAGTGTTTTTAGTACATTTTACATTTTAAATATTGTACATTCCAACTTGGGATTTCTTTGGGATCCTTCTTATAATTTCAGACTATGTTCTGACCAATGAAGTATAAGTGAAAGATGTTGAGTTGGTCTTCTGAGAAAGCTCCTTAAAGGGGGATAAACAAGTGGATTAAGTTTTTTGCTCATTCTATCTTTCTTATGTTTCTTGCTTTGGATGTGGGCAGAATGGCTTTGAAATCACTTTGGTCCTGGAGGTGTCCTTGAAAATTGAAGCTACATACCAGGGATGGCAAGCAGAAAGACAAAAGGAGCCTTAGGTCCCTATGATGACACTGGAGCTTGGAGCCTATACACTGGCCCTGATGGATGACAAACTTTCACATCATCCATATCACACCTATTTCTAATTAATTAATTAATTAATTTCTATTACTAACTGGTGAAAGTCATTACCGAGATGTCATCTATTCCACATTTTGAGACATTAAGCCCTACTTACATGCTACATGTGTATAACATGTATATGTTGCAAATATCATGTTGTGTTGTGTTTTTCTGATTTTTGTCTGGAAATGGCAGCTTTCAGGAAACTCTTCTCCACATAGTGCATAAATGTGCATCCAGAAGTGGTGCTGAATTAATAAATAAACACACACACACACACACACACACACATTGCACTCTGACCCTGCAACCTCAAACAACTATCTATCCATAGAGTTGTTCTTAAATCTCAATGGAGAATGAATTTAAGAAAGAAAAATGTGATCTTTAGCTTCTCCTTTTTAAAAATGATTTCCCTTCATTGAGGAAGTTACTATTCACATGTGTTTGAGATCTTCAAATTAAAGAACCTCTGAAGCCCTATCGACATGACCCATTCCTTCATTGCTGATGTCATTCATGGAATGGTGATGATAAAATTAGTCCACCTACCTTTATTGAGTACTTAACTATGTGGGAGTCAGTGTTCTCCATGCTCTACATGTAAAACATAAAGAGATTTATATGATACTTGTTATTACCCTCATGTTACAGCTAAGGAAAGGGAGGCAGAGAAGGTCAGACAAGTTGTCCAAGATCACATCGTTACTAAATGGTGAGTTAGGATCCAAAATTTGGCCATCTGCTCCAGGGTTTGTGCTTTTATAAACTTCACTGTATCAAGACATGAATCTGCTTTTAGTCTTGGCGGCTCTTCGTGCTATATGGACATTCCTAATTTCTTTATAACACTTACTAAGATAGTGCTTTAAATATTTTTATATGCCTAACTTATACTTACACATGCATATAGTCCAACTAATCTTTTTGTTTTACAGTATAAATCTATCCTTAGACATGGTGGGTCAGGGGAAGGAACCAATGAATTTCATTGATACTGAACTAATATGCCCACCATTTTCAATATAACCAGCAATTTTTGACATATTATGCTATTGGTGTGCCATGAGATGTATCAAGTTCCGGCTGTTACTACTAATAAAGAATTGAGGTTTGTGATTGACTTCCTTTTTATAGAAAGTAGAGTAGGGTCGGGGTTGTCATATTGTAATCACTGTGCTTATCTGTGTTCCCATAAGTTTCCCATGTTGGGGAAGATACTATAATTGCTAGGAAACATACTTAACCCATATCCTATTCTATCTGTCTTGTGTCTCTGAATACATCAGAGAAGAGGTTAAGAATCATTGGTCTACGTGATCAACCATAGTTGTCTACCTTGCAAGTTTGTTGACTGAATTAAGAAGTATGAAGGCCGATTTAACAGTTTTAGACCTTGAGAGGTCTATGTTTGGATTGGCTCAATGGTGGGGATATCCTATGGATAATTCAACCAAACTTTTAAAGCTTTTGCCCTTTTACTTGACTGGGTTTGGATGTTGCATTGGCCATTCAGTAGGCACAAGTATTATTTAACCATTGTCCTACAAGACACCTTGGGTAGGTAGGCCTTCCCGGTACATGATTTCAATAGCCCGAGTCAGGCTTTCATATGTGAAAGTGAACATTGGAGCCACCACAAAAGCAATTCCTATTGCTGAATGTCAGCAAGTATCACTGAACTGGTAAAACACTTCAGAATGAACAGTGCTGTAGGACTGTGAGATATTATTATGGACAACAAAACAATGGAGAGTACATAGCTTTCACCTGCAGAGGATTTGTACCACTGACTTTATTGCATTCGAACCCAATGACTTGATTTTTGAGTTGGAAAGGTGGTGGCGGTGGGGGGGGGGAATTACCAGGTGGTTGGGGGGAGAAAAAAAAAAACTCTGCACCAAGCACTGACTAATGATTTCCGGGCTGAGAGTAGATGTCATTAATGACCCTTTTTATTCATACAGAAGTTCCCAAAGAGGAGCGTAATGTTCCATTAGTAATAATTGAAAAACTCTTTCTTCGGGATTATGTCAAAACCTAAAGATGATGCCTCTGCCAAAACATTTTGGTGACAAATGTGTGAAGTATTTGACAGCAGGTGCTACCGCAGTCGAAGAGGCTTCTTGAGGAGATTCTTAGAGAAGCTGGAGGAAAGAGGCTAACGTGAGACTGAGTGTCACCTAAGGCCTGGTCTTAAAGAACCACAGGACTCCATGTCTTTGATAGCCCGAGCCTTGTTTTGTGCAAGTTTTCAATAATATGGGCGGAAACAGAAAAATAATCACACGCTGGATAGGTAGGCCTTCCCACTGCATAATTTTAACTTTTATCCCTTCTGTAGAATGGGCATCTATGTAAACTCATGAGAGAGGGGAAGAGAGGGGGGAGGGGGGAGCAGAGACAGAAAGAAAGAGAGGAAGGGAGAGAGAGAGAGAGGGAAATAACATGAACTATGATATCAGAGACCCAAGTTTGAAGACCACCTGCTTCCCTGTGCTGACCTCCACTGTCCCATCTCTGGTGATGCGTGGCATTCAAGCTCTGCCTCATTTTTATTTAAACTTTTCTTCCTGATACCCATTCAAGTGTCTGAGTGCTCAGTACACAGCACCTCAGAGTAAAAGCTAATCTGAATGTTGCCCTGGAAGTCCTACTACTTAAGGAAGGAAGGAAGGAAGGAAGGAAGGAAGAAAGAAGGCAAGGAAGAAAGAAGGAAAGAAAGAATATAACTTTGCACTCCAGTCTAGCCCTGTGGTCTCCACTACTCTGTTTGGCCTTGTTTGTTCTCTGTACACGTTTCCTTCATTGCATATATTTTACTGTATTGCTTAATTTTGTGTGCACCTGTGTCTTTCTACTGGGCTGCAAGTTCCTCAAGTCCTGTGACACTAACTTACTGAATGACCTTGACCCTCTACACACTAATGACCTGTGTACACATGGGCAACTGGCTTCCCCTCTTTGTGCCTTCCTTTCTAATTTGAACTAGAATAAAAATAGTTCATCTTTTTATGTCGTCAGTTTCAAGGAAGATAAATCTTATTAAAAATCCACTAACACAGCACTTGGTGCATCACAACTGCATTCTAAGAAGGAAACTTAGGCATTGGATCTAAGATGGAGATTAAAAACTACCAACGAGTGAAACTATCTTGGGTTCTCCAGACTAGAGAATTGCCAAGGCTGTCCCAATAAGGTCTAACCTCAACCCATTCTTCTGCCCTCCAGAACAAAGCTAGGATTGCAGCTAGGGGATGGAAAGAATCATGGTAGCATTAGTCGAATTAAGAGACTTGACCTGAGGAACCAATCTGGGGTGGTAAAATGGAATAGTGTTATACCACTTGAACAACTTGGCCAGTGAGTTTTGGAGACAAGTGATATTAGAGAACACAGGCGAACAGTGATCACTGAATGCCATTAATTGACTCTAGGTGCTCTGGCATATAAAGATGGATCAAAGGGAGATTACTGCTCTCTAAAAATGAACATTTTAGAGCAATTTTCTTGCAAATTTACAGGCTCCTTCTGAATCCGTTACACTTATCATTTCAGTGTGGGAGTTTTACAGATTTGGAATTGTTTTTCTGATACATATGTGTCACTACTGCTCCTTTGGCCTCACATGCATTTAGAGCTACTTTTCTAAGGGAAGTGGTAGGTTTGAATTGATCCACCCGGTTTCCCTTGTGATGGCTGGCATAGATTTATGTGATAGCTGATCAAAGTTAAGACTGCACTTTGTGACCTTACAATGGATTCTTTTTTTCCTACAAGTTTAACTGGATGACACTGAGGTTGAACCTGAAAATTTGCCTCAGTGGTGCTAGAGTCTACCAGCTGCAATGGTACGGAGATCACTGTCATGGACGTAATTTACAAAAAACTAAACGTTTTCTTTTTTCATTTTTTGAGGCATATTTGAGTGTGTGTGTGTGTGTGTGTGTGTGTGTGTGTGTGTAGGCTTCATACCCAGCACTGAGCCCCAGGGAAGGCTTGAATTCACCACCTGATATCAAGACCGACCTGAGCTGAGATCGAGTGGGACATGTAACCGACCGAGCCACCCAAGTGCCCTTGTATGTTTGTGTTTATTACAGCAGGGATGGGGAAGCCAAATCCAGTCTACTGCTCATTTTTGCAAATATAGTTTTCTTGGAACACAGGCACATCCGTTCATATTTGTATTGTCTGTGATAATACATTCTCATGTATAAATGCATTCTCATGAAGGCAGAGCTGACTAGCTACAGAAAGAACTTATGACCCTCCACACCTAAAAAATTGATTATCAGGCTCTTTATGGAGTTTATCAACCCCTATACCTACAGAAGATTTAAACAAAAAATATTCTTGCAGGTGGTTTTCCCATAGAATAAACTACATTTTGGAATCAGTTTCACCATCCTAGTATTTCAAGGTCAAATTCATTAGGCTAAAGATGTTAAACCAAAATAAATGTTTTTTGGTAGAAAAAAATTAAACAGAGGAAGTATGAGAGAAATATATTAGTGCTAAGAGCATTTTTGACTTGAAGTTGGAATTTCAGAGGTTCCTAAAAGCCTGTATAGTTTGTAAAGATAGTTTGTATTTTTAGAATTCTATGAACAATGATATTTTTAAAATATCATTTGAACAACACCAAATGTTTGATTACTGATATTTATATCTGAGAAAGGAGTTGTATCCATGATATATAAAGAACTGTTACAACTCAATAATAACAAGGTAAATAATCTAATAAATATGGGCCAATATATGAATAGATACTTCACAAAAGAAGAGAAATGTATGGTCAACAAATGTGTGAGTATATACTTATCATAATTACTTATTGGGGAAATAAAAGTTAAAATGACAATGACCTAACAACACACACACACATCAGAAGGGCTGAAATGAAGAGAACTAAAAATGTAGAAAGCTGGTAAAGATTTGAAGCAGATGGAGCTCTTCTGCACTGCTGGAGGGGATAGAAGTGGGGTAATCATTTTGAAATGGTGTGGACACGTGTTAATTATAAAGTTAAATACACAGTTAACCATGACGCAGGTATTAATACAGTAGAATACTCTTCAGCGATAAAGGATTGAACCTGATCCATACAACAACACGTAAGAACCTAAAATCCACTATGTTCTGTAGAAGGTGGCAGGCACAAATGGGCACATACTGTATGCTTTTAGTTACTGGGAAGGCTAGAAAAGACAGATCTACTCTGCAGTGACAGAAAGCATATCGATGCTCACCTCGAGTCAGACAGGAGAATTGCCTAGAAAAGGACACGAGGGAACTTCCTGGGGAGATCAATAATATTGTGTATCTTGATTACAGTGGTGGTTTATACAAGCATATAAATGTGTCATCAAAATGCATTTGTAAAATAGATATCTTTTTGTATGTAGATTATAGCTTCAAGTTTAGTTCAAAGTTCAAGTGACAGAGAAAAGAAGGAGGTGGAGGACGAGAAAAAGAAGAAGCAGCAGAGGAGAGAAAGATGGACAGAGATAGACACGTAGAAGAGACAGGAAACAAAGGATGGGTGGGAAGAGAGGACGTTTCATTCATTGTATTTCCCAATGAAGCGATAAGGTGAAGTAACTCAAAGTTAACAGTTGACTTCACAATGCAGGATTCTGAAGTTGAGTTATCTCCTGAAGTTGAGTTATCTTCTGAAGTTGAGTCATTTGCTGTGCAGCAAATAAATACCTTAAGTATCTTCTTTAGCCTCTCTGCTTTGTTTTCTGCTTAATTTTTTGGGTGGCTTCTCAAGTCAAAGGCATAGTTCCCCATTTGCAATGGGCAGAGAATCTGTGCGCCTGGTGCCCAGTAGTCGAGGGAAGGAAAAAACAGCACAGGTCTTGAGTGATCGTGAGTGGAAAGTGAGGATTGCCCCCGAGATTTGCTTATACTGTTCATTACTCTTCATCTCTCGCAAAGGGTTCTGTGACTGGACTTTTGTTTTCCATCTCGGCATTTGGCCTTCATCCTCCCCTATTATATACCCTTTCTCGGGGAGAGGTTAAAATGTTACTTACTCTTTATAGAAATTATATTAATATGACTTTCAGGATCCAGAGCTGGGCCCTTAAGAGGCATTGCAGACGGGCAAGAGATAGACAGTGAGCCTTCCTGAGCCCCTGCAATTAGCGTATTGAGGCACATGCTTAACTCTGCAGATACAGAAAGCTGCTGTCAACCCAGTGTATATGTATAGTCTGAATTCTAATAGGTGACAAGGAGAGGACAGAAAATAGAGCTGATCAGGACACTGGGGGGCTCAGTCCGTTAAGCATCTGACTTCAGCTCAGGTCATGATCTCACGGATCCCGCGTCGGGCTCTGTGCTGACAGCTTGGAGCCTGGAGCCTACTTCAGATTCTGTCTCTCTCTCTCTCTCTCTCTCTGCCCCTCCAGTGCCCGTGCTGTGTCTCTTAAAAGTAAATAAATATTTTAAAAAAATTTTTTTTAAATAAAGAAGTTGCAGTTAAAAACAAAAAGAAAATAGAGTTGATCATTTATGCCCTTAATACTTTCTTGTCTGGGTGGGTCCCCAACAGCTCTCAGTATGTACCGAACATTCCTTTCCTTGTGTTCTTCCAAGGATTGCAGAGCAATTTATACAATGTGACAGCACTTTGTGTTTTCTAATCCCATTACGTGTGTCAGTCTTGCGTGTGTGCGCCACCCAGCTAGGTGGGGATAAATCATTCCTCTTTTACCTTCAAGTGAAAGCCCCACTTTGCTCAAGGTATGTGCCTTCTGGTAACACTGGAAGCAGCATCATCAAAGCATTAGCATGTGACTCATAGTGTGGACATCCTCCCAAACTTGAGCAATGCTGTCTTGTAACTTTAATGCCTCGCAGTAATCTTCAGTCCCCACGCATGGCCATTCCTTGCTCCTTGCTCTATCCTGTTCCTTCTCTACCTCTTACTCTCCAATATACCTCTGGCCACAGCTTCTTTTCCCCTGGTTTCTCAGCTCACTCCCACAACAGTATATTCAGGTTATTTTTAATGTTAATTTATTTTTGAGAGAGAGAAAGAGAGACAGAGCATGAGGCAAAGAGGGGCAGAGAGAGAGACACACACAGAATCTGAAGCAGGTTCCAGGCTCCAAGCTGTCAGCACAGAGTCTGATACGGGGCTTGAACCCACAAACCGTGAGATCATGACCTGAGCTGAAATCGGACGCTTCACTGACTGAGCCACCCAGGCGCCCCAACAGTATATTCGTTTTAGATGTCAAGGCCTTCTGCCCTTGGACTGATCTGATTTCTTTATAGCTGAGCCACTCCAAGTCTTCACTTTTTTTCCAACCTGCACGGGACCACACAGCACTGCACCCACTGTCTGTAGACCGTACGGTCAGCTCCCTTTCCCCTTGAACTTCCCCTCACACTCAAGCACCACAGACTCTGGATCCATCCAATCATTTGCGTTCTCTCCTCCTATCCCTCAGTTACTGTGACCATGCAAGAAAACTGCCCACTTTATATAAATTGTGGCTTCTAAACATCAATAGTTCATTTCTTTAACGCATGTTAATTGAATGTTTACTATACCAGACACTGTACTAGATTCTAAGCACAGAAATGTAAATAAAATGGACATCTTGGGTCTCTAACCACATGAAAGGAGGAGAGACAGAGAGAGAGCATAAACTGGTGGCAAATGGTTTTATTCTGAGAGGCAGTCCTTCCTTTATTGCATTAGACGAGCAGACTGGAAAGGTTGGTAGGAAGGTAGTGTGTGTAATGAAAAGAGCCTAAGCTTGAAGTCAGACCAAGATTTGAATCGAGAAGAAGGTGAAAGTCGGGGGCGTAGAGGAAGCTGTTGCGGTAAACTGGCAGTAACGAGCACCTGAACTAGCATAGTGACAAGGACACTGGAGAAGAAGGAAGTTTTATCTGTTATCACCTGACACTTTAATTTAAAAGTGAATGGCATACGAAACGCGAGGAACATTTTTCGACTATTAGAAATGTGATGTTTACAAGATGGCAGATTTTCAGATGAAAACAGAACATGTTCTTTAAAAATTTCTAGGACAACTGCTCAGAAAATCAAAGGCAGCTGGGAAAGTACTGGGTCTCTGGTTTTTCAGAGCGTGGAACAATCTACCATTATATACTAGATAGTTGGTCCAGAGCTATAATTTAATTTATTACCATCTCAGCACAAACCACATATAACCTTCTTTAAGTGTGCCTGCAGAAACCTAGGAAACCCAGCAAAGGCCCCTTTCAGACAGCCTGGCGGTGCCTGCTGGCACTTTGGGAGCACATCTCTTTCAAAAGGTCACCAAATGAGGGACTGTGTCCAACTCTGTGTTCAATGCAACACTGTCGGGGGCCTCCGTGGGTGCTGGTTCCCCTATGTTGGCTGGAAAGCATAGTTAACGCCCCGTTGGGCACAGAGGGGAGTTGGGTACTTCCACACTGTCCCTTCTATCCCTCTTCACTCTCTAAAGTCCTCTTTTCATCCAGGAAAATGCCTGGTAGAGGGGAGAATATATGATAGTTAGAGGCAGCCAGTGGTCTCATACTGTCTGCCAGGGCGGGTGCTTTGGGGTCAGGCATAATGATGATTTTTTTTTTCCCACTGGAAATGCCTGAGATTATAAGAACTTGGCAAGTCTTCTTACATTAAATGTCTGGGTCGTACAGTCTCTCTAAACCATGTCCTTTCTCAAATCTGTACTAACCTTTCCTTCCTTCCTTCCTTCTTTCTTCTCCTTCCTTCCTTCCTTCCTTCCTTCCTTCCTTCCTTCCTTCCTTCCTTCCTTCCTTCTTTCTTTTCCTTCCTTCCTTCCCCCTTCCTTTCTTTCCTCTTTCTTTATATATCTTCCCTTCTATCTGTGAGTGATAAAATAAGATTATTATGACATTTGAACACTTGCTTTAGACCAGAACTTTCTGGCAGAAAGGATTTGAAATAGGTTGGAATCATTCATCACTTAGACAAACAATAATAAATAAACCAAGTAAACACACACACACACACACGCACACATGCACACAACTACAAAAAAGTAGTAAAGGTGTAAAGAAATCATTAACTCTCATGGATGGGAAAAGGAAAAAGGAGATGATAGTAGATGGGAGAATTCAATACATTTTTTGAAGAAAGTAGAGAAGAGGGTTACTTACCTTTAAGGAATGGATGAAGTTATAATTAAGTGTCTATAGTTGTGAACATTGATATGAAATGAGCCAATTAACTCTGCAAAACCCACAGGAGGTCAGCATTTGAGGCATACCTGGAACACAGGGATGAGATACCAGCCTGGAAGTGAGGTTGATTCAAAGTCTGTATATACGGAGTGGTTGGATCTCCAACCACCCATTCCTTCTATGGGCTAGAGTTAGGTAGTGCCCTCCTTTCTCTCCTGGTAAGACAGGGTTTAGGCTGTGTAGGTAAATTGCATGTACCAACCTCTGGGACAGCTGTGGATATAGTGGAATGCAGAGTTGAGATGTGGGGTAAAACCAAAGGGAGTATTTTTTTTTTAATTTAATGCTTATTTAATTTTGAAGGAGGGAGAGAGACAGAGTGCAAGCAGGGGAAGGGCAGAGAGAGAGAGGGAGACACAGAAGTTGAAGCAGGGTCCAGGCTTTGAGCTGTCAGCACAGAGCCCGATGTGGGGCTTGAACTACGAGCCATGAGATCATGACCTGAGACTAAGGCTCTCAGGTACCCCCAAACCAGGGGGATTAAATGAGAACCGACTCACCAAACTGTGAGACATTTCAGTTTCCTTCTCATGCTCAGGCTCTGGAAAATCAGAGGCCAGAAATCTCTCCCTTGTTCTTTCTGTCTACAGCATCCTCACAGTGTAATGCAAGATTTGTCTCTGCAGATAGGACATCCAGACAGTGAGAGTTGGTGGCTCCCAATGAATGACAACGTCAAGATCCTATCATTTTCCAAAGAGATCTCTGAGAGAAAGCCCACCTTTGCACCAAGAATTGTGCTCATTCTTCAATATGAAAACTAAAGCTGTCAGACACTTGGGGAAAGCCTCCCAAATGAGAGTATGGCTGAAATGAAAAGGAAAAAGGAAACCTAGAAGAAGCAGAGATCCTGTAGAGATGAAAACAGAAAACCTTCAAGAACTATAATTAATGTCCCCAAAGAAATGAGAGAAAATATTGTTTTCAAGACACAAAGACAGGAGTGCTGCTGACAATACAGAGCCTGCCTGGGATTCTCTGTCTCTCTCTCTCTCTCTGCTCCTCCCATGTGCACCCGTGCATGCACGCACACACACACACACACACACACACACACACACGCTCTCTCTCTCTCTCGCTCTCACAAATAAATAAACATTTTTACAAAAAACTTTTAAAAAGAAAGAAAATTAAATGAGTAATCCAGCACTGACTAATGGTAACTCTAGGAAAAAAGTAGCAAGAATGGATGGTGGTATTGTTAAAGATATAATACAAGAAAATTTCCAAACGCTGAAGTCTTTTCCGAATTGAAAAGACTCTCGAGTGTTTTGCACGATGTAAAAATAACTCATTCAGGAAGACATCTCAGCATCACATTTCAAAACAACAGAGGTAAAAAGGAGATTCTAAATGCTGAGAGAGGAAAGAGAGAGATGAGAGAGGAAAGAGGGGATGGAGGTAGTTAAGTCCAGGTAACACACCGAAATCCAAGAATCAGGATATCATAGAATGTGTCCAAAGCATCCTTGGTTGTAGGAGGACACCAGGTGCTAAAAATTCTGAGGAGACTGGGGCGCCTGGGTGGTTCAGTTGGTTAAATGCCCAACTTCTGCTCAGATCAAGAGCTCACGCTTCTTGAGTTTGAGCCCCATGTTGGGCTCTGTGCTGACAGCTCAGAGCCTAGAGCCTGTCTTCAGATTCTGTGTCTCCCTCTCTCTCTGCCCCTCCCCCACTCATGCTCTCTCTGTCTCTCAAAAATAAATAAATGTTGAAAAAATTTAAAACATTCTAAGGAGATTATTTCCAGACTGGAATTCTATACCTATTTAAACTATTAACAACAGGGGTTGTACAAAAACATGTTTAGAAAAATAAAAATTCAAAAACCATGAACCCGAATTCTAAGTACAATATGATTCATTCCTCAAGTAGCATGAATTCCAAATGAATAATAAATGTAAAAACTAAAACCATGGACATCTAAGTGAAAACACAGAATTCCTTCATAATTCGGACAAAAGATTTTTTTTTGCTCTGCTTCATTTTATACAAGCAATGGGAGAAAAGTTTGGCAAACGTGACTGTATAAATAAACAAAAATTAAAATAAATCTCCACCAAGTCATGACAATAAAGGCTATAAGCTAAATAAAAACATAAAGGAAACACTGGAAAAATATTTGCAAATTACAACCCAAAGGGTTTATACCCTGGCTACATAAAAAGCTTAAAATAGAGAAACAAAAAGGTGCAAATACAATATAGAAAAACTGGACAAAAGGTATGAATGAAAAGTTCACAGGAGGAAAAACGCTTAGGACCTTAAGTATATTAAAATATGTTCAAGCTCAGTTATTAAAATAAGAGAGATGCAAAACAAAAAGACTTTGAAATACCACTGCTTACCTTTTAGATGGATAAATTCCAAGGTTATATTAACATACTGTATTGAATAGGCTGCAGGGAACAGATATTTGCAAATGGTGGGTGGGAATACAAACTGGTACACATCTTATGGAGGGGAATTTGGCAAAAATATAACAAAATTGCACATGCATTTTCACTTCGACCCAGTAAGGCCACTTCAAGGATACACTGGAAAAAATATGAAGATATTCGACAACAGCATTCATTGCAGCCTTGTAGCTGCTGCCTACAAATGCCTGTCATTTCTACCTATCAGGAGAAGAATGCCCAATGCCTGTCTGTATAGGACTCATTGAATAAACTATGACACATACAGATACTAAATGGTTAGGCTTCTCAAAAAGGAGCAAGGGAATTGATATACTACTATAAAGTGATATAGTGTTACCTGAAGAAAGTGAGATTCATTGGAGAATGTATAAAACTCTGCTTTTATCCAAACAAACAAACAAAAACAAAAAAACAAAAAAGAGAGTAGTAGAAATGTATAATGTGTATAGATATTTTCCTTTAAAAAAATGAAGATATACCAAACTTTTAAAAGATTATCTATGAGTAGTAAGAAGGATATGGAAATGGAGGAGACATTTGGGATGCAGAGAGGCTAAATGTGCAATTGTACGCTTTAAAAAAATTTTAATATTTATTTATTTGAGAGAGAGAGAGAAACAGAGAGAGAGAGCAAGAGAGAGCAGGGGAGGGGCAATGACAGAAAGAGGGATAGAGGGTCTGAAGCAGGATCTGAGCTGACAACAGCAAGCCTGAGGTGGGACTCGAACTCACCAACTGCGAGATCATGACCTGAGCCAAAGGTGGATGCTCAATCGACCTAGCCACCCAGTGCCCCAACACTGTATGTATTTTGAAACCCCATAAATATTTTAGAAAATTATGAAACAAAATCAAAATGAGAAAAAGAGCAATACTTAAAAATGAAAACAAAGTGAAATAAATTAAACTGTGTGCATCAAGTTGCTGAATTTACCACGGGAAAAAAAATTATCTCAAAGTCATAGTAATTGGAATATAACTTCCTAATGTGACACGTTTTCAGGACCAGAAACTATGCACAAGTCTTAAATTATCAATAATAATGTTATTCCTAATTGTTATTCTGAAAAAAAAAAATAGAGCAAACAGATAAGATTTTCATAGTTAAGAGTAAAAGAGTACTATTATAAAGTCAAAGAATTAAAAAAAAAAAAAAAAAAGCTTGTTTTCCAGTTTAAATTATCCCCTGACAAGGGCTAGAAACAGTGAACTCCCAGTGGTAATAATCACTTCTGGCTCCACACTGTGGCCTCTTATTACCATCTAGCACCAAATGGAACAAAGGCTCCAATTTGTGAAACTGGCTGATTCTGAGTCTGGGGCAGGGAAGGTCCAATGAGCCTGAACCATCTTCTGGAATCAGAAGGTAGCAAGTTTTGTAAAGCTGCCATAAGACTAGTGACAGAAAATCTCTGAAGTTAAGCCAACCAAAGTCAAGATAATTTAAATGTCGGGAAAAGAATCCCAAGGGGATTAAAATATATAAAATATGTTAAAATCCATGAGTTCATTATGATATTAAAAAATAAAAATGTCATTTGCCACCTTTGGAAGATGTTAGAGAAAAAATTCATTATTCTACGAAGTGCTAAATAAAGAATCAAACATTTTTCTAAACTTCCCTATACAAATATGTGCTTTGACAAAGCAAGTAATTGATGAGAGGAAGTTCTTTTTAGATTTTAAGCTAGTAAATATATTAGAATTGAGTCCTGTAGAGATCACCTTTTTGCAATCCCTAATAAAACAGGCAATGACCGGGGCACCTGGCCAAGTCATGATCTCGTAGTTCGGGAGTTCAAGCACCGCACTGGGCTCTGTGCTGACAGCTTGGGGTCAAGACCCTGCTTCAGATTCTCTGTCTCCTTCTCTCTCTGCCCTTCCCCCACCCACACTCTGTTTCTCTCTCTCTCTCGCTCAAAAATATATAAACATTAAAAAAAAAAAAACGGGCAATGACCATTTATGGCTACTAGAATTGGATTGTCAGGCTTGTAATTTCTAAGCCCACTGATGAGTCTTAACATCACAAAAAGTGAGATATATTTAAACAAAACAAAACCCTCCAAAAAACCCAAAACAAAACCCTCCAAAACCCTGAATCTGACTAAATCTTTATATCTAAGAACCTGAGTTTTTTTTAATTTAAATACAGGATGCAGAGAAACAAGTTAAATGTCACAGGGATACAGTCAGTAAGATCCAGAATGTGGGAAATGGCAAACATATGAACTTCGCTAAATAAATGACAAGGAATATAATCAGGGAAGGAAAGTTAGAATACAAAACACTTTGAACCGTATCAACCAAACATAACCGGGAAATGAAAATTTTAAAAGAACATAAAATAAGTCATGACATTGGGGAAATTTGAACACTAGTGGCATATTTGGCAGTAAAGGAATTCTTGTTAGTTCTTTTAGGTGTGAAACTAAAACTGTGCTTACGTTTTAAAAAACCCTTATCTTTAGAAGCATTTGCAGTGGAAATAACAGAGATGGGCCTGAGGTCCACTTAGCCATTTGTTTTGTCCCTGACACAGAAGAACATGGCCGTCCAACTTGTGTCAAAGGCAGAAGTCAGAGACCTGTTAGTGCCCAAACAATAATATGCCTGTTGCTGCAGCCTCACAGGAACTTGTTTTCTGAACCGTGTGTACATATTGCTAATGAATATAGCTAAATCTGCTTTAAATCACTTTATATTCTTATGCCATATTGGAAACACCAGTAGGTATCGATCTGGGAGATATCGATTTAGGAGGTATTTAATTTTTACAGATATCAAATGGGATAATAAATGCAAAAGACTATCAAAACTGCAAGGCATGAAAACATAAATTCCTGTAATTATATGAAGTAATAAGATACTCTTTTATATGTATCTCTCTAAACCTTTGAGATACTGCTTCTGGTTCTAGTGTTTTGAGCTTTTGGACAAGATAGAAAGAGCATGGATTTTAGATTCAGAGACACCCCACTCCTTTCTGATTCTGGCACAGGTATGTGGTGGTGAGACGAAATAGGCTATTTAAAAATGTTAAGTCCCAGTTTATTCACCTGTGAGCTAGACATAATTAAACCTATACCTGAGTGTTACCTTAAGTCTTTGGGGAAATCATATATGTAAGCTCCCGGCACACAATACGTCTTCAATAAATGTTAGGCATCTTGTCCAACCCTTTAAAAACCAAAGCCCTTGGGGCGCCTGGGTGGCTTGGTCGGTTGAGCGACCGACTTTCGCTTGGGTCATGATCTCACGGTTCGTGGGTTCGAGCCCCGCGTCGGGCTCTGTGCTGACTGCCAGCTCAGAGCCTGGAGCCTGTTTCACAGTCTGTGACTCCCTCTCTCTCTGACCCTCCCCTGCTCACGCTGTCTCTCTCTCTCCTAGAAATAAACAAAACATTAAAAAAAAAAAATAAAGCTAATCTGCGTCTATGGGTTTAAGCTTTAAAAAAAAATAAAATAAAATAAAATAAAATAAAAACCAAAGCCCAAGGGAATACTATATAGAAGAAATCATCAAAGTGTAGCCTTTATTATAATTTTAAAATTCATAATTAACATCTCTGGTATGTGTGAATATCAGGTGAGCTATCTTCTAGTTATCTCTTGGAAAAGAAGAAGTGGCTTTATCTTTGATCCTATAATTGCTCATATTATGACACGGTCTCTCAAGTAATTCTTTTTTCTAAACAACAAAGTAATTTTTTAGAAGAAGACAAACGATCCTTAAATCATTTCCATCAATGCTAGCCTGCGATGCTTAGAGAAATCATCTGACAAAACTGTTAAAATAAAAGAAGGCAAAGATCTTAGTAATTCAGTCGTTATTTCTGAAGGTATAATCTCACAATTGAGAGCGTTTGATGACATTGTAAATAACTTTAAAAAGCAGCACTGATCAGTAGTTAAAGTTTTAGAGAGAACGTAAGTTCGAGTGCTATAATGATCGTAATTATAATTATAGGATGAATGAAATGATGAATTGTCCAAGTGCTATGTTGAGTGGGAACTTTTGAGTTTCCGGTAAAGCATCACACGTGGATTCAGAAGTTCTGCATCTCAAATGACTTCCATGACTGTGAGGAGGATGTGCTTTGTAAAACTGTGTGAGATGACTCAAAATGTGACTTTAATAATGAAAAACTTATTGGTGCTAGAGGTGCACTTGAAGAGTTTAATTGTTTCATGAAATGTGAGTTAGAAGAAGCATTATTTCTAAAATAACATTTTACTTTATTTAATCTGAGACTTTAAATATGTATGTATAACTAAATTAAGGAATGTTATTAAATATTATATGGGATACTAATGGCAGAGAATTGCTTTCTCATAATCGTGGTCTAATTTAAATCTTTTCAGGCTGTCCGTCGATGATTACCATTTTCCATGCTCTAAGCCATTAAAATTTTCTCATTCTAGATTTGTTCTCATTGCTCAGTCTGTTTCTACACGTGTAGCAGCTTACAAAGCATTGCTTCTCCCAGGGAATAGACAGGCCCTGTTTTCTGGGTAAATGCTCAATGTGCTCAGCTTGTTTTATGATACCCTTCTGGATAACACTCATCATTTTGTTGACCTTTGAGGCCACAGCACATTGGGCTGATGTCCTCAGCAGTCCACAATAAATTCTTGAATCCATTTCTTAGACCACAGCCTAGAGTTCACAGCCCTTTGTCTATGGTTAAGGTTTGGATAATTTCTCCCTAATTTTATTGCTTTTCATTGTGCTTGCCTGCAATGAAGCTCACCTACGGTTTCAATGTCAACCCACTCAGGACCGAGCGCATATTCAATCCAATTGCTTAGTTTTATGTGCAAAAACACAAAAAGTAAGTCCAGAGAGGTTAAGTGATTCATTCAAAGTCACAGCTGCTTGATGGAAGAAAGGCAGCTGGCGCCCTTCCCCTTCCTCTGGGCCCACTGAGGGTTCCTGACATCACACCCTCAAGGATTTGGTTAACGAAAGGAAACTGTTGGCCTCAGGTCCAAGATGAGAGTTTTCCAAGGAGGCAATAGTAACTTTGTCAAGTATGGCTCCAAGAAGGAACAGGCAAGTGATAGATTAACCTGCATACAGGTTCTGCGTCTTGGGGTTATTTCTCACCTGCTTAAGGTTTACTCCATATAAGATTCCAAAAGATGGCATTTGCAAGGATGAAAAGCAATGGGTTCATATCCAAAGTCCTGATCCAAAGTTCGGTTTATCAGTCATGTGAGCCTGGGCATGTCACTTAAGCACTGTGAGTGAGCCTAGGATCACTTTGTTCATGTCTAACACGGCAAACCAGGAATCCTTTCCAACCTGTTGATGAGAACAAGGCAAAAGAGGCCATACAGGTGACCTCCTCTAGGTGAGTGGCCAATTCCCATGGGGCTCGTTGCTAGGCAGGAATACCAGCAGCCCTCGTGGCTATCTCCCCTCTCCATACCTCTGCCTTGGAGATGGATGGGATTGAAATAACTCTGTACTGTTGAGGGCACATATCATCTTGTGTTCTATGGGAAGGAGCCCCTGAAGTAGAAGACCTGATGCTTTTCTCCCGAGGAATCTTCTCTGGGGTTGCGTATGTAGAGAATACACTCTGAAGTGGGATTATCACGCCCCCCTTGATGTTTCTGTCTGCAAGGGGGTAGATTGAGTTCAGCTTGTCATTCCGCATCTGGGAGAAGCATGGTGTGCCTCTGTTCTCTAGTGGTAAGCAATAAGCCCAGAGACGATGTGTGCCTGGAAATGGCTGCAAACTCATGATGGAGTCAGTTCCCATTCCAGGGTGCCCTTTCTGAGTACATTAGGTGAGATATTCATTCATTCATTCATTCATTCATTCATTCATTCATTCCTTGATGCAAGCAATTAAATTTTTTTTCATTTTATTTGTTTTAGAGAGGGAGCAGGGGAGGAGCACAGAGAGAGAGAGAAAGAGAGGGAGAGAGAGAGTCCTAAGCAGTCTCCTCACTGTCAGCACAGAGCCTGATGTGGGGCTCGAATTCACAAACCGTGAGATCATGACCTGAGCCGAAATCAAGAGTTAGATGCTCAACCAGCTGAGCCCCCCAGGGGCCCCAATGTAAGCAATTTTTAATGCCTCCTGTATTGCAGAAAATAGTGCCAGGTGGTGGGGATACCAAAGAGCATGATCCAGTGTCTACTGACAAAGACCTCGTCTAGGACGTGAGGGCCATCTGGCTGTGACACATGTCACCCCATTGATTGCCAGGGTTGGTTTGGCTTTTCTGGCCGGCTAGGCAGCTGTTCCTTTATCCCCCGCCACTCCATGTTCTTCCCTCCCGAAGCTGTGCACCTGGCCAACGAGGACAACCTTCCCTAATACAGAAGGACCATTGTTTGGTCAAGGATATATGAGTAGCTGTGCTCCCCTGCTAAAGCCTCCAACAGGCTTGCAAGGAGCTCCTCTATGCAGCAGTGAAGAATTAGTAGTTAAGAGCATGGGATCTGGGTTCAAATCCTGCTGCAACTCCTACTGGTTGGTGACATTAGGCAAGTCACAAGACCTCTGTCTCCAGTTTCCTCATCTGTAAAATGGGGACAACAAGACAGCCACCTTAAGGAGTGACTATGAAGGGAAAATGAGTTCACATTTGCACAATACTTGGAACAATGCCTACTACCTAGTAAATGTTATAGTAGTTTGAAATAAGCGAGTTATAAATTTATAGAAGTTAGGGAAAAGACGTATAAGGAAATAAGCAAGTCACGTGTCGTGAGGGGGCTTTCAGCTTCTTTTACTCTTTCTGCCTCCCCATCTAGTGGCTCAGTCTCCTCCCTCGTGTCAATCTTCCTCTCCATGGGGAGATGTCTTAATGTAAGGATCTCTCCTTATTTGTTTATTAAGTTTGTTTGTTTGTTTGTTTATTTAGAGAATCCCAAGCAGGCTCCATACTGACAGCAGCGCAGAGCCCAACGCAGGACTTGAACTCATGAACAGTGAGATCATGACGTGAGTCAAAATCAAGAATCAGATGCTTAACCGACTGAGACACTCAAGTGCCCTGTAATGTAAGGATCTCTCAAGCAGTGCTCCAAGAGGTATCTGTGTGAGCAGGCTTGAAAGCTCTTGTCTCTTTGGTACTCCATTTCTTTCTTTTAAAAAAAATTTTTTTTAATGTTTTTTATTTATTTCTGAGAGAGAGAGAGAGGCAGCGTGAGCAGGGGAAGGTCAGAGAGAGAGGAAGATACAGAATAGAAAGCAGCCTCCAGGCTCTGAGCTAGCTGTCGGCACAGACCCTGATGTGGGGCTCAAACCGAGGAACCGTGAGATAGTGACCTGAGCTGAAGTTGGACGCTTAGCCAACTAAGCCACCCAGGCACCCCGGTACCGTGCTTCTAAACACAATATGTCTGCTCTGCTTGAATGCAGGGCGTGGAGAGTGCACAGGATGGGCTCTCGGTGGTGTGTGTGTGTGTGTGTGTGTGTGTGTGTGTGTGTGTGTGTGCATGCAGGGTGAGGGGTGACAGAAAAGGAGTGAGAAGGGGAGAAGAAATGCGCTCTCCAGGCAGCCATAGAGTGGGCTGAGGGGTAACCTGGGGAAAAGAGTAAAGAAGGGCACGTTGGCTTCACCCCTGGGCTCCAAAAGTTTCTGTGCTCAGGGCCACCTCATGGCACAACCTTAAGGACTCCGGGGGAATGACATGGCCTGCGGTGGTTCAGGCTGTGGTTCTGTGTGTAACGAACCAATGGTAAGCGGGCTTCTTGCTGCAGGTAGACTCAGTTTGGGTGCCTTTATCCAATAGAAGAGTAGATTAAAATTTTAGTATCATGTGAGGTGTTCTAATAGAAAAACATGGAAAGTGCTGTAGGAACACAGCTGGCAAAGAACCTACGTTGGTCTAAATGAATTTGTAAATGTGTCCCAGGGAGGTGACAGCTCAATTCCACTATCAGGACAAACTTCCATTAGACACTCGTATTCATCAAAGCCCTTGTCCTTTGCCCAGAGCTGCATCAAGCATTGCCAGAGAAGAGCTTAGGATCTTATTGTGGAAACCTGATTTCTATAAAGAATCATTAGTCTGTAATAAAGAGTCCATAATAAAGGGCGAGAGACAGACATAAGTCACGTGGAAGAGGTGTTACGTCAGTTCTGTCTGAGTTCAAAAGGCATACTCCGATCAATGGAGATAGCAGGAGGGAAATATGTACCCAATGGAAGGAAAGCTGTTTAATAGAAACCATTCAAACATGTGATGATCTGCCCATGGTAGGAATGAGCCCTTCCCTGGTCATTGTGTTTAATTGGAGGCAGGGAGCTTGTGTGTGTGTGTGTGTGTGTGTGTGTGTGTGTGTGTGTGTTGGGGGCCGGGGGTCATTAGTATAATGCTAACTCTGGAAAGAAGTAAATCTCTAATGTCAATGTCTTAACACACTTTAAGATTCTTTCTTGACCATGTAGAGACCATGTGAGTGTCCCCGTTGGCAAGTAGCTTTCTTCCTTGTGGTGATTCAGGGCCCCTGATCTCTTTGGCTCCACCATCTTCTTGGGCTTCAGTGTCCTCTGAGTCAGGGGGGGCGATGGTGGAGAGGGAATAAGGAGAAATTCCCCTTACCCATCTTGGCCTGGAAATGATATATGTCACTTCTGCTCATATTATATTGGTGACAAGTGGTGATATGAATCTTCCTAGATACAAGAGAGGCTGGGAAATGTGGCCCCTGGCCGGGAGGCCACATCCCAGTTACAAATCTACACTATCGAAGGAAGAGCCCCAATTTTGACTGGCAGCTGGCCATTCCTGCTGTGGAACTGAGGCCGCCGATGAGAGGTTCACTGAATAACCTTCAGGCTCCCTACGAACTCTGAATTCTACAGTTATGTTGTGTTCTGATCCCATCTGTAGTTGCCTTTGTGTTTTGGGGCAAGTTACGCATCCCCTTTGAGTTCAATTGTTTCACCTATAAAATGAGATTAACAATTCCATTTCAGTTAAAAAGGATTCAGGGTCATTGTGAGATTCATATGAAATAATGTGTGTGAAAGTGTCTTCTAAATTTCAAAGTGCTCTAAAGATAAGAGACATTATTTTTAATATTTTATTTTATTTTTAAATTTTTTAATGTTTATTTATTTTTGAGAGAGAGACAGAGTTCAAGTGGGGGAGGGGCAGAGAGAGGGAGACACAGAATCTGAAGCAGGCTCTAGGTTCTGAGCTGTCAGCACAGAGCCAGATGGGGGACTTGAACTCAGATCGCGAGATCATGACCTGAGCTGAAGTCTGATGCTCAACTGACTGAGCCACCCGGGCCCTTCTAATTTGACGTGGTTTTTTTTGTTGTTGTTGTTGTTGTTTTGTTTTGTTTTTGTTTTCGTTTTTTTTGCTCATCTCTCATTTACTGAAGATTCTGGAAGGTTGCATTCTGGTTAGTCAATATTTTAACGGTATCATTAGTAGTTGTGATACTATTAAGCTTTGTGACCCACTATACTAGAGCTGCAAATAATGAAGCACTGTGATGATAAGCTCCATAGAATAGAGAGATAAGCAGATGGTGATAGATGAAGAGACAGGAAGAATGAGAATTTGTCTGGGACTCGGGAGTTCTCACCCTGCCTCTGACGTTCTATATTTAACATCAAATGGCAGAACAAGGTTGCTAAGAGTAAGTGGCTGGAGCTCGGCCAATGCACGGCATCAAAGCCATGCACTCTGCAACTCCATGTCTCCAGGCTCTTCGTGTGAGAACGATGGATGATGACGGAATTCCAAAGAAATTACTTTGCCCTGAGCCGAGAGGACAACCATCAACAAATCTTCTCCGGGAGGTCAGAGGAAGCTCTCCAAGGATACATGTGTGTACAGAGAGGTGGTGAGGCACTGTTGCCGTTGCTGCAACTCCGTGGATAAAGAATACTGGTAAGAATGGACGTTTGGGGTTAGAGGGTTCTGGGGGCAAGGTTGTGCATGCATGTTCATCTGTGTGTCTGTGTGCACATGCATATGTGTGTTCATGGATGTGTGTGCATGCATGAGTGTGCGAGTGCAGGCATCTAAGATAGGCACATATCGCTTTTGTCTTCATTGTTACGTGTAGTGTCTTGATCTGATCCATCCCCCATTATTTTTGGATATACCACTAAGCAGCTCTGATTGTCAAAAGTAGTTTTCTCTGGCTCATGTCTTGCATTTTTCCTTATAGTCTTGATCCTTCCTGTAACGCTCTCCTTCATATTAGGTGTCATGGGCAGATTGTATTTTCTAAAGTTGGCTGTGATAATACCCCCAGTTCCACAGGCCGTCCTTGCCTTGTGACCTGGACACTTTTCCCACTGGGAAATGGTGGGGACTGGCCATGTCCTTCCCCCTGGAATCTCAGAGGGACTGTGACTCACTGGTAACCAAAAGAATGCGGCAGAAGAGATAGAGTTTCCAGCTGGGAGGCTGGAATTCTGCTGCTGAAGCCATAGCCTTCACAGAAGCAATCTAAGTGTCCTGAGGCCACCATGCTATGAGAAAACCCAAACTAGCATGGGCAGAGAAAGCCCATGGAGAAACCCTGAGACTAGATGAAAATGAAAATGGAGCAGTATGTCACCAGAACTACTGTCCCAGCTTCCGCTATGTCTGACAATAGCCACGAGGGCATCCCCGAGCCAGAACCGCCTGGCTGAGTCCTTCCCGAGGTCTTGACCCACAAAACCATGAGCTGTGACAAAATGTTGCTTTTTCGCTTTAAGTTGCCAAGTTTGGTGTGATTTGTTAGGCAGGAACAGAGTCCAAATGCTCATGCTTTAAAGCTTTCCCTTGAACATGTTTAATACTTATTAATTTTACTACATGGAGTTAACCTATTTCTGTGATCTCGAAAACATTCTCTTTCACCTCCAACTCGGATTTCACACATCAGACTAGATGATGTCTAAGGAAACCCGGAGAGTTTTACACAGCATCTTGCTTAGCTCCTCCATTACTCTGCAGGTGTAAATTTTACAACTAAGCTCAACGTCCACATCCAATATGGTGCCATCACTAGATCCTCAACAGAGCTTACACATCTGGGTCATTATCACTTCACTGTCTAATATTCACGGGACAGCCAGGGTGATGTTTGAAACACCAAACCAGGCATGTGATACCACCGTGCCCTAAACTGTCCAGTGACTTCCATAGCTCTCAGAATCAAACGCGAATGCCTTCCTACGACCTGGAGGTCTCACACCATCTGGCTCCGACCGATCTCTCCTGTAGTCACTTCTGCCATGCCTTCCCGTCACTTAGCTCTAACCCTGTCTTTGTAATTTGCACACAAACTTGGTGTCCCCGCGTGGGGCTCGACCATTTACTGTGTCTGGTTCATGCTCTGGCCCCTGTGGTTGGCACTACTTATCCCTTAAATTCATTCCGGCTTCTGCCTCAATGTCTCTTCTTCTGAGTGGCCGTGTCTTACCATCCGTATCTAGAATGGCCCCTACAACTTTGATACTCTCTGAACTTCCTCTGCCTTTTTGTTTTCCCTAACATTCATTACTAAGTGAACAGATAGCGTGTAAGTAACAGTAACAGGGTTGTGTGATGAAAGCTTTTCTGTTGTCTTAGATTTATCTGAGGTTGCAAAGGGGAAAGCAAAGGTGTTAATTGCTTATACACGTAACAAAAAGTGTCAGACTACCTACCTATCTCTCTCTCTCTCTCTCTCTCTCTATATATATATATATATAGAGAGAGAGAGAGAGAGAGAAATAGATAGATAGATAGATAGATAGATAGATAGATAGATAGATAGATAGATATTGAGAGCGGAGGGGGAGAGAGAGAGAGAGAGAGAGAGAGAGAGAGAGAGAAGAGACTTAAAAAAAACTGTCCAGCTGCCCTTAGCCCTTCACCATCTCAAGGGTGCATAGGCAGAGGTGAGGTGACTGATGACAAGAAGATGATTGCCAATGGGTATGCTGTGCATTGACTCCCTCTTTCTGGGAAAAGGAGAATTTCCTCCTTAACATAAGTCAACGAAGTGGTCTATAAGAAAAGTACCCAGCAAATATGACCCATGTCCCTGGATTTTGGTGGGAGGGAGAGTTTGGTAGATATGGGGACTGGTACCAGATTCCTTCCTGTCTAGGCCAGAAGGTGGGATTCATAGTGGGCTGGCTGGAGCCACTCTGAAGGCAGAGTGAGCTGGAAGGGCCACAGTGCAAACCAAGGCTCATTCACCGATGGTAGTACTCACGCCTTTCAACAGGTCAAGTTAACCTGAATAACAAAACCAGCCTTTAATCTTCTTGCACAAGATCTCATCCAAGAGGGTTTCCTGCCAATGAAAGGTACCCACAGGAAGGCTGGAAGTGTAGTGTTGACTGTCTTCAGAGGAACATGGGTTAGAATGGTGAGGTGGTGAGTGGGGCCATAAGTGGTCATGAGTTAGGAAGTCACTTGATTGGGAGGCATGACTCTTGCCAGGACACGTTCCTGAGAGAGGTATCTAGTGAGATGAGATCACCGAAGGCCCTACGACATGCCCCCAAGAGAAAGGGCCAGACTGCCGTTCTGTTGAACTGACCTATCCTGCCCCTTAACTGTCCTCTCTCTTCCCTCTCCTCACTTTCCACCAGCCCTGAAGGAATCAGAATAATGAAATGAGGTGTGAGGAGGACTAAAGAGAGAGAAGAAGCGCCATGTTCTCCACACTTTTCGTGTTGCCCGTTTCTCAGTCCAAGACGGAGGAAATGCTAAAACCTAAAAAACTAATGAGGATGATATTTGATATTAATTTGGATTAATCTTTAAAATTTCTGAGAATGGTACTGTTCAATAGAACCTGAAAATGAAGAGAAAGGCCATGCTAGGTGGCTGAGATTTCGTGCAGGCATCAGAAAGGAAGCTTCAGCATAGCACATTAAAATGCGTTCATGATGATTTTTAAAAAATTAAGATTTTTGCCTCACAGTCCACTGAATCTAGGTTGTTAAGTAAACTTGTGGCGCGCATGCACGCGCGCGCGCACACACACACACACACACACACACACACACACAGAAATTGTGAGAGCATTTTCTGTCTCTTACACCAGAAGGTGAACTCCATGGGGGCAAGGTCTTTGTCTACCTTTGTTCACTGTTGTCTCCCAGGATTTAGAAGACTGTTAGCATCTAAGAGCTGCTGAGAATTTTTTTCCCATGAAAAATGAGTTCTAGAGGATTGAAATTGACTATTTTTATATGGATATTATAATTCCTTACTCTAGAGATATTCTTACTCTGAGTCTTATAGAAAACATAGCCGTGTAGAGTATGGTGAGCTGGTGGGAGAGGAAGAATGGGGTAGGAACTGGAAAATTCTGGTATGAATGCAACTTCCTGTCCGTGAGTCTCTGATGGGGCACTTAACTGCTTTGAACTTCATTTTCCTTGTCTGTGGAATAAGAAAGGGTTCCATCACTTACCTGACAAGGTCATGCTGAGGATTAAATTCAACATGTATACTCAATTTCTGGTTCATTGTGCCTCCTCACTGTTCACTCCCCCCTCCTGCAGAAAGGATATTGCCTTGTTAGTCCTTGCTGAGGTTTTTCTGGTAGACAGAGCCATTGAACTTGTGAATTCAGAAGGGTGACTGTGATTTGCTGCAGGAGCAGTGTTTTCTCTGGGAGTTCTCTGGCCTCAGAGGTGATGGATGGGCACCTCTCAGGCATAGTTCCTTGATCAATAAGCCATAAAGTCTCAAATTATTTTGTTAGATCCATTGATCAAATCCATCGAATTTGTCCCAACTCTTTTATTGTTAAGGCAAGGACTGGCGATGTTCCGTTTCTGTCTTTGGTATATTCTTCCTTCCATTTGGCTGGAGGGTAATGTGCAGCAATGTGAGGAAGGTAGAAGTGGGGAATGAGGTTACTGCCCCCACCATTGCAGGAAAAAGGCTTATTTTGGTTGTCGGTTTCAGAATGAAGCAATGGGAGTTCTTTCTTTGGTCTTTTAAAGGGTTCCTCAATATATTGGCTTGGGAGCGCCTTTGGGTTCTTGTATACATTCAATCACTCATTCATTCATTTATACAGTCATTTGGTAAATATTTAATATGAGCCAAGTACCATGGATGGGTGATATATTTGCATTGAGATTTTTTTTAAGGGCCAACTGGGTTCAGATTCCCAAGAAGTTGCAACATTTGCCTGGTACATGGCACACGGCATTCCCTCAATTTGTTGGATAAGTAAATTGAATGGAAATCAAGTTGAATTGAGCAATTCACTCATTTAACAAATATTTACTATTCCTAATGCAAATAACAATGCCTAACTTTCAAGGTGGTTGTGATGATAGAAGAAAGCATAGAGTCCTCAGCACATTTTCAGTACAAAATAAATTCCTAATAACTGGTAGATATTATCATTATTGTCTCTTGAGAGGTTTGAGTTAAGGCAAGGGAATATCACTTCCTATATATTCATTGATTTATTTTAGAAAATCCTATTTCTGGGGCACCTGTGTGGCTCAGTTGCTTAAGTGTCTGACTTTAAAAAAATTTTCTTAAGCTTATTTATTTATTTTGACAGACAGAGAGAGGGAATGAAGGAGGGGCAGTGAGAGAAGGAGAAAGAGAATTCCAAGTACGCTCCACACTTGTCAGTGCAGAGCCTGATGCAGTGCTCAAACTCACAGACCATGAGATCATGACCTGAGTTGAAACCAAGAGTCTGGTGCTCAACTGACTAAGCCACACAGGTGCCTCATTTTTGTTTTTTGTTTTTAATGTTTATTTTTGAGAGTTCGAGAGAGCTTGAGAGAGCAGGGTGGGGGCAGAGAGAGGGGGAGACAGAGGATCCAAAGCAGGCTCTGCACTGACAGCAGGGAGCCCAATGTGGGGCTCGAACTTATGACTGTGAGATCATGGCCTGAGCCAAAGTTAGAAGCTTAACTGATTCAGCCACTCAAGCACCCCAAAGTGTCTGACTCTTGATTTTGGCTCAGGTCATGATCTCATGGTTTATGAGTTCAAACCCCACATCAGGCTCCATGCTAACAGCACAGATTCTCTCTCCCTCTGTCTTTGCCCCTCCCCTGATCGCACTTTCTCCCTCTTCTTCTCTCTGAAAAATAAACAAGTAAACTTAAAAAAAAAATCCTATCGTTGAGAATCTTTGATTGCTATACAATAAATGAAGTGATTCAATTAAGTATATTCTTAGTATCTTGCTTGACTCCTTCTTCTTACCTTGTCCCCTCAACACATAGAGAGTGATTTTTATTTACTTCAAGAATAATACCACCTTCATAGAATTACTCAGCCCTCAGGGATCCTAAAAAGGAAAGGTGTAATCAAGTCTTATCTTAGTGACTAAAACACACTCCTGCTTGGAAATAATGACATTTAGCTCCCTGTACGAGGCAGGCTGCCTCAGGTAGCTGAACATCTTTTTTTTCTTCTTTCCAATTGAGAGTTTTATTCACTTTCCCTGAAAGTGAATCCAATATTTAGTAATCAGTTTATTTGTGTTGTTTACAGAGTAATTTTCTACATAAGACTTCCAACAAAGAACTAAAATTGCAAACACTTTTTAATATTTTGTGTTAAAAAAAAAACCCTGAAACTTCTTTGGATTTTGTCCTTCCTCCCTTTCATGCCCCTTTCCTTCTCTGCTCATTCCAGTTCAACTGACAAACGATTTTCAGATGCCTTCAATCTCTAGAGCACCATGCTATCTATGCCTTCTTCAAGCTTTTGTTCATGACCTTCCTTTCACTTGCCTATATCCCCTGTCTTCTCTACCCTAGAAGTTCCACAATGACTTGATTCCAGTGTCAGGGGCCTTTCTGACGAACTTCCAGGTCTCCCAGAGCTTACTCATTAATTCACTATTCATGCTGGATGGTAAGTACATATATACTAGTTTGTGTCTCCACTGAACTATGTTGCTTGAGGGTGGGAACACTGGCTTATAATTCCGGTGTCCCCCACGGTTTCTGACATTTGGTAGTCGCTCATCAAATCTCTGTGGAATGAACAGCATGATTGATTGAATGAATGAAGGCTCACTGTAATGTGTAGTACGAAGAGAAGTCAAGCATGAGGCACTTACTCTGTCCTTGGGGAAATGAAGTCCTTACTTTTGTGAAAAGAAGAAAATGACGTGTAAGAATGTTGGTGATATTTTACTCCAAGACTTGGTGCATTTTAATGGTATGATTGCAGGCAAATAAACCAAGTGCTCTTGTTTCAAAGAATAGGGAGTATATGTGAGTTGTTGAGATGGTGACTGGCTTTACAGAGGAGACGCCACTTAGGAGGAGTCTCAAAGGATGCATAAGAATTAAGTATAGTCATAGAAACCTGAAAATTGGCATTGAATGTAATGAATTACATAAATTTGAATTGTCCAGTATTAATTTCATGAAAATTGTATTCCACCCCGGAAAGTTATGAGGTATTGCTATGGATACACTACGGCTGTGAACGAAGCACTTTGAATAACATTTTATATTCAATGGGTCTTATTACAGTTACCATCAATGTTAATAAGAAAATTAATGGTGTCTACAGACATATAGGTTTCAAATTATGTAAGACTCGTTTGGAAAAAGACCCCCAAATTGCCATGTTTTATGACTTTTTCACAATACTAAATGTAGACGAGAAAGCAGAACTCTCTGTATGTATATGTGCTTCATATTAAAAAGTTCCGCAGGTTTTCGTACATTGCATAGAGGGCTGCACTCTGGGAAATTTATAGAGGCAAAGAAGGGTTCAAGGCTGCAAACCCATGATAAGTGAGCAAAGGATAACCGAAGGAATAAGTTATGAGGAACGACATCATTATGGGGTCAGAAATTGTAGACTTATTGTTAAATGAGGCATGGGACACTGCCGTTGCCAAAGTTTTAAGTTAATTGCTGGCACCTCTCTTTGTGCTTTTGATCAAACGAGAGAGGGAGAAATTCTTCTTGCCCTTCACAAACTGTCAACAAGCCAAGTGAAATATGTATCTTGAGAGTGGATGTGAACCTTTCTCATAGTTAGAGAAGAAAATGCGGCAATGATTTAGGCACCTGGAAAACATAGCTCTTTCCCCATTGTGCTTATTTTTTATATTAAAGTAATGTACCGATTGTGTGCTTGAAAGACTGCACTTGGACAGTCTTCATAAGATTTTTTTCAGCTTGACAGTGAGGCAATATATAGTCATCTCTGACTTGGCCGTATGTGGATTTTCCCATTTGCGCATTATCTGCGACACGTTTTCCAATTCTGATGGCCTCACCTTGTCGTCCAAATCTTAGAACGATTCCTCCCTGCTCAGAAAATGAAGGAATCATTTGAATATGAACGCAAACAAAATGCAAGTCTGCAAGTTAGTGCCTTGCAGAAATAAGAAACGATAATGTGGTATGTTTTCAAAGCCCTCTAGCAGAATGAATGGATTCCTTTATATCCCTGTAGCAATTTTTACCAACTTCTATTATAACATTTATCACATTTTATTATAGTTTTTTCATTTGTTTGTCTGATCCCCCAGGTCTATGGGAGCCAATTGTAAAGGGAGCTTTTAAATTCATTTTTCTTCTCTTAGACCCCCAAATTCTATGTCTGGTATTCAATAAAACTTTTTTTGTTGTTGAATTAATTAATGAATTAAAGGGCAAATGAACGAATGAATAAGGCTTTGCGTTATGGAAGCCAATACACGACTTCTCTTAGGATGTGGAGAACGGGCTATAAATAACATTCTGCAGCATTTAAATCCATAAGTACTCTTAGAGTACATTCAGTACAGTATGTGTTTAAGCTTTCTTTTTTTTAAGTGAAAGGATTGTGATTTTAATAAAATATTACTTTGAACTTCATAAAATATGAGGCAGAGAGGGTATAAAACTGACATAGGTGAAGAAGAGATGCATGCACGCACCAGTATCCCGGCCCCCTTGGCTACTCCACCGGCTGGACCGGAGCTCTGTCCCCAACATGGACCCTCACATCCCTGTGGAAGGCAGCATGGAGGCAACTTCGCTGGTACAACTTAGAGAATTCCAGACGAAGCCAGAATTTATTGACGTCCCTCAAGGTTATTCCTCAAGCGAAGAGTGAAACTCAGGTCTCCTGAATGAACATTGCCTTTTCACCTACGCCATGTTGTTCCCTCATCATTATTTCTGCGATCGTTTCCCTTCTCCTGCTCCCCGTCAAGGGACAAAGGAAAGACAGCAGACTGTTACATCAATTAGTTTAAAAGGGGCAGACCCATGTGACTTAGCTGCTGCCATCTGAAGTAATCTCTTGGTTTGTCTCCTAGCAAGCAATCACCCTGAGTGGGATACCCTGCGGTGTGGCTGAGAGCTTAGTGGACAGGATGCTTTGCAAGGCCCACACAGGATTTCTTAACCTGAATATGCATTAACTCTCCCATGGGCGAGAGTGGTTCAACCAGTCTGGTCTAAGCGGTTGAGGGGCCATTGGTGTAAGAAAAAGAACAGAAATCCACAGAGAATCCGGAAACTTCAGAGCAGCTTGGCATGTCTCACGCCTCTTTTCTCGTCTAAACTTTCATCTAGGTCCTCCAACAGGTAGCCGTAGTGAGGGTCTTGTTTTAGTGGATAGAGAGATGCAAACAGATAATTATAAGAACGATGATGGCGACGATGAGGATAATAGAGCTGGCAAGTTGAAGTGCATTTGTTAGTTTACAGAGTGTGAAACCCTGCATCCTACGGCATCTTTAAAGCAACACTGTGTGGTAAGAGGCCAAGGATATGAAGAAGTGATAAAGCTGGACATGAATGCTAAAAGGGCTTATCCAAGTCGCTAGAGTAAGTGGCAGAAATGGGAACAAACTCAGTGGTTTTTTCCTCTATACAATATAGCCATGACAGGACAGCCTGTGAGCTGCAGGAAAACAGCTAGTAGCTTCCAAGTCCTTCTCATAATAGTCTCTGCAATGCTAAGTTTGTTAATCTTCCCTCCCTTCTTCTTCCCACTCTCTCCATTACTTCCTCACCATTTCTGTAAGGATTCAATCAGGGAAGCGAGTACTAGGAGTGTAATACACAAATGCGGAAGCAAGTGGGGAAGAAAATGTCCAATAGGGGAGCAGAAGAATAGAGAGGGGTCACTAGGAGCCCAGGCAGAGCTGAACAGGCTAAAGCTCGAAGGGAAATCTGAAGGTGGGCACATCAAGGTGCCACTATAGGAACACAGAAAAGGGCTGACATAGAGCTCTCCTAAGGGCTGTTGGTTCTTTGTGGCTATGGCCCTGTGAGATCATAGCAAAGTGTCTGGTGGGACTGGGGTGACTGCTGGCCTCTGGCACAAGATGTCAGGAGGAAGAGCTGGATCACCGAGAGGGAGATTGGATCCTATCGGGGCTTCCATGTCTGTCTCTCATTACCTCAACCCAACGAAGACCTCAATACATTGTGGCCACCGCTCTACTTCTATGTCCTTCCCAAACACAAGTGACTTCACTTTTGCCAGCCTTTGCCCAGATCCGTACCGAAAAGGGGATATTGAGATATGTGGTTCCCAGCATAAAGAAATTGGCTATTGAACAATCCAGCACACTCCTCTACACATTTTTGATAACATCATTTTGTAGAAGTCAAAGATAATGTCTTCCAAGAGTCAACTAATGAAACCTAAAACTTCTAGAAAAAACATTAAGAGAATACGATGTAACATCAGTGAGAGGCTAGGCAAATATTTATTTCATAGGACCCAGAAAAAAATAACCATAAAGGGAAAATTGAAAAATTAGAAGTCACCAAAATTAAAATTTTTTTTAATGTTTATTTATCTTTGAAGGAGAGAGAGAGACAGAGTGTGAGCAGGGAAGGGGTAGAGAGTGAGGGAGACACAGAACCCGAAGCCTGGAGGGAAGGAAGACTCCAGGCTCTGAGCTGTCAGCACAGAGCCTGATGCAGGGCTTGAACTCATGAACCATGAGATCATGACCTGAGCTGAAGTTGGATGTTCAACTGACTGAGCCACCCAGGTGTCCCAGAAGTCATCAAAATTTAAACTTGTCAACTGAAAATGCTGTATGAGGGGACATTGTGTGGCTCAGTTGGTTAAGTGTCTGACTTCAGCTCAGGTCATGATCCCTTGGTTTATGGGTTCAAGCCCCGTGTTGGGCTCTGTGCTGACAGCTCAGGATGTGGAACCTACTTCAGATTCTCTGTCTTCCTCCTTCTCTGTCCTCCCCTGCTCACACTCTGTCTCTCTGTCTCTCTCTCTCTCAAAAATAAACAAATATTAAAAAAAAGAAAATGCTGTATGAGTGATTGAATAAATAGCATACAATATAATGCAGTACAAATGAAAAAAATCAATGGAGAAACAATAGACTGGGAGAAAATATTCTCAAAACTTATGTGTCTGTGACAAAGGACTTTATCCAGAATATACAAAGAACTCCTCTAAAACAATAAAAAACAACAATTCAATGAAAAATGGGTTAAACACATAAATGGGCACTCCACAAAAGAAGATATGCAAGTAAGCAATAAGCACATGAAAAAGTGCTCAACATTTTCAGCCATGAGGGAAATGCAAATTAAAAACACAACAAGATGTCATTATAGACTCACTAAAATAGCTAAAATTATAAAGACTAAGAAACGCAAATGATGGGTGAGTTTTTGGAACAGCTGAAGTTCTAACACATTGTTGCTGGGATGTAAACATTACAGTTACTTTGGCAATGCGGTTAAAAGCCTTGTATGAAGTTAAACATGTGCCTACCCCGTGACCTAGAAATTTTCCTTATAGACACTTAGCCAAAGAAATGAAAACATATGCACAAAAAGACTTGTGTAAGAATGATCATAGTGGCTTTGCTCATAATATCCCCAAATTGGAAGCAATCCCAATGGCCATCAGTAGGATAATGGATAAACAAACCATGCATATTCACCCAGTGGAATACTACTTAGTAATAAAAGGGAACAGATTACTGAGAAAACAACATGGATGAAGTTCCAGAACATTATGGAAAATGGAAAAAGCCAGATATAAAAGGGTGCCTACCGAAAGATTCCTATGAAATTCTAGAGCAGATGAAAACAATCTACGGTGACAGAAATCTGAAGAGTGGTTGACTTTAGTGGCTGGGGTTGGTAGGGATTGACCAGGAAGGAATATGAGAAAACTCCCTGGAGTATTGGAAAGGTCTTATTTGAATTTAAAAAAGATTTTTTTTTTTTTGAGAGAGCGAGAGACAGCATGAGTAGGGGAGGGTCAGAGAGAGAGAGGGAGACAGAATCTGAACAGGTTCCAGGCTCTGAGCTGTCAGCACAGAGCCTGATGTGGGGCTCAAACCCACAAACTGCGNTCTATCCTTCCTTCCAAATTTTAAAATCACAGACTCTGACATCAGAACACATGAGTTTAAAACCCAGATTCAGGGCGCCCGGGTGGCTCAGCTGGTTAATCATCCAATTCTTGATTTTGGCTCAAGTCATGATCTCACAGTTTGTGAGATCTGGTGCCACGTCAGAGTGCCACACTGACAGCAGGGAGATTGCTTGGAATTGTCTCTCTCCTCTCTCTGGGTCCCTCCTCCTGCTCACTCTCTCTCAAAATAAATAAACAAACATTATAAATAAATAAATAAATAAATAAATAAATAAATAAATAAATAAATAAATAAATAAATAAATAAATAAATAAAATGAAAGGTACACACATATTACAAGTAACTTATAATTTGTTTCTTAGGTATCGTTCCAAAGTTTACTTTTTATCATCTGTAAGCAAATAAAAATGTGTGCATATGTGTGTTATTAATACAAGTGGGTTCTGTACTTCTAATCTTGAGTGTTTTCACTCAAGGTGGAGATCTTCCCATACAGGTACATACAAAACTATTCTAATATTTTCATTTTACCCTTTTCTTCTTCTTCTTCTTTTTTTCCCCTTTAAAAACAGCTGTGTAAAATTCCATTCTGTGGGTGTAGGGTAGTTTATTCAGCTTGTCTCCTATGAAAAGATGTTTATGTTTCTAATTTTTTGCTACTATACAAAATGTTGCGACCAACAACTTTGGCCATGAACAGTTCTCAAGTGTGAGTGTGTGTCTTTATAGGATGTTTTTAGAAATGGGATTGCAGGTCCGTGGGTTTACAATTTGGGGACACATTGCCCCGTTGCTCTTTCTAGATCCTTCCAATTTATGTTCCCTCCAGCAATGCTTGTAAGTCGCAGTTCTGTATAGCTTCTTTAGTAGACATTGCTGTGAAACGTGTGTGTGTGTGTGTGTGTGTGTGTGTGTGTGTGTGAAGCTGACCGGTGAATCCATGTACTTTTCTTATGCGTTTCTCTTATTATGAACGTGTAAGAAACATTTGTTTTTCCTTTCCTGAGAAACATCTGCTCATATCCTTTGCCCACTTTTTTTTTTATTATTGTTAAGCATTTTGATTTGAACTTTATTCTTTCTCCTGGCAGTAGTCTTTGAAGGAATGCTGATGTGATCAGATTTGCATTCTAGAAAGATATCTGTAGCAGAGGGCTTGGGAGAGTGTGCTGAAGCAGGAGAGACAGGAGATAAAACACTAAATAGAGTATAATTCATGTTAAAAGTTCAGTGAGACATGCTAAGGGCTAGAAATCGGTGCACTTGAAATGGAAAGAAGGGAACTAATTCCGGAGATAATTGAAAGACAGAACAAAGGAGACTGGATTGGTGGATTGCTTGGGGTGAGGGAGGAGGAAGGAAGAGTCTAGGAAGATTCTTTCTCAGGCTTCTGATCTGAAGCACCGAGTGGCCAGTAGTGACTGTCAGTGCTGGACTAAGAGCAGATTGCGGAGGAAAGCTGTGAAGTTTCTGCAGAATGTCTATTTAGCTTATCATGTCCAAAAGTTTAGGAGAGAGGCCCAAAGCAGAGCTGAAGATGTGATCTGATTAGTCTGAGCTCCTTATAGGAACACTGTTAATGGGGAAACGCAGAGCCGAAGTATCTGCGGTGGAAATTCTTGTAACTGCTTTAACAAGTGGATAAGATTCAGTTATAATTAGCATATTCTTTGTCTGAATGCAAATGCTCTTTCTAAATCTCCTCATTCTTAACTAGGCTAACACTTCTCTTGCTTCCACCAGTAATTTGCTTGGCAAATCCTTTCTGTACTGGTACAGACACAATCCTATTCTAAATGTCCTATGAAATAGTCGATTGCCAAGTGGACCGTCCAAAGCAGCCATGTTTGTGGCTCTGCCTAGGAGGACCCTCCCAGAGCCTTCTGGGTTCCAGAACCCCCTTCCCTCCCCCTGAGTGTTTTCTACCTTTCTCATGATCACGCTGTTCTAAGTGATGCTGGATGGGTTTTTAACATCTCCAAGGAAAGCGTATTTAGGGTGTAGCACGTCTTACTTAGCTTTGTATTGCCAGAACAGAGGGCCTGGCACACAGTAGGTGCTCAAGAAGTGAGCGTTGAAGGGAGAAAAACTATTGACAGCGATGCTTAGCAAATGCCAGACATTCTGAGCTAGCTGCTTTTCCTTCCATTTTTCTCTCCCTGTTTTACAGTTGACAAAACCCAGGAATATCTAGCCATACTCTCCCACTTGTCACTCTCCAGCAACTCTTCTGACCCCTCTCTACAATGTCATCAGGTGCAGTGGCTCGGTAGACCGGAAGCAGGAGGGAACAGCTGAACAAAGAAAAATTGTATTATCCCCAAGTTGCAATTCAAGTGCTTTACTCTGTCACCTGGTGTAAAGCAGACTTGAACACCACCCCCCGGAACCCTCCCAAGTGGCATGTCCCAAACACCTCCTAAACTCAAAATTCGGAAAGAATCATGACAAGTTTAGGAGCTGGGCAGGGGGTTGGCCAGGAGGAGGTGAGGAACGCGTCATAACGCATGGCACTTTCCCTACTTTTTATTTTACTACCGGATGTGTGGGCTCCACAAATTACTTCCCCAACATTTATTTACCTTAAGCTTACAGTCTAGGTGAATCTACCAGTCTCCCTCTTGGGTTTTTCAATTTTCTGCTTGGTTTTATTTCAGTTTTATTGCAGTATAGCATTCGTATACAGAAATGCACAGCTCATGAGTGTATAGCTTAATGAATTCCCACAATGAGAACACACCCGCGTGAACCCCAATGTAGAACACTACCGGCCTTCCATTGTACCCGGAGCTGCTCCCAGCTGCCCCCTCCTGGTCATTACCCTTCTTCTCTCCAAAGGTAACCACAGCCACTGTCGTGCTGGAGATTATACCTGTGAGATTCAGCCGCAGAGCTGCAGTTATTCATCCAGTTTCATTACTATGTGGTATTCTGTGATGCGCATATAGCATGGTATATCTGTTTCTTCCAACGATAGACATTCGGGTTGTTTGGGGCTTTTGGCTGTTATGAACTATGCTTCTAGTTCGATTCTTGTCTGTGTTATTGTTTACGGTTCCCTTTTTCCTTACACTTCCCTCCTCTCAGCTCTATCCTAAAAACCCTTAATTCCTAATTCAGGTTTACCTAATTACTCTGGCTGTAATGAGCTTCCTCAACTCCCCAAAGATTTCACCTTCTTGCTTCCTTGAAGTACATCTCATATATCACCAAATGCATCTTTATATTAAAACCATTTATACATGTGAATTATTTCTGCTATTAAGTTATGAGATTATAAGCTTCTTAGGGCAAAAAGTGTCTCATTCTTCTTGTTATTTCTAAATACAGTGTCTTGCTTATAGTAGAAATTCAATAAAGGCTCAGTTAGCAAATGAATGGATGACTTCAGAAAATTTTTCTCCGATGTGCGAGATAGTGCTTCAATTTGATTGAACGCACTGCATTTTGATGACAGGCTGATTAGCAGTAAGATCTCTGGTCAAACAGTTAAAATATCGATTATTTTTTCTTTTCAACTGTAAACTTCATTTGAGCAATACTTAAAAATATCTAAAAATTAATTTTTAAAAATCGGGAAATATGGGAATCTGAAATGGAAAATCTATAAATAATCTTCTATGGCACTGTGTAGATCCTTGGCCATATTGTTAAAAAAAAATACTGCCGTAGTTGGTATTCTTTCAAGAAATAATTATTTTGTACTTACTATGTGCCAGGTGTCATGCTAGACCCACAATATGCTCTCTATTTACTTCATTTATTAACAGAAAGGGGTCAGAACATTCTTATTAGGGGGCTGTTTTGAATTCTTCATTATGTCCATGATTTAGCTGCGAGCCGTTTCTTCCAGACAAAGAAGCTCAGGACATACCACACAGAATTAATTAAAATCAAGAGGCCAAGAGATAGAAAAAGAAGAGGAAATGTTGGTGTTTAGGGAATGTTAATCACTCACCAGTCTCTGTTTTGGCTTCTAAGCAATTAAGAGCAGACAAGAAGCCAAACGGAGATTGTAATATTAGCTTTTAAATTGGTTAGACTGGAACGCGACAGAACCTTCTGCGTTCTGCTCCAAAACCAGTGTACCCACCCCAGGCACAGAGGAGAAATTGGAGACGTGCAGGTGAGAGTTCCAGCCACCGAGAGAGAGCCTCTTAGGGGTCAGAAGCACCGAAAAGCTTGCTTCACTGACAGGCAGGTTGGTTTTGAGGGATAACCAGCACGATAGGGTAAAGCTTGCTTTCTATTCCTATTTTGTTTTTATTTGTCTATTTTTTTCTTTCTTTCTTCTTCTTCTTCTTCTTCTTTTTTTTTTTTTTTTTTTTTTTTTTTGTTGGTGTTCTCCTAACCTCTAGTTGTTTCCTCTCATGTATATGCAAGGAATATTCAGCTGAAGACTCAAGAGAACAGTTCAGAAAATCTCCCGAGCCTTCCATCTGTGAANCTTTCTTTCTTCTTCTTCTTTTTTTTTTTTTTTTTTTTTTTTTTTTGCTCTTGGCTGTAGCTGCTCCACAACTTTAATAATCTGATAATCATGTTGATGAGCAAGGAGAGCATGAAGAGAGGGATAAAAATATTCACTCTGGGGCGCCTGGGTGGCTCAGTCGGTTGAGCGTCTGACTTTGTCTCAGGTCATGATCTCACGGTTCCTGGGGTCGAGCCCTGCGTTGGGCTCTGTGCTGACAACTAGCTCAGAGCCTGGAGCCTGTTTCAGATTCTGTATCTCCCTGTCTCTCTGACCCTCCCCTGCTCACGCTGTCTCTCTCTCTCAGAAATAAATAAAACATTAAAAAATATTCACTCAAGTCTTTCTCCCTTCCAGGGAGTGGAGGGGATGCCCCATTCTCTTTATGGAGTCCCGGGCGTGGGCAAGGAGAGAAGACAAGGAAAAGAGATCAGAAGTCAGAATGTGAAAGAACATGAGAAAACATGAGATCGAGGAAAAGGTGGAGCATTTTTAAAAAAATTTTTTAAATTTTTTAATTTATTTTAGAGAGAGAGAGAGAGAGAGGCAGATCACGAGTGGGGGAGGGGCAGTGAGAGCGGGGGACACAGAATCCAAAGTAGGTTCCAGGCTCTGAGCTGTCAGCACAGACGCCTACGTGGGACTCGAATTCATGAACCGTGAGATCATAACCTGAGCCTAAGCTGATGCTTAATCCACTGAGCCACCCCCCAGGCCCCAAGGTGGGAGCGTTTTTAACCCCTGAAGTTTCCAAATCATAGCGGCTGAGAAATGCAGAATGGTCAAAGAGAAGATTTTTAGGCCACATTTTGAAAGAGACAGAGGGTTGGGGTGCCTGGGTGGCTCAGTTGGTTAAGCGCCCGACTTTGGCTCAGGTCATGATCTCACACTTCGTGGGTTCGAGCCCCGTGTTGGGCTCTGTGCTGACAGCTAGCTCAGAGCCTGGAGCCTGTCTTTGGATTCTGTCTCTCCCTCTCTCTGACCCTCCCCTGCTCACAATGTCTCTATCTCTCTCACAAAAATAAAGAAAACATTTTTTAAAAAATTAAAAAAAAGAGAAAAAGACAGAGGTAATTAATCTGTAGGTAAATGGGAAAAGAAAGAGAAATCATAGGAGCTCTGTATCAGCAGACAATTTTGGTGAATCTCTACAGCCTAGAAAATGTGAAGGGATGACTTCAATGTTACCGGAAGGAGGGAGTCGCACAGGGCAGCAGCCAAGCATTGATGGAAAGGGACTTGGGAGAAAGGAGAACTCTACACGTTTCTAGTCGACGGTGGCTGATGTAGTGGACCCGTCTCAACCTCCAAGCATCGTTGTTTTTTTCGTTCTATTTTTTGTAGCGCAGAAAAATGTAGCAATCAAGGATATCTCACGATAAAGAGCTGGACATATCTAATTGGAGCTGGGTTGCTGAGAAGAAAAATCTCAGAGAAAAGAAAATCTGTTGTGTTTTTCTCCTCCCTCTTTTCAACTCTCCAATACTACATCCTCTGCCTTTGAGTAAGAATTTTATCTGCCTCAAATTAAATTTTGCTTATTTTTAAAATGATTGAATAGGTTGGATTATACTTCTCAGGTTTTATTTTAATCACAAGATGCCTGAATTATAATTCTCAAATATTTGCCACTGTATTGAGAATGTAACACAATGATGCAGGAAGCCTAGATATTCTGCATGCGTAGCGGTCAGGAGTGGGATCTCAGGCCTGAACCCATTTCCCGCCCACACCTCCAAACTCTGTGTTAGAGCTGATGGAGAGCCCCACCGGCTTCCTGTCTGTTGTCCGGCCTTTTATAAGCTTCCCCTTAATACCAAATCCTGTAGCAATGCCTCAGTCTTAATTCTGCCTTGATATTCACATTCCCTAGAATATTTTCATGGAAAATTCAATTTTTATAGGGCCCTTTAGCATGAAGAAAGGGGGACCTGTACTTCCTCAATTCACAAAGACAAATCAATAGGGAAAGAGGTAATGCTAGAGAGCAGAGCCAAAAACAATTTAGCAACCGATATTAATGATGGGATAGCTGTTCATGGAGAACTAGAGTCATCCATAACCCTAAGAAATGGATAGACCCGTGGGTGAGTTTTAACTACCGCTGATTATTGGAGCACTGGCAAACATTCTCCAGTGCTTTCAGTGCCCTGACCAACTTGAGGAGAATCTTGATTTCCAGAGAAAACGTCTCAATTTCCTAAGCAAACCTATTTAAAAAGACATCAAAGCATTTCTTTTAAGTGAAAAGAGGAATAAAGTGAGATATGGGAATAAAGGCAGTTACGTTCGTAAAAAGCAACATGTACTGATTATTGGTTAAATTATCAAAGGTCGACACGTGAACTACGAATGTGGCTGAAGGCATTTACGGTTCACAAAGTCTCCTCAGGTAGGATCTTATGCGTGGTTTATGACAATCCTGTGAAGATGCAGGGTAGGGATTTTTGTAGTTGAGAGCGGAGGTTCAGTGGCACTCAGTGCCTTGCTCACGGTTCCATGGATTCCATGGGGTGTAATAATGACCAGGGCAGAGTTGGCTCTCTACCCCAAAATCCTCGGATTCATTGGAGAGTGCTGGTTAAGAGTCTCTGCTCAGGCTTTGAGGCTCTGGGCCAGCCTCTCCCCAATTCTACCTAGATGTTGTCTAACTGATTCATTGATCCTACGGCAGAGACACAACGTTAAGTTGTGGAAGGGGAAGGGAAAGGGGATTCAGCACAACGTTAAGTGTTACTGTTTTTGCCTTTGGTGAAAATGTCCATTCTCATAACTAATAGCTACTTTTTTTTCTGCTGTAATTTAAAATCAATTTTCCTTGTTCTGCCCTGATACACGAAGCCAGTTCGGGTCACTGTCTGTTTTGCCTCCTAAAAGGTAGCCTATTCAATTTTAAACATTGCTCCTAATTATTGAATCATGTAGCTCCTATGCATGGCCTCTGCTCCAAGTGCTCTGTATGCTTCATCTTCGTGTTGATCTTATAATAATCATACAAGTAAAACCCGACTGTAACCAATATCAGTATAACATACAATTTACGCGTTTAAACGCTGTCCATTGACTTGAGGTCAAGAAAGTGGACGGGGGGTTTGTTCCTTCTATGAGCAAATTATTCAGGCTTTTTCACCCTCCTCTTCCTCATCTAAGAAATGGAGATAATCACGCATATGCTGTTGGCCTCGTCTGGTTATGAAGAGCAAAGGAAGTCAAGCAAGAACCATTTCGTCAATTGAAGATGAAAAAAATGAAACGTTTCTAATAGGAATTCCTTGCATATCAGGGTGAAAAGATACTTTTTGAGAGTCTAGATTAGACAGCAGTTTCCCAAAGGTTTTGTGGCTCATAAGAAGCAGGAAAGTGAGCTGTGGATTGGACAGACCGGTGTGACTCTCTGGCTCTGTCACTTCTATCTGCCTAGCTGTGGGCACATCACTGTTACTCTGGTCCCTAGTCTCTGCACCTTGAACGTCAGGATAATATGTCTCAGGGCTGTTGTGAGGAGTATGTATATCAGTGGCACTGAATAAAAGGTAGCTCTCGCTGTCATCATGTTCTGTACACATTTTGGACCCCGATTTTCCTTTAGTATAATTGTGCAAGCAGTGCCGATGTAGATCACAAGAGATTCTTTACAAGAGAAATTCTGTATAACGTACCAGAATTCAGGGCCTAGGCTTTCAGACTGTGGAATGTTTTCTCTGTTCCCTCTTTCTAACCTTTGATTTCGAACCTACTTCATTTACATAGAAGAGAACAACACCCTGGAGCGATAGAACAAATGGAAGGCACCTATGATGAGTCAGTCCATGGGGTGTATCTGCCCATCATGTTGAAAGCTCACCTCTATGGTTCTGTAAGATACATAAATTATTCTTTGCATTTTTTGGTGTCTCTTTGTTATGGACTTAGACTTACTCTAAAACAGAGGAGATTTTCTTACCGTGTTTAAATGAGTGTAGTGAAGATGCTATTATTTAGATGAAATTTTTATGTGTAGTTAACTTTTTTGGAAACCTGTCAAATAATAGCGAGCAAGTTGTTTATAAAATTTTAATGTTTTAAGGACTCTCTATTAGTGGATTTTAGCATTTTTAAAAGGTGCATATACAGTCACTGTTCAGAAAGCTATACTTATGGCTTTCATAATGTAGAAAAATTGTTCTGGACAACTTTAACTGGCAAAGGTTGAAACAGTAATAAAAATACAATAATGATAATGATTACATCTCATATCTCCCTGGATTTTATTTCTTGGAACACTTACATGTATTCTTTGGATACTATCATCAACTCCCTGAATTATATATTATGATCCTTTTGCTTCGAAGAAGGAACTAACTGGGTCTGATTGTTGAGTAGTGTGTTCTGCACAACACAGCCTCTAAGTGGTGGGAATGGCACATCGTAAGTTCTACCAGCAGGGGAGCAACCATCTTGGTTTTGAAAGCTTGTGTAGGTGTGACTTGAATTTCATGATTTCTTGTATCAGTTCCCATTTAAAAAAATGGCCCAGGGGTGCCTGGGTGGCTCAGTCTGTTAAGCATCTGACTCTTGATTTCAGCTCAGGTCACGATGTCAGTTTCAATGAGTTCCAGCCCCATGTTGGGCTCTGCACTGACAACGTGGAACCTGATTAGGCTTCTCTCCCTCTCTCTCTGTCCCTTCCCCATTTGCGTTGTCTCTGTCTCTCTCAAATGAATAAATAAAAACTTAAAAAAAAAGCCAATGCAATCTTGAAAAAGAAAACCATAGCAGGAGGCATCACAATCCTGAACTTCAGGCTGTATTACAAAGCTGTAATCATCAAGACAGTATGGTATTGGCACAAAAACAGACACTCAGATCAATGGAACAGAATAGAGAACCCAGAAATGGACCCACAAATGTATGGCCAACTAATCTTTGACAAAGCAGGAAAGAATATCCAATGGAATAAAGACAATCTCTTCAGCAAGTGGTGCTGGGAAAACTGGACAGCAACATGCAGAAAAAATGAACTTTCTTACACCACGCACAAAACTAAACTCAAAATGGAGGAAAGACAGGAAGCCATCAAAATCCTGGAGGAGAAAGCAGGCAGAAACCTCTTTCACCTTGCCCGCTGCAACTTCTTATTCAACATGTCTCCAGAGGCAAGGGAAACAAAAGCAAAAATGAACTACTGGAACCTCATCAAAATAAAAAGTTTCTGCACAATGAAAGAAACAATCAGCAAAACTAAAAGGTAACCAATGGAATGGGAGAAGATATTTGCAAATGACATATCAGATAGGGGGTTAGTGTCCAAAATCTATAAAGAATTATCAGACTCAACATCCAAAAATCAAATAATCCAGTGAAGAAATGGGCAAAAGCCATGAATAGACATTTCTCCAAAGAAGACATCCAGATGGCCCACCGACACATGAAAAAATGCTCAACATCACTCATCATCAGGGAAATGCAAATCAAAACTATAATGAGATACCACCTCGTACCTGTCAGAATGGCTAACATTAACAACTGAGGCAACAACAGATGTTGGCGAGGATGAGGAGAAAGAGGAACTCTTTTGCACGGCTGGTGGGAGTGTAAACTGGTGCAGCCACTCTGGAAAACAGTTTGGAGGTTCCTTAAAACATTAAAAATAGAACTGCCCCGTGACCCAGCAATTGCACTACTAGGTGTTTATCCAAAGGATACAGATGTGCTATTTCGAAGAGGCACATGCACCCCAATGTTTATAGCAGCACTATCGACAATAGTCAAAGTGTGGAAGGAGCCCAAATGTGTATTGATGGATGAGTGGATAAAGAAGATGTGGTATACGTATACAATGGAGTATTACTCGGTGATCAAAAAGAGTGAAATCTTGCCATTTGCAACTGGCATTTGCCATTTGCAATTGCACGTGGATGGAACTAGAGGGTATCATTATAAGCGAAATTAGTGAAAGACAAAGTCATATCATATGACTTCACTCATACGAGGACTTTAAGATACAAAACGGATGAACATAAGGGAAGGGAAGCAAAAATAATACAAAAACAGGGAGAAGGCAAAACATAAGAGACTCTTACATATGGAGAACGAACAGATGGTTACTGGAGGGAGTGTGGGAGGGGGGAATGGGCTAAATGGGCAAGGGGCATTAAGGAATCTAGTTCTGAAATCATTGTTACCACTATATGCCGACTAACTTAGATATAAATTAAAAAAAAAAAAAAAAAGGCCTAGCCTCTGAGTTACTTTTTTCCAAGTTAGCTCTGCAATGGACAAAAAAGAAAAAAGAAGCTCAGGTTTTAGCAATAGAAAAATTGCCACATTTTCTTTGAATTAACCCATTCACTTTTTCAGCTGACATCTATCCGGTGCCTATTATTCACCAGGGCACTCTGCTCGGTACTGATGTTAGAAAGATGAATCAGCCACATTCCATCTCTTCAGTACAGTTTTCCCAACACAGAGGTGTGTTCTACATATTCTACCCAAACTATTTCCCTACATTTGGGGAGTTTCTATATCCCAGTGCTTCCCACAGAATAGATGTGCAATGCATAGCTGGGAAGTAAATAATGGAGAGACAGACAGGGAGGGCAAGGGATATAGATGGCTTGCTGTGTAGACACCAGGTATGAAAATTCCTATCTATTATCTCATTTAATTTACATGTCAGTTACATGAAATGGATCTTGTTATTCACATTTTACTAACAGAAACGCTGAGGTTCAGAAGGGGTGACTTCTGAGTCACACAGCTAAGTGACAGAGTCAAGATTTGAGCTCGGTCTTGTCACCAGAGTGAACCCCTGACCCTTCTCTTGCCCGTTGTGACTATGATCCTGAAGTCCAGGAGCAAGTGGCTGAACTGTCCTTTCCCCGTTAAGACAAAACAAGGCTGTTCTTTCTTCAAATCACAGCTCTGTAATTTATATTCTTAGCCTGCAAGGAAACGTCCAGATTCATTTCCTGTAGGCCACCTACGTTTCTCACCACACTTGCTAATCAGAGAGACTATTTTGAAAATAGCTGGGCTCTGTTAGCACTCTCTTCCTGTGATTCTGTGGGCTCTCTTCTCCAGTTCTCCATTTTCTGAGAATGGGTTCGCCTTCTTTTTATAACAGCCTCTATTGTACATAACTGGGTGTATAAGTAGAGGACATATGTAAAAGCTGGCTTATATCATGGCTTCGAATTCAGATCCTCTCAGTAAGCCAAGGTCATTTTGAACCCTCTCTCCTTATTCCAGCCATTTCTGCCAGGTGCTCTTGGTTCTAACTGGCTAACGGCCTCTCTGTCTTTAAATATATATTTTTATAACAGTTTTATTGATCTATAATTCACATACCATAAAATTCACCCTTTTAAAGTGTGTAATTCAGTGATTCTTAGTATATTCACACAGTTGCGAGGCCCAAACGCCCATTGCATTTAAATTTTAGAACATTTTCATCAATCCAAGAAGAAGCCTTGTATTTATTAGCGGTCATGCATCATTCTTTTCTTCTGCATCTTCTTTCCTAACCCCCTCCCCCCGACCCAGTAGTCTACTTTCTGTCACTATGGTCCTTGGTGTTTGGTGACTTGATTCTTTGACTTAGCATAATGCTTTCAAAGTTCATTCATATTATACCACGAATCAGTACTTCCTTCCTTTTCATGTCTAAATAATATTAGATTTAATGGATGTACCACATGTTTTGTTTATCCATACATCCGGTGATGGCCATTTGGGTTGTTGGCATTTTGGGGTTATTATGCATATCTGCTATAAGCATCATGTACCAGTTTTTGTATGAATGTATGTTTTTATTTCTTTTGGGTGTTGTCTAATATATAGGTATTATGTATTATCTGTATATCAGGAGTGTGATTGCTACATCATATGGTAACCCTTAGGCTTAACATTTTGAGGAAATTCCAGACTGTTTCCAAAATGGTCGCTTCCCACCAGCAGTGAATGAGGGCTCCAAATATTTTTGGTCTTTTCAAGAAGACACTGCTGTCTGTTTGTTTTGTTTTGTTTGTTTTCTGTTTTTAGTCATCTTACAGAGTGTGAGGTGGTATCACACTGTGGGTTTGATAAAAGTTGATTAATATAAGTATTCGCAAATATTGTCTCCCATAGATTGTGTTTCTCTTAATGATATCTTTTTTTAACTTTTTTCTTTAAAGTTTATTTATTTTTTGAGACACACACACACACACACACACACACACACACACACAGCATGAGCGGGGGAGGGGCAGAGAGAAAGAGGGAGTCACAGAATCCGAAGCAGGCTCCAGGCTCTGAGCTGTTAGCACAGAGCCCAATATGGGGCTCAAACACACTAACCGTGAGATCATGACCTGAGCTGAAGCTGGCAGCTCAATGGACTGAGCCACCCAGGCGCCCTTTAACGATCTCTTTTAAAGCACACATTTAAATTTAGTGTAAGTATTGACATAGTTGGGTTTTGTGTCATTTGGTGCTTTGTTTCTCTTCATTCTCTCTGTTCTTTGTTTCTATTTTATTCTTATTCATTTCCTGCTTTGTTTGAATTGATTGAACATTGTGTAATTTCATTGTGTTTCTTTTATTGCCCTATTATCTACACTTCCTTGTTTTAGTTTTTACTTCTTGCTCTATTATTTACAATATCATCTTTAACTCATCATACTTTAACTGTAAATATTATTATACGAGGTCACATGTCATGTAAAAAGTTCACAATATTGTCTCATTTTCCCACTGGTTGTTTTGTGTGGTTGTTTTCATGGTTTTCCCTTCTGCATATGTCATAAACTCAAATACATTATTTTTGTTTTAAATAATCAATTGTTATCTGGAAAAAAACTGAAACACTTTTCAGTGTTTTCTATTTACCCACACATTTCTTATTTCTGGCACTTATTTCTCCTTGGAGTCAATGAGTTTCTACCTAGTCTCATTTTCTTTCAACCTTTTGTTTAACATTCTTCCTTACCATTCCTATATTGTTAGTCTGAAGTCAAGAATTCTCAAATCTGTTTGTCTGTAAAGGTGTTTAGTTCACTTTCATTTCTGAAAGCTTGTTCACTAGGTATAGAATTTTAGCTTGACAGATTTTTTTTGTTTTTTTTTTTTGTTTTTGCTTTTGCCTTTTGTATGTTAAAGATTTCATTCTATGGTCTTTTGGTTTACATTTATTTTCTAACAGGAAGTTAGTAGTAATTCTTGCATTTGCTACCCGATACATTATCATTATGTGTCTTTTTTCCCCTTTTCTGGCCATTTTAAGGTTTTCTCTGTATTAATTGGTTTTCAGTAATTTGATTATCATGTGTCTTTTTAAAAAGTTTTTATTTTTATTTATTAACTTAAGTAATCTCTGCACCCAAACTAGAACTCGAACTCACAACCCTGAGGTCAAGAGTCGCATGCTCTTCTGACCAAGCCAGTTAGGTGACCCCACGCTTAACTTTTTGAAGTTTTTTCCCCCTTTGCTGAGTAGGTTACGAGTAGTAGCCTTTACGTAGGACTAATTTAGAACTGAGCCATGATCTTTAAGTAATGTGTTGCCTGTGTTGTGATTATTTTCCCTTATGTGTTCCTTCCTTCTCAGTGCGTCCCTGTGACTCGGACAGATCTGCTTGCCCTACTACATCAGGCGTGGCCATAGGTTTTGCGTTGGTCCATGAAATATGAACAAAAGTCACATTAGCTATTGTTGAGCAGCAACATTGAGAATCATCCTATGATTCTGTCATGACCCCACTTCCTCCTCCTGTTTTGTTATTGCTTTGCCACAAACACAACATGTTTCAGACAGAGGCTGCTCCTTATGTCTAGATTTCAGACACGTGAACAGGACCTGGGTCTTACCAGCATCCAACATTCATGTGAGAAAAAAAAATCTTTATTGTTATAAGGCGCTGAGATGTTGGGGCTGTTTGTCCATGTCACTGAAGCCTAAACCGGGTAAAACAAATGGAATGGCTGATGTGGGGTGGAAAAAATGGTCTTTGGACAGAAAAAGAAAGGCCAAGGTTTGGAGAAGCCAGGGTCATCCACATGAATACTGAAATTGCCAAATATAATGATTACAGTTAGGTTGGAAAGGAATATCGTGAACATGGAGTTCAGGACCTCAAGGACTGAGGAGGGCACGTGAACAGAATATTGGTAGAAATAAAAAGCAAAACAGGATGATTTCTTAGAGGAGGAGAGATGTTATAAGAGAAACAGAAATCTAGTTAGTTATAAAGAGTGAGAAGAACTGATCCTACCTCCTGTTCTGCTGTTATAAGATGTATATGCTCACATTGGAATAGAGTTTAGGGAAGGACTTTGGGGTTATGGTTATTTTTTTAGTTACATGCAGTTTCCCAGGAAGGATGTGAAATGATATTGGGCTGCATGAGGAAGTTGGCTGGTTACAGATCGATAGGTCCAGAAGGTGGTGAAGAAAGACTTAAGGAAGTGAGAGGAGTGAAGGATTGGACCAGAGTCAGCAAAGAGGTAGAGAACAGGTGATTTGTGGGGAAGGGGATAAACAGCCTAGGAGGCTTGAATTTATCATCATGACTGAGCTCATCTGAAGTGGCGGACTTCATGGAGTGGTCATGCTGGGAGACTGGTTTCAGGACTGTAATCTCGAATGTTCTCCCTGGCACCATAGCAATGTCCAGGGCAGATGCTCCTTTATACCCTGGTCTACTTTAAAGATGCCCTATATAGTTTAATTAAGAAGGGAGAACTGAGTTTTCAGGTTTTTCCTTTTGCCTTTTGAGATCTTTCTGGCCTCACACTCCTACATCACATCTCAGCTACCAGCCTCCCAGAACCCAGTTTCTTCAGACGTTACCCTCCCATATAGCACTAAGTGGTCTAGAAACATTTTCTACTTTGCACAAATTCCCTTGAACAATGGGACTCTAAAAACCATATGAGGTCTGTGGAAGAAACACATGTGGCCACAGAGTATCCAGTGTCTTTGAAGTTACTCTACAGCTCTGCCTCTTCAGAACTGACTTCTCCAACTCTGCCATTTCCTATGGAGAAAGAAAGAATTTTGGGACCTCAAGAGATTTCATTAGCTGGCTATTCCTAGGTGCTCCATGATGTTAATAAAACGATCATTTCATATATCGTTGCATGTAATATTTTGTACTTTCTTTTTCATTACAACAAGATTGCTTGCTAAAGTTGAGAATATAAAAAACCCCACATTAATAATTAAACCAAAATGGAGGTAATTGCCCTTGCATGAGCAATTGCTAGTTTATTAAGTTGCTTACTCTGAATATTGTTCTGTGTTCACACACTTAAGTAGCAGTCATTAAGACTGTCAAAATGATAGTTCCTATTTATTTAGCACCTTCTACACAGTGACCTCAAATAAGTAAATCACACTTAGAGTACTTTCTAGAAATAAACGTTGACCTTGAGATCTCTGAATGAATTTCTGCCTTGCTTATTTCACTCTGCTTCTCTTATTGAAGCCAGGTCACTTTTGCATTGACAAAACTTTAATTCTTGTTGGCTTCCACCTTTAGCACAAAGAAATGGAATCTACAAACTTTAGGAGGATTTCAATGGCAGAGTGAAGAAACTGGCAAATCTACTATATTCGAAAGTTGGTGGGGGCGATTTCTCTCAATAGGTCAAGAGCTCTGTAAAGATCTCAAAGCCTCCATCCATGCTGCTGATTGGAAGCAGGCATCTTTTTCTACTGCTGCCCTGGTTGAAATCTGCAGAAGGGGGAGGAAATGCAGTGATGGTGGGGAGCAAGAGAACAAGAATGATAGCGGCCATCATTATTGAGTGTCTCTTTTGTTCCAGATACTTTACACTAATTTTCTGTCCTTCTCACAAATTGCCTGTGACGTGGGTTTTATTTAAAATAAGTTTTGAATGTTTATTCATTATTGAGAGAGAGACAGGGTGTGAGCAGGGGAGGGGCAGAGAGAGAAGGAGACACAGAATCTGAGGCAGGCTCCAGGCTCTGAGCTGTCAGCACAGAGCCCAAAGTGGAGCTTGAACCCACGAACTGCGAGATCACGACCTGAGCCCAAGTTAGAAGCCCAACCAACAGAGCTACCTATGCGCCCCAAAGTGGGCTTTTATTGCTGCTGTTTGCAGGCAAGGGACCTAAGCTCAGTGATAACCTATCATTGGCCCCGAATGACACATCTCTGTACCAGGCTGAATCAGGTCCGCAACTGGAGCTGTCTCAATAGCAGGCTGACTCTCAACCACAAACATTTATATCTCCTTTCTGGCACTTTCCAGATGTTACTGCATTTCCTCCACTCCTCTTTTTTGTCAGGGAAATGAAACATTGTCCCTCTTTAACAAATATTTATTACAATTGTCATTATCATAATAGCAAAGCATTCTCATGCTCCTTATTTCTATTGATCATCACAAAAAGCCCATGAGGTAGGTCTTACTGTATATCACTCTGAAAACTGAGATTTGCGGGGTGCACGTCACTCACCAAAGGCCACACAGCTACTGTGGACAGAGCCCCTAGTTTAGCTCCACTCACCTGTGCTTTCCTCATGCCCTTTGGTCTCTCAAAGGATTTTTGTAGAACAGATAGCAGTTTCCAAAGTATTCTCATGCAGACTATTCAATTTGATTTCTTGGTGCCTCTTGATAGAAACTTGTTCTACATTATGAATTTTATAAGATTTTCTTAGGATTTATCCAGAAATTGATCGCTGCTTCCTGTGGTATGATGTGAGGTCATTTCAGAAATCTACCTGTCTCTGTTTGTCGGCACCACATATATGTAGTTCCAAAATGAGTGCCAATAAATATGTTTGAAAATAAAATATGTATCAATGAGCAAAAATGCCAGTCTCTTCTGTCTCATCAAGGCATTGAGAATATCAGATAGATAATGTGGACACTCTCGATTCCTTCTCTTTGCCCCATCCCTAGAATAGGGCAAGGCTCTGGTAGTTTTTCCCCTCTTTTTTCTAAACTGTAGCCCAAGTCTTTAGCTGTTGAAGAATAGAAATATGACTTGAACCCAGGCCTCTGACATTAAAGCCAGCGTTCCCACCTTCTTTGGATACAACCATCCTGAATTCCCTATGCTACTCCTTCAAGCTTTTCCCCACAACTCTCTTTCTGGACAAAATGATGCTCACTTCCTGGCATTCCACTCCCCCAGACCCCTGATCAATATTTATTCATGGTTCACGATCCAGCTCAAATGTTACTTCATTTCTTTAACAACATTTATCTACCACTAACTCTAGGCTAGGGATTGTGCTAGTATTGTGGGAAAAAATGATAAGAATGACATAGTTTCTGGCCACAAAAAAGCAATAGTCTAGGGTAGAAGACAGATAATTAAGCCAATAGCACTGTGATAAATGGCAAAGGAAGAGAAACCAAGAGGCCAAGTCCAGTACCATTGCCTGAAGTCTCATGGGATTAAAACTGAAAAGTTTATAGTATGATGATAGTATCCATGTCAAATCGGATCCTCCGAATAATCTGGCTCAGCATAGCAACTGTGCAGTTTCCTAATCCTGAGAATGTTGGGAACCCAGTAATGCCAGTCTGATGGGATTATTTTAATGAGTCATGAATCGTCACACAGGGCTAAATCCGATTGTGCCGTGGATATGACCAGACCCCGATGCGGGTTATGATCTGGTGAGTTAGGTCTCTCCACGTGCTTGTGATCACTGTCACCCGATCTGCATTGTATATTTCCACCACTTTTCATGACAGAAGGTCCGCCTCATGCCTGAGTTAGCTTCACTACTCATGGTGAAGACTCACTTGGGGACCTCACCTCTCGGAGAGCCCTTATCACCAAGGGCAGTGATCAACACCAGGCCACTGCAAACATTCACTGGGAGACCACCATGCAAACCTACATTAGCATCACTGACCATTCTTTCACCACCAGGGTCCTCCCACATAGAACATTCTACCACTCCATATCCCTTTTTCCTTCTGTTTTACAGAGCCTGTTGCCATTGAGCCTTCACAGCTTGTACCTCCACACCCAGCATCTATTCTAGCCGTAGGAAATTAGGCACCTCACTTAAACACCCTCCCCCAACATTCTTATCTGTATAGCAGGGATAATAATCCTGACTTGAGAAACCATGATAAAAATGGGCCTGGATGAGCTGTAAGACTGTTCTGTGACATCACCATCCACCACTCAGAGCAGGATCATTTGTGTACATCTCATCTGTCTCCTACTCATCTCTAAACCCAAGAAGGAGTACACCTAATTTATAACTCTCGCGAACCTTGAAAACAATGGATGACAAACAGGTAAACATATTGTGAAGGTTTGAAGTGAAGGAAATACAATTTTCTGTGTCCTTAAATCATCCTTGATGTCCTACTTCAATACCCCTCTCTCTCTGGACTGAGAAGATTGTTTTAAAATGTTTAGTCAGATTAAGGTTGTTTTTGACCGTGTTCGTCTGCAGCTAGGAAATCGGTCCCCACTGCATTTTTCTGACTTAATATCCAACAGTAGCCTCTTAATGGTCGGAATGGGAGCCACAGGTCCTGTGGCGGATTTGGCGTTGCAAATTCAGTAAGACTGTCTCACAGCTACGTGACCTTGATAGGCTTTTTCCTTTTTCATGATATCTACTACCTGTTCTCGTTTCCCTCCGTACTGTTCCCATTTAGGGACATGAAGACTTGGTCTGGGAGAAAGACTGCCAGGGGTTTGAAATTCTCCTGACAATTTTTCTTTGTGCCGTGGCTTCATTCCCTTTGGCCAGCCAGTTAGCATTTAATAAACAGTTACTGAGTGTGTGTTTTTTTACAAAGAACAGTGTCCATATAAGGAAGAAAAGAAGAGCTAGTAATTCATGAGATGTACCTACTTACAAAAATCACTTATCTTCAAGCATGATTTCTCTTATATGTGTTCTCATTATGGAGTTAGTATCCAAGACAGGATATATACATCTTCTATAACTTGAAGATACTTAAGAAACATTTTTAAATGTTTATTTTTGAGAGAGAGAGAGTGAGAGAGACAGCATGAGCGGGGAAAGGGTGGAAAGAGAGGGAGACACAGAATCCGAAGCAGGGTCCATGCTCTGAGCTATCAGTACTGAGCCCGATGCAGGGCTCGAACTCCCAAGCCATGAGATTATGACCTGAGCTGAAGTTGGACCCTAAACCGTCTAAGCCACACAGGTGCCCCTAACATTAAGATTCTTAAGCCTGTAAAGTGAGGAGGCTGGGCACAATCATCCTGGAAACCTCTTCCCATTCTAGGAGACTAGCAAACCCTCTATCGGAATCAGAGATCCCTCACAAACTAAACGATCCATTCTTAACACTGAAATTTGTTTCGAGGAAGATTCACCCACACATCACTGGTTTTGGCCAGGCCCATAGTTGCTCTGGACCTGAGGATGGTAATTATGAAGCATGATGACCTAACATTATGATCATGTCTACACGTGGTCAGTGAATCAAACCGAGCTGGGAGTTTAGTCATGATTGATTTTCTTGGCATCCTGCTAGGTGATGACCGTTTTATAGGAGCAAATGAGTGGTTTTGTGAGTGGTGGCGCCACGCATCTCTGGCCAAACTGGTGATTGTGTCTGCCACCTGGGGTTTTGACGGCAGGAAGCTGTGTCCTGGTGTCTGGCCAGCTGACTCAGACACAGCCTGGCCCTTGGGCTGATGGGAGTCCCCAGAAGACTGTACCAAATCTTCCCTCCAGTCAGACCTGCAAGGGTCTCAAAAGATTCTGTGCTACCTTCTCCGTGTTCCTCTGCTTTCTTGCTGAATTATCTAGGGGGAAAAATGGCTTAATGTGATTTCTCTTGGTCTGGTTCCCCATTTGTAACATGTGGCAAATCTCTATTTCATGGGGTGGTTGTGAGAGTTACATGATATTTAAAGCTCCTAACCCATGGGGGAAGGGCTCTGGTAAACGCTATTTTCCTTTTACTGTGTCATCCTTTCCCTCCGCTGTGGAGGTGGCGTGTCCCTTGGCGCGGCTGGGATATGGAAGTTTAATTGTAACAAGGATTCACTGGGGCTGAAACATACTCCCGGCCAAATCTGACCCTTTGCCTACTCTGCTGCACCCACACAGCTGGACCTGCTGGAGAAAAGCACAGTCATGATGCCTGACTTTCAACTCATGGCCGCAGAGGCACAAATGGGCTCCTGGCTGGCTGGCTGGTGGGACAGTCCATCACTCTTCTGCTCTGTGACAGTTGCCTGCCTTCCTTTCTCCCCAGTCTCGTTCTCAGCTAAGGACCATCTTCTTATCCAACGGGAAAATTGAAGTGAGTAGAGGACAGCTTCCACAAACCCCTCCCCCTCCCCGCACCTGTGCATATATGGTCTATACCTATGTATGTAGCTGTGCTCATGGCTGCCATCTGCCTTTTTGTCTGTGTGGATGAATTCACTTCACTGTATTCATGGCCTTCTGGGCATAAACTTCCATCCCTCCTTATTGATTCTCCGCAAGCCTCCCCTCTTTCTTTTGCATCAACAGATTTTGCTCTCCATTGGATCTTTTCTCGACATAAACACGCTTTCCTGCCTCTTATCCAAAAACAAAAAATGGTCTTCCACTTTACTTCTCCCTCAGGTAGGACCCCACTTCCTGCCTGCAAAATTCATTTAAATATTTGTCTTGTCCTTACTATCAGGTTGTTTCTTCCGTTCTCTCTTAAACTCCCTGCAGTCAGGCTTTTCCCTCCACCACTGCCCTAAAGTAACTCCTTCACGGTTACCCATAATCTCTGTGTTAGTTTAGGAGTTATTTTGTAATCTTGCCTGGCCTACCAGCAGCGTTTAATACCATTGGTCATTTCCTCTTCTAAGAACGACTTTCCTCTCTGCTTTGTGTCTGGGTCTCTTGGATTTTCTGCAGCCTCACTATCACTCTTCAGTGTCTTTACTTGCTCGTCCTTATTTCCTCAAACACTTAAGAGTACCAGTAATATAGCAGTTTCATCTTCCCAGATGCTGAGGCCAAATATTTTGGGGCCACCTGTGATTCTTGTCTTTCTCTCATTTCCTGCATCTACTCCACTTGTAAATTCTCTTGGTTCTATCTACAAATAGGTTCGAAATTGGACTTCTCAACATCTAGGCTGCCGCCTCCCCGTCCAAGCCACCAACTTCTCTTCTATGAATTATTGTAACCCCCTCCTCACTGACCCTCCTGCTTCTTCTGTCCCCTACCATCTCTTCTCATTGGAACGGCCAAAGTTACTCTGTTAAAGTGGACGGCAGGTCATCTCATATTTCTTCTATATGGTGGCTCCCACCTCATTCAGAGTAAAATCCGGAGTCCTTATCATTGTCTGCAAAGCCCTGCACGATGGGAATCTCAGCTGGTTGGGATCGCTGATGTCTTCCATTTTGGCAGGCCCAGGGATTTGTTCTTGGTCCCCATCCTGACTTTATGTGCTGGCAACATTTGACTCAATCGATCATCACCTCCCTCCTTTTCAAAAATGTTTTCTTCATTTGTCTTTTGAAACCCATAGTCTCTTGGTTTCCTGCTGATATCACTGGTCTACTTCAGATCAACTTGCATTGTTTCATCCTTTTTCAGTTTTCCAAATATTGTGTATCCAGGGTGTGTATAGGAGTGTTTTCATTCTTCCCACTTATTCTCTATTCCCACAGCTTTCAATCTCATCTGTATGTTCATGCCTGGGAGATTTATGGCTACAGCCCTGGGCTCCAGATTTGTCCATCCTGTTTCTATCCTGCATCTCTCTTCTATTCTACTTTTAGATGTCCAAAATCAACTCAAAGTCAATGTATACAAAAGGCAGCTTTTGATTTTCAACCCTAAACACATGTACCATATTCAAGTTTTCCCATCTTGGTAAGTGATACCATTTTATTTGTGGTTGCTTAGGCTAAAGACCAGGAGAGATTTTCGCTTCATATTTTTCTCTTATCATACATCTGACCCATTTGCAAATACTGTTGAGTCTATATTTGAAATACATCATGAATCTGACATGTTTAAAGGGAAGGAAGAAAAGATGAGTGGATAAATGGATGGATACAGACCTAACTTTTAATCCTTTTCTATTCTTCTGGGAATTGTCTAAAGGAGCTCTTTAACATATAAATGGAGGGCCTATTTTCTGAAATGTCTCACATCAATTCAGTAGGCTCCACTGTATATAGTAGGTGCCCAACTAATATTCATTAATGTCAGAAAAAAATGATTATCAAGCCACAAAATAAGTAGACCATCTAATACAATTTTCCCTAAATGGCTCAACTGTTTTTACAAATATGCTAAAATAATAAAACCCAGTCAATTTAGAGAAATATAAAACTATGCCCATCTTAGAGCCAGGGAAAATGAAACACTGAAAAGTAATGTAAGTTGCATAAAGTATGGTAATGAGTCACTTAGTTATAAAAGGTAAGAGTGGGAGTAAGTAGACAATTTAGGAGGCAATTTTAACAATCTAGGCAAAATATAAGAAATTTTCACTTATAGCATCAATATGTTTGGGGTGAAGACGTCTACAAAGCAGATATCTGTGAAGAGTTTATATTTTATCTCTGAGGACTATTATCCAACTAGAAGCTTGTGTTCTAATAAGTTTTCTGAGCAGTCACATCTTGTATGCATTCCTTCTCTCTTATGACAAAGTAATGGTCACAATGCACAGATTTTACTTCAGGCAGCAAATTTTATGGCTAGATTTCATAGTTGGTCCTGAAGTTATTTATTTACATTTTGATACAGGATCTTTGCTATTTCACCTGTCTCGGTTTCCATTTCCTTATCTATAAAAGTAAAAGATTTCAGAATTGAAATGTATAAGCTTGGAAAGTTACTTAACCTTTCTGGGTTTCAGTTTCCTCATCCGTAAAATAGAGTCTATTGAAAATCTCTTATTACTCCCTTCCCTCCCTCAAAAAAAATCAGGGGAAGGAAAAAAAAGGCTAAATGAATAGTACTTAGAGAACTGTTAAGTCTATTGCATTTTGAAAATTGTACTGGGGTGCTTTGGGGGAAATTTGAGTTCAGTGAACATAAGAGTTTCTATGTTAGTGGCTTTCAAGTCTCTAATATGGGTCATGTACTGTGCAAATGACCAAGAAGGAGATATAAAATGCAGCATTGCTCATATTAATTGGATCAGGTAATTTTCTTTTCATGTAACAGAGATTAATTTCTTTTTTTTAAAAAAATAGTTTATTGTCAAGTTGGTTTCCATATAACACCCAGTGCTCATCCCCATAAGTATATAATCTCCAAATGCTGCTGTTCTTCTTTAACATAGTTACCTGTATTTCACTTCAAGGTTATCCTATGTCACCCAACATCATGAGAAAGTACTCTCTGATGCATTACAGAAGGCGGTCTAGCTTGAGAATACTATTCATGACAGTCTTTAGGTAAAGCAATAGTTATATATCCTATTATAATAAATTCTCTTTGATGTAACTTTCCACAAGAACTTCATTTATTACATGGCTCCCCTTACCTACAAGAGCTAACTTTTGGTGATAGTCAAGTTCCACACACACAGATGTATTAGTTAATAATAATACATGTATAATAAAATGTGCAGATACTAAGTGCTCCATTTAATGACAGTTGACAATTGTATACACCCAAAATAAAGCATAACATATTTCCATCACCCTAGAAAGTTTCCTCATGTCTCTTCCCTATTGACTTTCTCTCACCCCCAATAAGGCAACTACTTTCTCATTTCTATCAACATCTATTTGTTTTGACTTGTTCTTGTCCTTCCTATTAATGGAATAATTTAGAATATATTCTTTTAATTCCAGATGTTTTGTCCTTTAGATGATTTATTTCAGAGACCCATCCATGTTATATGCATTGTTGTTTTTGTATTTCCCTTTTTTTAAAGTTTATTCATTTATTTATTTTTTAATTTTTTTTGGTTTTATTTATTTCTAAGAGAGAGAAACAGCGAGAGCAGGGGAGGGTCAGAGAGAGAGGGAGGCACAGAATCTGAAACAGGCCCCAGGCTCTGAGCTGGCAGTCAGCACAGAGCCCGACGCGGGGCTCGAACCCACGAACCGCGAGATCATGACCTAAGCGAAAGTCGGACGCTTAACCGACTAAGCCACCCAGGCGCCCCTAAAGTTTATTTATTTTGAGAGAGAGGAGCACAAGCAGGCTCCGCACTGTCAGCACAGAGCCCGATGCAGGGCTCGAACTCACGAGCCATGAGATCATGACCTGAGCCGAAACCAAGAGTTGGACCCTCCACCGACTGAGCCAGCCAGGCGCCCCTAGTTGTGTTTTTGTATTTCAACAATAGTAATCAATTTCATGAAAACAATGAACACAATTTTTTTTCTGGAAAAAAATTATTTGTCAGGTGTTTATATTGCGAATACTTCCTCCCATCCTGTGGCTTGCTTATTTATTTTCTTAATGGTGTATTTTGATGAATAGGAATTTTAGTTTCAGTGGAATCTAATTTATCAATGTTTCCTCATATGGTATTGTTCTTATGTCCTTTCTAAGAACCCTTTGCTCACTTATGATTCTGTACGTATTCTTTCAGCTTTTTGTCTAGAAACTTTACCATTCTAGCTTTTGCACTTATATTTATGTTCCATCTCAAATCAATTTTGGTTCATGCAGTGAGGTAGGGGTTGAGGTTTATTTTTTTCCCTGGTGGATATCCAGTGGTCAGCACCATTCAGTAAAAAGATTTCTTTCCTTCATTAAATTTATTTGGTGCTTCTAGTAGTCATATTTGTAATACATGATTTTATCTCCCTGGCTTCAGACAATTGAATAAATTCATTTTGCCAGATGGGGCGCCTGGGTGGCTTAGTCGGTTAAGCGTCCGACTTTCGCTTGGGTCATGATCTCGCGGTTCGTGGGTTCGAGCCCCGCGTCGGGCTCTGTGCTGACTGCCAGCTCAGAGCCTGGAGCCTGTTTCAGTCTGTGACTCCCTCTCTCTCTGACCCTCCCCTGCTCATGCTGTCTCTATCTCTCTCCTAGAAATAAATAAAACATTAAAAAAAAATTAAAAAAAAAATTCATTTTGCCAGAGATCCCTATGCTTCTGTGAACCAGGCACCATACTACTCCCTAGAAACACAATGGACAACAACAATCTTGGTCTCCATCCCCAGAGTGTATGAGTGAGCTAGCTTACATACCTGGAATCTTCTCCTGAAGTAGCTCAGACCTAAGGATATTTGCAGTTTCACATAACCGGACATCTGCGGTCAGGCTAACTTGGGGGCTGATTAATTGTGTGGTCCAATGGTGCTATCGCATCTCAGATTTTTCCATCTCTCTCTCTTGCTTCCTCACCCAGGCTGGCTGCATCCTCAGGCTGTAAGGAAGGTGCTTGCTGAAGTTCCAGGCATTATAAAAGGACAGAAGTATACCCAGAGGTAGAACATAACTCCTTTTTACTTTTAATTCCCTTTTTGGAGTGAGGATGTTTCCCCCAGAATCCCCTCAGCAGATTCTCACTCCTGTCTCTTTGAGAAGAACACATCCCGTTCCAGAGCCAAACGTGGGCAAGGAGAGTGAGACTGTTCTTAGACCATTCGGATGCCCTTCTGGAGCTAGGGTTGCGGCTGGAGGGCTGCTGTTGCTGACGCACATGGCAGTCTGGGGAAGGGCTAGGTACCTGAAAATGACCAGCCAGTTATTAGTCAGCCAGTCAGTCAGGGAAAATGGATGCCACACAGGCAACCGTCAGTGATCATGGTATGTTCTGAATGCTGAATTAGGGGAGACGGACGTTACGCAAATCTAGAAACAAACAAAGAGGAAGGAAAATAACTAGACTATGATGAGTATTGAAATGGATACTAAACAGGTCCTGTGATAGAGACTAAATGGGGTGGGCAGGCAAGGAATTCTTAGTTTAGGTAGAGTGTGTGAGGCCGGCCTCCTGGAGGCTGTGACGGAGAGCAGGAGTGCCCAGATCTGGGGAAAGAATGCTATCATTAAAGGCAAGAGCGGGGGCACCTGGCTGGCTCAGTTGGTTGGGCTTCCAACTTCGGCTCAGGTCATGATCTCCCGGTTTGTGGGTTCGAGCCCCGTGTCGGGCTCTGTGCTGACAGCTCAGAGCCTTGAGCCTGCTTTGGATTCTGTGTCTCCCTCTCTCTCTGCCCCTCCCTGGCTTACATTCTGTCTCTCTCTGCCTCTCAAAAATAGATAAATATTTTTTTTTTTTTAAAAAAAGGCAAGAGCAAGAGCAAAGTTCCCGAGGAGGAAGAGAATCACCATAGATGAGGGGGCCACAGCGCAAAGTTGGAGAAACAGGAGGAGCCATATTACTCCGGGGCCTGGAGGGCTTGGTCAGACCTGAAACCAGTTTGAGCGCTCACATTTTTCTCTTTGGGGAATTTGGCTTAGCGAATAGCAGAATGTATTTCAGTTTGAAACAGTCTCTTGAAAGGGAGCGAGGTTAACTATGGAGCTGGAGTAGAGGCAGGAGGGAAGAGCTTCCAGGCCCAGGAATGAGAAGCAGAGAAAGTCCGTCTGCTAAGAGAAGGAGAAACAGCTGTGCAGAAAGGAGCAGCCCAGGGAGACAGAGAGAAAAATCCTGATTGCTTTTAGCTTCTTTGTTCCAGTACCTTCCATGAGTCCCTGCTCTAATCCTCCCTTTAAATTGCATGAACGAACAGGATTCATTTAGTCAATTTGCCTTTCTTGCTTAAGCTAACTTGAATTGGATTTTATTACTCACAACAAAAAAGCTGTTAATCGATGCACATATAATTTCTGTGAGTTTGACATTCTACGAAGCAAGTTAACTAAAATCAAGTCATCTATATGAGTCAGTCCCAGCTAAGAATCATTTTTCCAGATTTGGTCTCTTTGGTTTCTTCTGTGGGTGGGAGTAGCTCAAACACTGAAAGGGAAAAAAAAAAAAAAAAAAAGAAACAAAAAAGGGAAGGAAAACCCCTATGACCGCAACTAATTCCTTTGATATAAATATGTTTTTCATATGTCCATAAAAACCCTTCTGTTTACATTCTATTCTCCTGTGCTTATTTTGCCCATATTTTTGAGATTTGATCACATTTTTGTCCCATAGTGTTTCTCTCCCATCATGACAAGTTATTAATAATTATCAGGGATTTAAGTACATGAAAGATTAACCATTTCTACTGCTGGGACCAGACTAAACATTTCTTAAAAGAACCATAAATTTACCCTCGTTCTTTGTTATTCCTTTGCATTATATTAACGAGAGAGCTGGGTTTTTTGTCACACAAAAACCTGTACGTTTTTTTCTCCCTATAGGCATAGCTTTCATCTACACTCCTGAATGTATTTTGTTAATTGCTTCCTTCTTTCCTTCTGATGTCTTTTCTTTACCTTTTCATTAATTGACATGCTGAGAGTTTCATCTTTCCTTATAGCCCCCTCCCAAGCCTCTGCTTCGTCTAAGGCCGAGTTCGGATTTAATCTGCTGGAGTCTTTTGATTGTTGCAACTGGAATAGATTTTCGCCTTCTCTGACATGCCCTTGGGCTTATAATCCCAACCACTGTGCTTAGAATGTAGCCATTCCCCTCTCTCTCCTCCTTGAAAATATGCATATCTCCTGCCTTTTCAGTGAGGTTATTATACATTTTAGAGATGAGATCTCGGTTTTACATGCCATGCCAGATAGGATTAGGTTTTGCTTCATAAAACAATAGAGACAAATCAGTTGCTGAAACAGAATCGAGAGTGATGATTTGTTAACGTAGAAGAAATATGGAGCTTGTAGTTTGGGGGATGGCATGGAGGCCCCACCATCATCAAGACCCAGACACCTTGCTGCCCTTTGCTCTACCAACCTTGATACATGACTTCTCTCTTTCCTCATGCGTTATTGTCCAAGCCACCTGCCACACTTCCAGCCATCGGGCCAGCACTCCTGGTGGAAAGTAGGAAAAAGAGGCCTGGACCAAATGGTTGCTCTACAAGCCCCCCACAGCGACTATGTGGTTCTCCCATGACACTTGATGAAGGGGGAATGCAGGGAGAACTCAGTATGTGCCGAGGACAGTGATCAACACTTTATAAATACCATCTTGTCTATTTTACTCACTCACTCATCATGTGAGAGAGATATTATTGTTCTCCTTTTATGCATTAGGTCTTTGAGGCTGGAAGAGTTCCAAGCTCCATCACCATGGATTGGCAGAATTGGGACTCAAAACCAGGTTTCCCTGACTACAAAGATGGTGAGATAGAATGCCCAGTAGCTTTTCCAAACTAGGTCAGGAAAAATGAGATGAGGAATAATGGCACATATACTTTTAAGTGGGAAAGTGATAACTAGAGGAAGTATTTTGCAAATGAAAGATTATGTAGCTCAGGGATGGAAGACTAGGCCCAATTCCTGACTCTTGAGATCCATTCTAGCTGTGTGTGCCAGACTAAGTGATCTAACCTTTTTCTTAAGGATGCATGCAGGAGACCATGAAATACTGGAAAGGCCTGCTATTGGCTCAGATAAAGCACCAGCTTGTAGACAACCCCACAAGATGGGAGTACTACCCTCTGGGATGCTGTATTGTGTTGATATACATGCCCCTGTATTGTGGTGAATAGTTCCCCTCCCTCAATTCTTAACCGACTGAGCCACCCTGGTGCCCCTCCCCTCCCTCAATTCCTATACACCTGGCATCTGTGAGGGTGATCTCACTTGGAAATAGCGTCTTTGCCGATGTAATCCAGTCAAGATGAGCATATTGGATTAGGTGACCCCTAAACCCAATGACTGGTGTGGTCATAAGAAGGAAATTTTGATATAGACTCACAGAGAGATGTGAGAAGGACATGTGATAAAAGATCAGAGTGACACAGCTTCAAGCCAAGAAACATTAAAAATGATGCGAATTACCAGAATCCAGGAAAGGCAAGGAATTAATCTCTCCCAGAGTCTCTAGAGAATCCAGACTTCTAATCTCCAGAACTATGAGAGAATAAATTTCTGTTTCTTTAAGTCAATCACTTTATGGTGATTTGTTGCACCAGCCTTAGGAAACTAATATAGGACCCCCAATACACTCAATATCTGAGTCTGTGAACCAAACGCTTAACGAAGGACCAACTCTCTCACCATCACTACCTGTGACTCATCCCCTGTGACTCACTATCATGGCTCCAATCACAGTAGTTTTGGTTGCACCAGACTATACATACTGGTTTCCGGGGTTGGGATGATGGCAGTTGGGTGGATGTCCCACCAGAAGGCATACCAGTTCCACTAAATGTAAAACTATTGTTACAGCCTGCTCATTTTGGGCACCTCATGCCATTGTTACCATTAGGAAAAGACAACATCAGTGATACTGATGGGTTCATTGATCCCGATTATCAGGAAGAGTTAAGGTTGCTGAGACAAAGAGGTCAGAGGGGTGCATATCCAGAACCTGAAGCAATCACTATGGCATCTCTTGGTGCTTCCATGCCCTGTGAAAAGGGCGAACAAATAATAGGTACAATCATTGCCTGACAAGGGCAAGGCAGCTAAGTAATGGAGATCCTTTAAGGGTGAAGTTCTGGGTCATTCCATCAGGAAAGCAGTCTGGATCAGCTGAAGCGTTGGCTGATGGTGAAGAAAATCTAGGATTGACTGTGCTGGAGGGAGAAGATGAACACCAATTAGCACTTGAAGACTTACTGTTTGTCCCACTAACTCTCTTATATTTAGTACATGCAGAGATTGTGGCTATTCACTACCTTAAACAGGACTAAAAGTTGGGACTTAACAGAGAGCTAAGGGATAGAAGGGGTGGACTGTATTGGACATTCACTCTACTCAACCTCATTTCTTATTCCAGCCAGTGTTGTAGATCATGTTCCATGTAGGCTTTGATTAACTTTGCATGGGTGACACCTGACTACACTTCTGCTTGAACCAACATTGCATACCTCTTACTTCTTTTCTCAAGGTTTTGTTGATGCCACAATCTCAGATAGTTGTTGAAATGTGCTTGACATGTATGTCCATGGGCCACTCTCAAAAAGAAGCAGGAGCCAATGGATAAATTTGTTGTTCTTCCAAGTCTAAGGTGTGTAGCTTTGAGACTCACTTCATAATACCTTTCAGAAAGTCCCAGGGGATTGAATATCAGATGTCCATCCTTGTGGTAATTTAAGGTACTGCATTGGCATTTCCTCCTTCTGTTTCATTCCCCCACCCCACCCCCCAACTTACTTCTTCTCTAGAGCATTGCTTCCCAAATCAGTTACTTGTATGTCAGCCTTTTTCTCAGCCTCTGCATTTGAGGAAATACAAGCTATGTAAAAAAAGATTTAATATGTATTCTGCTGGAGGCATAAGTATCTGACAGCATTTTGATGTTGCATTGCTCAGAATATTTATAGTTTAGCAGAGTAAAACATCTATGTTCAAAGGATTGACTCCTCATATGCATTTCCAGATATCAGTGGCCCCTTGATAAAGTTCTTCTGTACTGAGGGTTCTTATCCTTTTAAACCCAGGCCCTATCCTGAACTGACTTATTTATTCTATATTCTTATCCATTTATTCTTAGGCTTTTAGCACTCAAGTAATAATGAATCCCGGGATCTTCTTGAGGAAGCCACAGCTTGAGGTACAGATGCCAAAAACATAGGAATGTTAGAATGCTCTAGTGCCCTTCCTGGCAGGTTTCAGAAATACGTACTTACATTTGGCTATCTGACCACTAATTTCATCCCAACAGGATTTCATCTATTTTCAGCCACTTTCGGGCTTCATGGAAAACAAAACCCAAACTTGGTCCTGGGGTGTCTATAGCTGTGTCATTAATCTTGGGTTGGTTTTACACAGAACTTAAAACAAGCCATTAGTGTGGTTTACACTGTTTTGCACGTGAATTGACTGTGTGAACTGACTCACTCCTATTTGTCACCAGAGAGAAGTGTACCTATTTTAATAACCCCTGAAATGCTGCCTGAGGAAGGTGATGTCCCGCAGGACAGAGGTTGCCAGGCAGTGAAGTCCCAGCTTGGCAAATTAGACTGTTTTTATGATAAGACATCCCTTGGGAACTCTTAAAAAATAGCCTGTGGGAGATGGAAGAAATTGGGCTGGAAAGGGTACAGGGCCTGCATTTGAGGAGGAGTGAAGAACTAGAAACATCTCCATTGTCCTGGTTCATGTGATTCCCATCCCTATCCCCCCACCTCCAATATTGGGCTGAAAAGGCCTGTGTGAACCAAGGTCACATTATTATTCTCCCGTTTAAGTGAGAACACTGAGGCATGCAGGGGGAGGTCACTTGTTTGGAGCCATTCAGCTGGCACGTGGGAAGACAGACTAGACCCAGCTCCTTCAGCTGGAAACTGGCTGGGGTGTGCCATTTCCCAGTGTCTTTTCTTTCCTATTGATTTTGCATGGTTTTGATTCATCTTTGTCAGTATTGTTTTTCATAGTTTTAGGGCTTGTGTGTTCTCTATTCTCATACTTACTTTTGAGAGCTTCCCCATAGTGCCCTCTTTCATCAAGCTTACATCTCTACTTTTGAAATGGGGCAGCCTCTAGAGCTGCTATCACATGGGGCTGCTGAACAGTTGAAACGTGGCTACCGAGAATTGAGATGAGCTGTCAATGTAAGCTACACATGGGATTTCCAACACTAAGATAAACACAAACACTATAAAATATCTCATGAACACAATTTACATTGAGTTCATGTAGAAATGACAATATTTTGAGGTGACTGGGTGGCTCAGTTGGGGAGGCATCTGACTTCAGCTCAGGTCATGATCTTGTGGTCTGTGGGTTTGAGCCCCTCGTGCTGACAGCTCAGAGCCTGGATCCTGCTTCAGATTCAGAGCCTGGATCCTGCTTCAAATTCTGCATTTCTCTCTCTCTCTCTCTCTCTCTCTCCTCTCTCTCTGCCTCCCTCCCCCACTCGCATTCTCTCTCTCAAAAATAAACAAACATTAAAAAAAAGAAATAACAATGTTTTGGATATTGGGTTAAATTTAACCTGTCTCATATTATTTTTTTAAATATGACTACCAAAAAATTTTAAATTACATAGGATTCATATTTGTGGCTCGGGTTCTATTACATTTGGTAGTCCTTCTCTGTACATGGTCAATGAGGAGAGAAGAGACAGAGGGTAAGGATTTAAAGACAAAGGCCACTTAACAGAGCCCTTGAGTCCAGAAAGTTGAGAATCATGGGATCTCAGAACCCACGTGGACTCTGGTCTGCAGTCCACAGCATTTAATACCTCCACTAGTCTGTGAGCTTCACGGGGACAGAATCAGAACCTGCTTCTTTCACACGCAGATCCAGTGGTGTCTTGACCCATGGCTGGCCTACGTAGGGACTCCGGAAACTGGAGTGGTCGTTGTTGGAAAAAAAATCCTAGGACAGGGTCACCCAGGTTTAACAAGACCCAGAGTGACCATTTCAGAAAGGGGGCAGCCATTTTCCTCTTGGTTAACTCTCTCTTTGCAACGTCTTAGGGATCTGGCTTCAACATTCAAGATCTCATTTCTTATTTCCCCCCGCAGATGTCTCCTGCCGTGGCCAGGACGCTGATCTAAGGAACCACCAGAGTTTTCAATGACAGTATATGGATTGGAAGCCACTGTTACCAGGTCTTATTAAAATGTGCTGGTACTACTTTCATTCTTCAGTTTGTTCATGTACTTACTCACATATTTCTTCTTCTTTAATAAATATTTATTTAGTGCCTATTTTCCACACAGTACAGTATTAATTATGGTGGGTAGATTAAGAAAAAAAATGTCAGGGGCGCCTGGGTGGCTTAGTCGGTTGAGCGTCCGACTTTCGCTTAGGTCATGATCTCGCGGTTCGTGGGTTCGAGCCCCGCGTCGGGCTCTGTGCTGACTGCCAGCTCAGAGCCTGGAGCCTGTTTCAGTCTGTGACTCCCTCTCTCTCTGACCCTCCCCTGCTCACACTGTCTCTCTCTCTCTCTCCTGGAAATAAATAAAACATTAAAAAAAAAAAAATTTAAAAAAAAAAATGTCAGAAGTCTATGGCAAAGTCGTATCCCTTTCTGTAAAAAGGCAGACTCACTATCTTCCTCGGGATGGCTTTCAACATCCTTTCTATCATTTTGTGAATTTACCCTCTACTTAACCTGCCTTGCCTTTATTTGCCCATCTTGTCTTATTACTCAGAAGGCCTACTAATGTACCTCTATTTTGAGCATTCAACCCAAATCTCACTTTTTCGTTGAAGCTTTATTGATCCCTCGTTTCCTCACTCTTATCCCAACAAGCCACATTTTCTCCTCCTGGGTGGTGAGTTATAATAAAGGAATCCTAAGTTACGTTATTTTGGCCACCAATTCAGGTAAAATGAATCGGGACACTGGGGTAATTTAGCATATAGCTTCCATGGTCTGCCTAGTGGAAACAGGCACCCTTTTTTATGTGTTCCTTACTTTGCTTTGCCCTACTTTAGAGATTCTTTGGACCTATTATGATTTTCCTAAGCTTCTTCCATCCTGCTGATAAACACATTGAAAGAATTCTTTCTGGGACGCCTGGGTGGCTCAGTCGGTTGGGCCTCCAACTTTGGCTCTGGTCATGATGTCATGGTTTGTGAGTTCGAGCTCTGTGTCAGGCTCTGTGTTGACAGCTTGGAGCCTGGAGCCTACTTCAGATTCTGTATCTCCCTCTCTCTCTGCCCCTCTTCTGCTCATGCTCTGTCTCTCTCTCTCTCTCTCAAGAATAAATACACATTAAAATTCTTTTTTAAAGAAAGAATTCTTTCTGTCATTTCGTAAAGAAAGAATCATTATGTCCCATAAGACTTTGTTTACTTCTAGGATTTCCATTTGACTATTTTCAGTTTATATTCCTCTGCTGAAATTCCTCATCTGCTCAAGTAATTTTTCCCACCAGATCCTTTCACAGCTTTAGCCTAGATGTATTATGGTCTGTGTTGATAATTCTAACATCTGGGCAATTTCTGGGTCTGGTCCTATTGACCATTTCCTTTCTTGGCAATTGGCCACATCTTCTTGCTTCTTCCCATGTCTAATGATTGGGGATTAAATGCCAGAGATTATACATAAAAGACACATAGAAACTAGAGTAAATAATGTTTAACCTTAGAAAAAAACATGCCTTTGTCAGACCACAGTGTGGGGGGGTGGGTTGGGCAAGAGTTGAGTCCATCCAGTCTGTGGTTGACCTGAGTAGGCGCTTTGTGGTGGCTTTGGTTTGATTTTTTTTTTTTTTTTTTTTTTTAACTCTGCATCAAATGATTTGAAGCTGGAGAGAATTTTTCCTTTTGCAGGGATTTGAGTTGCTCAAGGGCTCAGTCTCTGTTCTCCCGCTCTGCCCTCAGCACACTGATGCCTCTGAGTGGGGCTGGGGGAAGGAATGTCTCTGGAGCTCTTGGCTCTCTTCCAGCCACAGGTGACACCACCTCATATTCAATGTAAGGCCCGGAGTTTTTAGAGGATTGTTCTGCCTTCAGATTTCAGGAGGCCCTCCTGTCCCTTTCCAGGCTGGAGCAGCTGGCGCCTTGAATTCAACAGGCGATCAAGGGGCCCCCAAATATTTCTCTTGGCTCGCCTGCCCTGCCCCACAACTCCAGTGGAATTCTTAAGGGTTGTAGCATTTTGAAGCCTCTCATTTAGTCTTTTCATTTCTGATCTCCTTCAACACAACCTTACTGCTTCCGCAGTCGCTTCTTATGTTATACTTATTCTTTAAAAATGGACAAGCCACTTAATATCCTAACTCTCTATCCTCTCCAAGTAGGGCAGAGAGCGCTCAAGAAATGTATTTCTAAAGGTCACTGTGACCGAGCACGTGACATACATGGACCTCCTTTTATCATTGTAACAGCAGGATTAGCATCACCATTGCACAGGCAAAGAAACAAAGACTCAGGAAGGGTGAATTGGCTCATTTGTTCAAAAAATACTTTTGGGTGTTAACCATGGTATTTTCAATGAGAAGATGCCCATTTAAATATTTCTAAAATTGTGGCAGATTTCGCAAAGGATCAAAACGTTTGATGTGTCAATAGCCTCTTCCCACCAGAAGGCTATTAGAATTATCCAAACATTAGCTCAGGGGCAATGGATGGTGTGGTTCACACTCCTCACAGGAACTTGGGAGCCTCATGGAGATTTCAGACCAGTACTGACAGAGGGAGAAGGAAGTGGAAAAGGATTCAAACTCACATAAATTCTGTCTTAACACAAAGCTAAGAAGCCACCTGGTTGTAGTTTCCTTAGCTCCCCGCATTAACTACATATCAATATTCTTAACTGGCTGGTGAGTGCCGACATCCTGAGTAGCCCAAACATTAATTCATTAATTAATTGAATTCATTTTTGGTCTTTTAATCTTATCTAGCATCAAAACTTCAATTATTAAAGAGTTCTGCTTTTTTTTTTTTTCTGGTTGCCTTGCCATGTCCCTAACTTAGCTTCTCTTACCTTGGGACACATTCCTTACCCTGGGTGCTGACTATTGTCCATATTTTGGTTCAGCTGTGGCCAGATCCCTTCCCCACTTTCTGGTAGGTGACTGACCATGACTGCCAGCAGGTACTCTACCATTAAGTGTTTTTATTCTTTGATTTTGGCTCCTTGACCATTTTGTCCTTGTGGATCCACTCAGCTCTAATCAGGCTTATCTTTGGGTGTGTGACTCATATCAGAAAGCTTGGCTGGGGCCCTGGCTTCGTGGAAGTTTGCCTAGTTGGCATTTGGAGGGAGTTCCAGCCTCGTTACATGTGATCTGTGCACACGGCCACGTTTACCCTTTTGTGTGTTCTTTGTATCTATGCTGCTTCTCCCAAAGAGGTAAGGAATCATTAAAAAAAGGTCAAAATAAGGCTACCAACTGCACCATGAAGGACTCTCAGGTGCTGCCTCCTTCTGCTGATGTGGAGACTTTACTCTACCGGAAGTCTGCAGGCTCTTCCTTGGAATTCTCCAGGCAAGGACATAGAAGGCTGTTTTATGTGTGCCAGGAACACACCTCCAGCTCTCACGTGACCGCTGCCTTTGTTCCCTTCTATTGCTTTGACTCTTGGCTGTTTTCTGCTTCCTTTATCACCTGTGATATCTGATGAGGACACTTCCCAGCTGTGGTGCCTTCTGCCGATGCCCATCAACGTTGTACTGTATCCATGACATGTTGAATTCCAGAAACCCCAAAGCACTGTGGTTAAGCCCAGTAATATTTCTGACATTAATGAGGGATGGTGCCCTTGATCAGTGTCCATTCAAGGAGGGGAAAATTCTTCCTGTGTTTGTGTTTTAAAACAAATTACATGACAAGATGACAAAATAGTGCTGCTTCGTGGTGCTATATGTATAATGCGGTGAGGTTTTGATGAAGAAAGCTGCTCTTTGGGCCTTCTTTCCATAGAACTCAGATGTGAGTTCAGAAAGCTCCAGGCCAAAGGACAAATAAGTGACAGGCATCATTGGGTCCCAGATCAGGCTCCCCTCAGGATAGATGGGCACCACGACTGGCCCAAGCTGCTGTGCCTTACTCTCTCCTTTAGGGAAGGTCTTTCCCAATGCACACAATGCACACAATGTTTACATTCCTATAAACATCCAATCCCATAGACATCTTCAAATCTCAACACAAACACAGTTTAGACTCCTGTCTACCTTCCTCACCGCATCTTTATGACTTTGTAAAATGATCACAAGTTACCCCTTTTGTCCTCAGGTTTTATCTGTCATCTAATGGGATAGATAAATCTGTGAATGTGAAAATAGGTAAAATATGCTCTTAGCCTCTTCTTTGTGCCACCACGTTGCTTTATGGGGCTCTTATAACTTTAGCTTTGTATCAGATGATCAGCTTTCATATGCAGGGAACTTTACATATTTAGAATTCATTAGTATCACATTTGCTGTGTCTGTAGTTTGTCTTAATTTGTGCTATTTTCACAAGTAAACCTTCTCCATACCTCCAGCATCTAGTAATGACTTGCTTGCAAAAAAAAGTGACTTTTTTGTGATATATCTTTTAAAAAATCAATTGAGATGACTGGACTATAGATTAAAAGGATAAAATCAGAGTTAATGTATTATGAGGCTGATATTTTCAACATTAAATGTAAAAAAGTAACATATGGTTTGTCAGCCCAAATAGAATGAATAAATTGAGATAGGTTTAATGATTATTATATCAGATATATTTGAAGGATATGTTAACCATATATGTGTGTATATGTATAAGATATATATATGTATGTATGTATATATATATATATTTATGGAGAGAGGGGGAGAGAGGAAGCGAATGAATATGAGTATATGGAATGGTTTATAAAATAGCATTGCTACATAGACTAGAATACAATGTACCCATTAAACTTTACTAGAGAATAGTCATAATGAAATCTGGCATTTTTATTCTCAGGCTGTATAGATTCAATAACCACCATTTTGTGAGAAAATACACTAATGGTCCTATTAAAAATAATGACTTTGTGCTTGTTAAGTACCCATTGATTACTTAAAAACTCACACTCATTTAAGCTGTAAGAATAATTAATAGAGGAATCCTTTCAGAGTTCAATTTCCCAATTACAAAGTTTATTTCTACATTTACTGTAAAAGAGACAATATTGTCACAAAGCACAAAGCTGCAATTTCCCCCGTTTTAACTGCTTCTTTTCTTCAGACCCTTCCCGAGGATGTGGCTGCTCCCTTGTCTTTCCAGAAACGTGTGGGAGCTCACACGCCAAGATGGTGTTGGAACCTATAAGACCCTGAAGGGGTGATTACAACACGTGGCCCTGGTATGCACTTGTGAACACTTTCTTCTTGAACTGGAATGGACTTTGAAAAGAACTGTGTTTATCTCTGCCCAAATGTGGTCTGCTCTGGCAAAGCCTAAAATTGTTGTTTGGGGGACCATAGACCATGCCTGACTGATTCATTCACAGACACCAAGAGTTTCAGAGAAGGCAAACAAATGGAGGCAAATAGAGGGCCCTAATAAACAATTCGTTTATAGTCAATTTCCACTAAGAGGCCAGATAGCCTGCATCTGTTGTGGCTCTTTGTCCTGGGTGACATAAAGGCCTAATGCCCCAAGGAGTCCATTTTGCAGTCCATGTGCTGCTGATTTGAAAAAGTGTGAGAGTCAAAATACCTCTGCATTGGTCTTGCTACTCTAGGTTCTAGATTCCCTGAGCAGGCTTCATTTTGTGTTCTAATGTCAACGGGGAATTCTCCCTTTGCCAGCCTCTAAATGCAGCTAGGGAGCCCCACGTGATAGCTATGCCCATGCTTCTCTCACAAGGGGCTGGTGTGTCTGTGGCACACTGTGGGCCCCCCTCCCACCAAGAATCTGTGAATGAGGAATGTGGGTCCGCCCTTTCGTATCCCAAACCGATGATATCCAAAACACACATAGTGGATGAAATTGGCCATCAGTGGCAATAAACCTAATGACCATCGGGAAAAAAATGTGATGTTAACATCTAGTGTGCCTCAAACTCTGATGAAGTGTACTGGGTTTCATCTAAGGGAGGCGGGGCTGAATGTAATTGAAAGTTGGTAAGGGAATGTTTAATCCATTGTACTGTACCCCATCTGGAAATGCTAAAAGAGAGCAAACTGACTTAAAGCAGAAGACACAGAATCCCAAAGAACCGGAATTCATTAGCATTTACCAAGGACTATCTACAGGGTCAAAATACATGCCACAGAAGATGCCAATTTTCTCATCCCTGGAGAGGATTACAGCAGAGAAAGGATTCATTAGCCCCATGGCGAGACCTACACCTGGCATTTGGTGGCTCTTTTGTTTGGAACTATGGAAATATTATATCTACACATGGAAGCCAGTTTATTTTTTTAAAAACAGACTGTGATTTGAGGGCGCCTGGGTGGCTCAGTCGGTTGAGCGACTTCTGCTCAGGTCATGATCCCATAGTACGTGAGTTCAAATCCTGCATCCAGCTCTGTGCAGACTGCTCAGAGCCTGGAGCCTGCTTCTGATTCTGTGTCTCCCCCTCTCTCTGCCCCTCCCTTGTTCATGGTCTGTCTCACTCGGTATGTTAAAACATTTTTTAAAAAGACTGTGATTTGATACAGACATTCCCATTAAATTGAAATAGTGAAGGGCAATTATAAAAATCAAGCTATTTTATGAATAGATAAGTTCAAAATTGTATTGCCAATAATTCTGATCTTTGGGACATGGTAAAAGTGTCTAGTGTTTATACTCATGTCCACCTAATTACATTTTTGGAAGGGACTATGCAAAAAATATGGTAATGCTTTCTGATAATGGTCTCTCATTCAACGGACATTCTTGAGTACTTATTGTGTGTTGGTATTTTTGTAGAGCACTGAAGACAAAGCACTGATCTCAAAAAGCTTAAGGTGATAGACATGCATGTCCATGTGGTTACAGAACCGATACCATAAAAGGAGATATGGATACATCCTACAAGAAGTACCGAACACAAAGAAGATGTCGTATATTCATTTATACATATATGATGGAATATTACTTGACAATCAAAAAGAATGAAAGGTTTCCATTTGCAACAATGTGATGTAACTACAGGGTATTATGCTAAGTGAAATAAGTTAGTCAAAGAAAGACAAATATCATATGATTTCACTCATATGCGGAATTTAAGAAAAAAAACAGATGAACATAGGGGAAGGGAAAGAAAAAATAAGATAAAAACAGAGAGGAAAGCAAATCTCAAGAGACTCCTAAACACAGAGAACAAACTGAGGGTTGCTGGAGGGAGGTGGGTGGGGGATGGGCTAAATGGGTGATGGGCATTAAGGAGGGCACTGGATGGGATGAGCACCGGGTGTTGTATATAAGTGATGAATCACCAAATTCTACTCCTGAAACCCTTATTACACTACATATTAACTAGCTTGGATTTAGATTTTAAAAATATATAAAATATGTATTTTTAAGCGATGATAAAGGAAATACATATCTTAAATTTTAAAAAGCGTATGTTAAAATAAAAGAAAAAATTATGTTAAGAGATAAACTTCTGTTGAAAAAGAAAAAAAAAAGAAGGATCGAACACAACACAAGCACGTGCACAGAATAGCCCTGGGATAAGTCACCTGACATATGAGCAGACACTGTCCCCTTTTAATGGCTACTGTCAGCTGAGCAATCTCAACTCTAACAGTAGCTCAGAAAGGAATAACTCTGAAAGCAGCACCTCATGAGCCAAGTGAGAGCTAAAACGTAGCCTGGGTGGCCTTGGCCCTTAGGGAGTGGCTCACACTCTTCCCTTCTGATCTAGATCATTTCCTGCGCCCATAGTTTCTATGGTGAGATGGCTGAGTCAAGCAAAAAGGCTACGACTATTGGGCAGCTTAGAAGAAGCCTTCAGCCAAAGGAACAAAAAGCAATAACAAAAGAATGGGTAAGGTTGGGAAAGGCTACTCAAGGAAATGGTGTTTAAGAGTTGGAAGACATTGATTGTGCAAAGGAACGTCAGAAGAGAGTTGGATACGGAGCAAGAAAGAGGAGAGGTTGTGCTAGGCAGAGAAAACAGTGTTTGAGAAGGAGAAATACGGATGACCCACAAATCAAAAGTTTACTACGGATGAAGCAGGAAAGGGTGTAGGTACAGGTGGAAGAATTCCAAGTAAAGAAGTGACATTATTAGAAAGATCTCTCTGGCTTCACAGAGTGGATTGGGTGTAGAGAACTGAGAGAGGCTAAAACAATTTTCTAGATGAGAAATGATAGGTCTAGAGTAGCGGTAGTTGAAACAGAAAGGTATAGACTATGGGAGAGCTATCTTTTTTTTTTTTTTACAAATAGTTTATTGTCAAATTAGTTTCCACATAACACTCAGTGCTCATCCCCACAAGTGTCCTCCTCCAAGCCCACCCCCCCCCATCCATCAGTCCTCAGTTTTTGTCAGCATTCAAGAGTCTCTCATGGTTTGCCTCTCTCCCTTTCCCCCACCATTTTCCCCCTTCTTCTCCCCCTTGTTCCTCCGTCAAGTTCCTTGAAAACAGAATCTTCAGAAATTTATACGGAGAATTTTTTTCTCATAAGATAGAGCCAAAATAGGTGTGCTTCTAGTTATGGTCACTGTTTATCTACATATTGTGAGTTAGACATTCCTGGAGAAAATCTATCCCCAGATATGATCCTTGTGATGTGTAAACTAATGCTTGGAACTCTATCCTTAGTGATTATTTTCATTTGATGAGTGTCCTGATTGTCTGTCATCAACTACCATCACCATCATCTCCCTTTGCATTATAGAAGCAAAGCTAGAAGTTACATTTCTCAGAATCCCGTTCCTTTTGTAGGTCTATGTTAGAGATTCTTTTCCAGTATGAAGAACTCACATACACTTTGGAAGGTGGAAAAGGAGAAGCCATTATTCCCTGAACACAATTGCACATGATGAAAGTGCAGAGGTGAGATTCACATGGGTTCCAGAGAGCTCTTAAGAACCATCCTGCAGTGCGCCCGGGTGGCTCAGTCATTAAGCATCTGACTTTGGTTCAGGTCATGATCTCACGTTTTGGGTACGAACATCAGCTCTGCTTCAGGTGAGTACTGCCTCTCTCTCTCTCTCTCTCTCTGTTTCTCTGTCCCTTGCTCACTTGTACCCTCTCTTTTAAAAACAAACAAACAACCCCCCCCCCAAAAAAAAAAAAACCTTGGCTGGCTGAGACCGTTGGTGCAAGCTTCTCTGCAATTTCCTGGAAAGCTTTTGAGAATCATCTACTTCTGGGATTTGGTCTAATACAATCAGTATCCATTTCCTTGATCTTTGCTCCTCCAGCTTTTCTAAAGATGATATAAATCCCTCATTCCTTTATTAAGCTTTTTTGTATCCCAATACGTTTAATGCTTTCTATTTTTTCTGATATGGGTCTGATTGAAACAAGTTTCTGTACACCAGAAATATTTCCAGGAGAATAGAAAATTTAAAAGGCAGGAATCTCAAATTAATTCTGTGATCAGGTTAGATTGGAGGAAGTAATGACTTCACTGTCAGCAAAAAATGGGTCACAACCAATCTAGCGCATGTGATGATAAAATAGTTGCTTAAGTTATCACCTTCAGTTTCCTGGAATCAGGTGTCTGCAGACAATGAGGCTTGGGATCACCAGGTTGTACTAACAGCACTTAGGGGAGCACAGAGAGTTGTGAAGGTGGGCTGGCTCTTTCTTTCTGTACTGGAGAGTCTAGAGGAAAAAAAATCAAAGGCCAAAGACTAAATTCCCAACTCAAGGCTCAAATAGAGAACCAGAAAATGTCTCGGGTTGTCCTAAAGGAATCTCTGTTTCTTAAAGCCATAGTACGGAGAGATCTGAAGAATAGAATCAAAATATGATACCAGAAATGGCTGAATTACATGCCAATTGAACCCATAGGCTTGTGCCATCTCTTAAGTTAATGTTAGGGCTTAATAAAAGAAGAATGGCACTCTGAGGTTAGAATGGGGTATTTACATAGGTTATAATGAGTTTGAGTTCATGAGCCTCCAAATACCACCAAGCCTTCTTTCCCCCCTTTCAGTGTCTAAGGAGCTCTGTTTGCCTTTTTAGAAGGAAGGACCCTCTATTGACCTTGGGAAAGGCACCTGTCTCATTGTGGAATGCTGGATCCCTCTGCTCCATCTCTCACTTCCTACAGCCTCATAACTAGACTCAAGGGCCTTGGCACCTGAGAGAATGAACTTGTAGTTTGGTTCATCAGGAGAGATATACATACCAAAGATCTGTAATATTTGCCAATTTAATTTTTTAATGTTTCTTTACTTTGGAGAGAAAGAGACAGGGGGAGAAGGTGAACAGGGGAGGGCACACAGAGAGGGAGAAAAAGATTCTGAAACAGGATCCAGATTCCAAGCTGTCAGCACAGAGCCTGATGCAGGGTTCAAACTCACAAACCCTGAGATCACGACCTGAGCCAAAGTCAGACATTCAACCGACTGAGCCACCCAAGTGCCCCTATTTTGCCAATCTAAATCAGCAGATATTATGGAGCTATCTGTGTGGCAATGGATCTAAGTGTGTTAAATCATGGAGGGAGATATCTAATGGTGGACTGGGCTCAAATGATTAATGTAGGAGCACTAACCAGAGGTTAAATGCATCTCAAGCATCTGCAAGGGACTTTAACAATATTCTTCGTTGGCTGATTGAAACTTCTAGTCTTTTTCTTTTTATTTTTTAAAGATTTTATTTTAAAGTATTCTCTATACCTAACATGGGGCTTGAACTCACAACCCCAAGATCAAGAGTCACATACTCTTCCAACTGAGTCAGCCAGGTGCCCCTTCTACTCAATCTTTAATGAAGGTTAGAAGCTAGAACTTCCTTGGTATACTGTAGAAGGAATTTAAAGGCTTAGGGTAACAAGAATGCTGGGGTGGCTTTATTATGTATTGTCTGTAATTCTTCCCCATCCCTGTCCCCCGCTGGGGTCCAGAGGGCCTTCCTTCATCAGACACTGAGATATATATTGGTCAGGGAAACACTAGCATCCCTCAAAGGCTCTGTAGTGGTTATTCTCTAGAGGTAGATGGGTCATGCCATCACCGAGGCGGATCCCACGAATTCAGCGGGGATGACAGGATCCCAGAGTAGGACAAGGAGACACTTGAACTTTGGGGACAAGTTGGAGGAGTTTAAACTAAGGGGCATCAAAGCCAAAGCATTAATATGAATGCTTTCAGCCTAAGATTAAAATACATCGGTAGCCCACTATATCACTCAAGTGGTATAAGAAAACAGTCAAACAAGATGCTCTCTAGGTATACTCGCTAGGTTCATCTCTTTCTTAACAATGAATTTCTTTTACTGTTTCACTTGACACTTGGTTCTGATAAAAACTACTAGTTTCCCAGTGGTCTGAGATATCACAGTGCTTGGGCACACACAGAGTTAACATTATTGCCGTTTGTGTCCAGGTTTATGAGCAAGATCCTTTGGCTCAAAGGAGCCTTAAGGAATGAGAATGAGTCTATGCCCCAGAAGAGGAATAAAACCTGTTCCCACTATGGAACAACTTTGTGTTTATTCCACCCGTTTGCTTATGATTTTTGCTTCCTTTTCTTTAGCCCCTGTAACAAACCCTTGATCCAGTCACTTTGCAGTGAAACCTCTGAGCATTGTTTCTGGCTTGTTGGGTTCATAGGCACTGAGTGGCACCAACTCACTGAAATTTGTCTGAGAAATTCATTGGCAACCTTTGTCTGTGAGACCATCAGAAAATGTAGCAAACCACTAAAATGACACCGGAGTCAATACCCAGACTATTCTGCTCATTAAACAACATTGAGCTCAAGTCAATATGACCACCACTGACCTAGTCCCACACTATGCACCAGGACTGATGTTGTCAGAATGGGGTAGAAGGAAGCTGGATATAGAGATTAGAAACTGGCAGGCATTTGAAGCTGGGCTTAACTATAGATAATAGAGGTAATAGAGCCATGCAAGTGAATGATGGTGTCCAAAAAGTATAGTAACGGGTAGCTTTTGAGTCTTGGCTTTCCTCACTGAAGAGTGGGGAATCTGGTATTGTCTTCATGGGACATGGAGTATTATTGTTTGAGTCTGAGAGATCCAGACAATGGTTTCATGGGTGCCCGGGGAGTTAGGAAGATCTTGGAGGCCAGAGGGAGATATCAGTTGGGATATAGAGGTAGGAGTTCAAAAATCAGGGAGAGTTTCAGGGAGACCAGGTTAAGATACAGTGGAGTGAAGCATGAGAAACTTATGTTTAGTATCCAGTAGGAGTAGAATTGGTTGGCGCAGTAGAGGCTGGATTCAAGATCAAGGAGTTTGAGAGCAGAGAGGAAAGAGCAGTTGGTGAACAGATATTAGTGTTTCAGCTTTGGGATAGGTCTTTGGGGGAAAGCTCCAGTCTTTGGAGACAAATGCCAAGAGTTACATATGGTCTTCGTCTTGGGGAAAATGAGGAAGTGGGTGGGACTGTGAGGCAGAGCTTCAACCACAGTGAAATTAAGGAAGCACAAGAGTGGGAAACAAAGTAAGAACTTTTTCACAAAGATGAGACAGTAGCTTAGGTACTAGAACCAGGGCAACAATTTCCAGTGCAAATCTTCCCATAGCATAGAACTGGTTCCAGGACCTGGAGAGGAAATGGGCTTCTACTGAAGTTAAGAAAACAAGAAGAAGGCTAGATAGTTCAGAACAGTTTTACAAAAGCACAGATAGGAAAATAATAATTGTTGAGTACTTATCCTGAAGACAGCCTGCTCAGTACAAAAATGGGGCACATAAAAAAATGTGTGTATGTGTCTGCTTGCCTGAGAGGTAAGAGATGACATGCAAAACCAAAACATATGAAAACTTGGTGGTAGCGTTTGTTCAGTTCTTAATCTACTTGGGGAAATCAGTCATAACAAATGTTCTCATGGAAAAAGAATAACCATTGCAATTCAATACATGAAAGTCCAGGGTGACTATGATGGTCAAAGAAGGCTTCACCAGAGAGATACACTTAAAATTGGACTCCTTTGGGAGTGTAGGATTGGGATAGACAGAGAAAAGGTGACTGAGTGTGAGGAAAGGCACTGGAGAAGACAGTGGAGGTGAAGATGTTTGGCACATCAGGAGAAAGCCATTGTTGGCTGGCTTGGAAGGTTTTTGTAGGAAGGTACTATAGATAAAGTCAAAAGGAAGAAATGGAGTTCACATTTTATATATAAGGGAAAATTATTGACATCTTCTATCATACTTAATGTATACCTCGTCACAGCTACCTTTTTGTTGTTTGATTCATCTTTTTTTTTTTAAGTTTCTGTATTTTGAGAGAGAGAGAGAGCACAAGCAGGGGAGGGAGGGAGAGATGGAGAGAGAGAGAATCTCAAACAAGCTCTGCATTGTCAGTGAGGAGCCCAATGCAGGGCTTGAACTCGCAAACCACGAGATCGTGACCTGAGGTGAAACCAAGAAGCGGTCGCTAAACCAACTAAACCACTCAGGAGCCCCATGTTGTTTGGTTTGTCTTGACTTCACCTATGAATTGGGTGGGTTAAAGAGGTTCTAGGCGATAAATAGATTAACGTTTCGATTTACAGATTCTTGAGGACACTTTAAAGACTTCTTAACTTTCATGGTCACAAGGGAATGTTTGCTTTGTTTTTGTTTGTAGTATAGCTAATAAGCTAATAAGAGTTCAATTTAGAATTCAAAATTCAAATTCAGGTGGTCTTTCCTAAATTCTGCATTCTCTCCAATATACAGTAACCCTGTAAATATCCAATTCTATCACTCTGCAAACATCTCTTGGTTGGGGTCCTGGGTATGGATAGCATGGAATGACTTCTTGGCTGCTTCAAGTAACATGCCAGGTATTTTTCTTACATTGGAATATCTGAAACTACATAAAGAATGCATGTGCGTTGTTCGACCTGCATTTAACTGTAGGTGAGCAAAGTATGTAAAAGAACTGAAACCTTGTTTTCTTTTGTAAGAAGCCATCAATGAATGAATGGCATTGTGTATATACAAACTTCCAGCAGAGTGACAGGTGACAATGATTGACTGCATGGGTGGGTATTCCCATGAATACTGAAGTAGGGATGGTGCGTGCATAAGGTGTGTGAGGGACTGTGGTTGCCTCAGACAAAGTCAATTAGTCAATTGGGTTTACATTAAGGATAGCTGTGTGGCAGGATAGGAGGTCACAGCTATTACAGGCTCACTTTCCGTTGGCGGGGTACAGGATTCGGAGGCCATAGGCACGACCTTCTACTTTCAAATTGCTGATGGTCTAAGGATTTACCTATATGATAAGTCTGGAGTAGTTTCCTCTCAGAGGCTCAAAACCTCTAGTCCAATCTGCAAAAGAAGGGTCATTATGGGCTTGGTGTGTTGTCTGTGGGACTGTGTTTGTTTGTGTGTGTGTGTTTCTTTCAAAGCCAGCGGCGAAAGGCCAAGTAAAGCACTGCAAGGCAACATAAATGATTTAAGACCCAACGATTTTGCCAGGGAAACATTCAAGACGGAGTCTAATCCTTTAATCTAACCCCAGTCCCTTTAAAAGCTTTGAGCTAGGAGTTGACTCAGCATGTCAGTGCCAAGAAGATCCATTGACCCTGAGTTCAGTGCTGAGAAATTGAGAAATGTTCTTTTTAATGTCTATTCAATAAATACAGCATCCACCTTGCAAGGGGCTGCGCAATCCACTTCAAATCCATTATGGGATGTTCTCCTGGGCTGACAAGTTGTCCTGAGACAACAGTGGCCATGAGACGAGGTTAACCCTTGCCGTGGAATGTAAATCGTCACAGCCACCACCGTCGCTGGCTCTCCCAAGACCTTGGAAAGAAGGTAATATTTGCATTGATGTGAGGACCCTGTGATATGCATTTCCTTTCAGACTAAGGCCATCTTCTTCCGAATACATAAACTCACCCGTGCAAACTTACATACAAGAACCACAAAATGGCACTTTAGAAAACAAAATCAGTGACAGAAGATGACATGAAATTATATCTTTCCTTGTCATCACCCTTGGAAACAGAGATCAGATTTCTCTCACCTCGTCTGGCATGGACAATTCCTACCGTGTTACCTAGGAATACTGTGGCCATGTTTATGAGTTTCACATCAGGCAAGGCATGTAATCTGATAAGAAATGACTGTGCTGATAATAGATGAAAGGAGACATCTATGAAATGGAGTTTGGGCATTGAAGTATTAGAGTGCTGTGTGCATCTCAGTGGCTTATGGGACAGATGGGAGAGACCATTGAAAATTAGGACATTAAAAAAATCTAAAATGGTAACTGCCCTCTTGTGTGGCCAGAGGGAAGAGTGACCCAGAGACAGGCAAAGTGACAGATTTTTCTGGAGTTGAACCAAGTCAAGGTTGAGGTTCAATGCTTTGGATTCTTTGAATTATAATGACAGATTCATCTTGTGTGAAACCATTCACCTCACAGCAAAGGGTGTATGTGTTGGATAAACATTTGTGGGTTGATAGGTTGGTTAGTTGACTGTGGTGACACATTAACCAACACAGAGTAATTCCCGATTGTGTGCCAAATGGCTAATCACTTGGGGAATCCATTCATTTAGCAAATACTTACTGAACAACCTCGATCTATCAAAGACTTGTTAAAACCTAAAATAGAATTTTGGATATGTGAGAGAAAACAGTCTTAGATTCTTTGCAGAGTTGCCAAAAGTACCTTCCTAGAAACCAATTTCATAGACTTTAACACTCGTATATTTAGTTTCTAATTTTTTATTTGAGGAAGAGAGAGAGGGAGCAGGAGAAGGGTGGAAGGAGAGAGACAGAGAGAGAGACAATCCTAAGCAGGCTGCACACTAATGTGGAGTCCAATGTAGGGCCCAATCCCGTGACCAGAGCCGAAATCAAGAGTCAGATAAGCAACTAACTGAGTCACTCAGGCACCCACATAGACTTCTATAGGTGTTCTTTGGAAAATGGGCCCCATTGTCAAATCAATTAAGAAAACACTGGTGAAAATGTAGAAGATGCTTTACCAGTATACCTTTCTGCAAATAAGCTAATGTTGATTGTCAATTTCAAAAAGGAAGATACAAGATGCAGTGTTTTGCCAACTTTTGATCATAAAGTAGTACAAAAAAAAAAGACAAAAGAAAAAAAGTATCTCTTGGAACCAGCATTCTGTAGGGCATAACTTGAAGAATGCTTGTCCATTGAATTCAAGTAGGATGACTTTCTCAAAGCAACTAGAAGAATTTTGCAGTCAACCTTGATTTTCTCCTTTGTGTCTGAGGAGGTGCTAGCAATTTGCTACAGTGGACTCTGAGGAGGCCAGATTTATGCCTCCCAACAGAGTAAAGTGACTTCAATGTACAGATTGCTGGTGTTGAAAAATGTAAGCTCTGGGGATAAAGGGAGGGTTTAAGCAGCCAGGGAATATCTCAGCAGGAAAAAATGACTACAGAGCCCTGCCATCTTCCATCCTTGCCATGTTCCCTCCTGGGTCTGTTTAGATCAGGGACCGAGCATTATGCCCAGGGTTTTGCTGGCTGCGTGCAGGGTTGAGAGTAATTTCTTCTCCTTCTTGTGCGCTTTTATATACCTCTTGCTGCGCACATCCACCTCCAGGTGTGGAGGTCGTATTGTTACTTGTTTGGGCCTTACCTTATCTCCACTTTGCAGAGGGATGAGATGTCCCCATTGGCTTACTCAGGATCATTACTCCAGTGAGCAAGTGTGGGACAGATGGACACTCACTGGACCCTGTATCCCAGGTATGGTGTTAGGTGTTTCATGCACAACCATGGCGGCAGGCATGGAACTTAAGTAACTTGCCCAAGGATATGAAACTGGTAAATTGTGGAAATGAAATTGCATCTGGGTCTGTCCAACTTCAAAGCCTCATGCACCACAAGACAGTTTGTTTGTGTAAGTGCTTTACAGGTGACAAAGAGTGACACATGCATTATCTCATTCAAATTCTGACCTTTTATTGAGTCATCCCTGAGATTAAAAAAATAGAAGGGATTGCCACGTGCCCAAGGTTACACACCAAGCCAGGGGCTTGAAGGTAAAGGTCCTGGTCTAGGCCTAGCCTAGACATTGTGCTTCAAATAGATGATGGCTTTGGTCGTGTTTATAATTGTCATTATGGTCTTCTGTAAATTCGTACTGGCTCATAAGTAGTGGCCTTAGTTTTGAAACAATTCTAAAAGTAGGTATTATTATTTTCTATTTATTCTAAATGAGGAATATAAGGCCAAAACAGGCTAAGTGACTTGATCAATGCCAATGCCAGATACAATGTCATTATTTCATTTAATCCTCAGGCATCTTATGAGGTAGGTGTATTATTACCCCCATTTTGAGAAGAGAAGAATAAGGCTTTGAAAGCTTAAGTAGGGAGGATTGGAGTTGGTACTCGACCCCCACTCGGATTCTAGAGCCTCTATTCTCAACCCAATGCCAGGCTCCCTCTCCAATGAATGCTCATCCTCAAGACTTCTGTTTCTGATCCTCATTCCTTTTCCAGTAGAGTTAGGAGTGTCAAGATAGAGATGTAGGAGCACCTGGGGGCTTAGTCGGTTAAGTGTCCAACTCTCGATTTCAGCTCAGGTCATGATCTCGAGGTTGTGAGATCAAGCCCCATGTCAGGCTCTGCTCTGACAGCATGGAGCCTGCTTGGAATTCTCTTTCCCTATCTCTCTCTGCCTCTCCCCAACTCTTTCTCTCTCTCTCCCTGTCTCTCTCAAAATAAATAAATAAATTTAAAAGACAGGAAGGGGCACCTGGGTGGCTTAGTTGGCTAAGCGTTGGACTTTGGTTTAGGTCATGATCTCACAGTTCGTGAGTTCGAGCCCCACATCAGGCTTGCTGCTGTCAGCACAGAGCCCACTTTGGATCTTCTGTCCCCTTCTCTCTCTCTGCCCCTTCCTCCCTCACACTCTTTCTGTCTCTCAAAAATAAATAAACATTAAAAAAAAAAAGGTGGGGTATAAAGCGAGAGTAAATCAATGGACCAAATACCTTCTGTATAAGAAAAACCATGTGTGTGTATGCCCAAATATGTGCATGTTTAAGGTTGTACGCGTAAATGCAGCATAGCGTGCCTTAAAACTCATTTACGTCAGGGGTGTCTAGGTGGCTCAGGTGGTTAAGCAGCTGACTCTTGATTTCAGCTCAGGTCATGATTTTATAGTTCTTGAGATCAAGCCCCATGTCAGGCTCTGCGCTGACAGTGTGGAGCTTGCTTGGGATTCTCTCTCTCCCTCTCTCACTGCCCCTCCCCTGCTCTCTCTCCCCCTCTCTCTTTCAAAATAAATAGATTTTTTTTTAAAGCAGCTCATTTACTTCAGAATTGCAAGGTAGAGGTTCTCTATGCATCCCATTTCTGTGACTTTTGCATATGTTGTAGCGAAATCCTGTCACAAATCAATTTCTTTATATCTGAGTCCTGGTGAGCTTTTCCTGATTGATTAGGATGGAGTGTCTGTCTGTCGATCAGAACCACACGTTGTCAATGTGTGACAGCCTGTGTATCTGCCTGGTCCTCCGTCACTGCAGTAGCCAGAGTCTCAGACTGGATCGCTCCTGAGCATTGACATTCCTGTATTGATGCTCATGTGACACCGCAAGCTATTGTAACAATCTTTATTTTATCTGTGGCTTTTGCTCTCGGGCTTGGGTTGAGCCCCCACAGGGTTACCACGATAATCAACACCTCTAATTAGCACTTAGAAATGTCTGGCTCCCAAGGCTGTCATTAGTAGACAAGTTTGGTGTGCAAAATACTGAAGCTCTTGCATTTCCCCAGCAAAATCTTCCTCCCAGGCCTATGTCATGGATCGTGCTTTCAACACTCTGCCGGCAGGAGACCACCCCCCCCTCCTTGCTCCCCTCATTTAGGAAGAGCTGAATTCAGGAGATGAGGTCTGCTTGGGCAATTGGGAGGCTGGAAATTAGACATCATGTCGCATGCCTGATTCTTTCTGCTCCGAAGGCAGCGTCCTGATTCGAGCTCCTGCTCTCCACCAACCCTTCCTCCCGTGATGGTTCTGATGATGGTGTGTGCAGCGATCAATGCAAAGGAAAGTAACGGGAGCCTCTCTCCTCCCTTCCTCAATCTCATTTTCTTTTTACAAATGGGATGGGGGGAAATAGCTGAGCACCTGCTCATACCTCTGTGTTCAGCAGGCCCAGGGGACCGCAGAGAAAGACATCTCCATTTCACTCCCTTCACCCTCCCCCAGCAAGGAGCAAGTGATGAGAAGCAGTGGGATAGCTCCTCAGCGGAGGTTTTCTGGGGGGTGGGGGGGAGGGAGAGGGAAATGATCCATTGGCCAAGGGCTCGGTGGTGTACCCAGGAGCAGGCTGGCTGTTTTTTCTCCAAAAGAACTATCACCAAGTCAAATGTAAGCTAATGCTTATAACAATTTATTCCTGCTCTCATTGTTGCTGCTATTGATAAGAACGCAACCTCCAGAGCAAAGGGGGCATCATGGCGCCCTGCTGCTTGGACTCCATCCCTCCTTTAGACACTGTCTTGTCTGCAACCTGCTGACACCCTCTCATGCCACCATCCAATTTTTAGAGGAGCATTGTTGGATGGTTTATCTGTTTGGAGGAACAGCCCAAATGCGGGAGAGGGCAGAAATGGGGAATAGGATGGTAAAGGGAATAGCGGATGCCGAGGCAAGCCTAGACCCCCTGTGAAAGAGCTATGTGGTGCCCATTTCCTCTCGAGTTCTTGCAACTGTGACGCTTGAATTCCTCCAGAACCACATGCGGAGAGGAGCCCAGTGGATAGAAGAAAGTCTGGACAAGTTGGTTACACTCTTCATAACACCACGGTATAGACTTGGATTCTAGCTGGTGCTTAGCTGCTCACTGGCGTCATAGCTTTAATGTCCTGGTCCTTATTTTCCCTCCAAAAGTGAGAACAGTATTTTATTTCTAAAGGCAGGAGGCAAATGGTCTCTGAAGTTTCCTTCCGGTTGAATGATTTGGGAAAATAGGCTTTGGCTCTATCTCTTCAGCTTTTTCTCTAACAAAATTGGTCTCCCTACCCATCCTTCAAAAAGCAAAGCTCAAGCTGGTGGCTGCTTAGTCTTTTGCATGTCCCCCCACAGCCTTTAGCTGGTTACCAAGAGTGCAAAGTGACCAGGTGCTACTCAACAATATCCAGTTTATTTTATTATCCCTCCCCCAAAACACACACACACACGTGTGCACATGAACACACACATGCACGTACATGCACTTCCACTGAGACCTATTACCTTACAATCTTCTAACTCAGAGGAATAAATAGACAGTATTTCAGCCCTCCTCTTAGGAAATGACTAAGATTCAGATTCAAAATCCACTCTCAAGCCCCTAACATGCAACAGGAATTGCCTTCTGGCGTATTTTGTGTGTATATTATCTATAGTTAATTTAATCCCCCAAATCAAAATCTGTGGTTAGTATTCTATGCATTTTATACATTAGAAGGCAGAATCAAAAAGAGTGTATAACTTATTCAAAGTCATATAACGATGGATTTTGGAATGAAGTGCCTTTTGGATTTTCCAAATTAAACCAAATGGAGCCAGGTTTATCTCATTTTCCCACAAAGCCAAATCAGGCTCCACCTCAGTATAATCTGGTCTGAAAGCTTGGCTCACATGGGTTGGTCTGTGAATCCACATGTATATGACCAAGGATGGAAACTCAGTCAACTGAGCCTCAGTGTTCCCTGTAAAATGGGATTAATGTGCCTTCCTTAAGATTAACGGTGAAGAGTCACAATGTAAAATGCCTGGCAAATACCAGGTGCTCAGTACAAGTGATTTCCCATCTTTTAGACTAGGGCAGGATTGTGCTGCTTTTAATAATAACAGCTAGCATTTCTGAGACAGGTTATGGTGTGCAAAATGCTTTCACACGTTCTTTACGCTGTCACTTCACCCCTACTGGACAGATAAATAGAAGAGGCAGTCAGAGACCAAATATTTTGGTATTGTCACTGATCAAGTAGTTTACTCTGAAAGGAGGAAAATTAGAGCTCGTGGGCACAACGGAATCAGGGACATGGGAATGTGGTGTTCGTTTCCTTGAATGAGTACCTAGGAAAGCTGGAACGCGGGAAATTAGCTTCCTCCTTCTTATATCCTATTAAAGCACGTGTATTTGTTTCCACACCTGCTTTGTCAGTATGACCAGGATGAATCCTGTTTGGTCTGTTTCCTTGATATTTACCCAAGTCTGCAATCAACAAGAAAACACATCTCAGCATCTCACTTGGCAAGAGGAAGGATGGAGGCAGCCCAGCAGCTGTCATATTTATTTCAGTGGCAAAGCAGGTCAGGAAAATTGATAAAATTAATCATACAAACTAGCAAACATCAGGAGTGAGAACGTGAAGGAACAGATGAGTTCTTGCTTCATTCCGGGCTGCACCTGCCCTTAGTTCTAATGGAATCTGTGCAATCAGCTGATGAAAGCAGGAGAGGAGGGGGCCATGCAATGGGAATAAAGGCCTGAAGAGAAATTGGAACAGGAGAGATCATTGGGGCAGGTCTTATTCTGTGGGCCCGTGGTGTCTGTGAAACTCTATTAAGTTATCTGAGGCAGTAGGAAACCCATCGTTCAATGTCCCATGAAGGGAATAAGTTCAGGACCTAATACTGGCTTGGATCTATAGCAGGTGATCCTAAGTAATTTGGGCAACATTTCTTCCCTGTGAGGAGAAGCGGCGTGGCCTTTGCTGCACTGGTTCTCGCCCCCGGATGTGCTTTAGTGTCACCCGGAGAACCTTTTAAACTACTGATGCCCACACCCAACCCCAGATGAAATGAATCTGAGGCTCTTGGGGGTGGGGCCCAGACGCTGATCATTTTTATAAACTCTCCGGGTGATTCAAAGACGAAGCCAGTGTTGAGAGCCACCGGCCCACAGCAGCGTTTCTCAAACATCAGGATGCATTCAAATCTCCTGGAGGGCTTGTTAAGCCAGAGATTGCGAGGCCCCATACCTGAAGTTTTGATTCAGGAGGTCTAGAAGGGGGGATGAGAATTTTCATGTCTAATAGGCTCAGAGAATGCTTAAGGTACTGGTCCAGGGATCCCACACTGAGAGCCACTATCCCGACAACATGCTACCAGCTTCTTGTTTTAAGCCCATCACTGATTAGTTGTATTAACCTGAGAAGTTCATGCAGTCTTTCTTATATTCACATTTTATATCCTTGTGCTCATCGTTGCAAAGATTTTGGAGAATCAAGTGTGATAATATATATGGAAGTACTTTATAAACTATAAAGCATAGAATGAAAATGAATTTTTAAGTAATTCTATTGAAATGACCATTTTGCTTAGTGTTTAGTGGATCTAGCTGTGGTTATGACAACTCGAAGCCAGATTTATTCATTCAGGAAAAATGTAATGAACAAGGGGCATCTGGGTGACCCAGGTGGTTGAGCATCCGTCTCTTGGTTTTGCCTCAAGCCATGATCTCATTGTTCGTGGGTTCGAGCCCCATGTCAGACTATGTACTGGTAGCATGCAGCCTGCGTTGGGATTCACTCTCTCTGCCCCTCCCCTCCTTGTGCGTTCTCTCTCAAAATAAATAAACTTAAAAACCTTTCTTAAAAAATATATATATATATATATATATAAAGCATAATTAAAAAGTGCCTTGT
>NW_027529438.1:1585824-1591685 GCF_008692635.1 Crocuta crocuta
AATGCTGCAGTAACACAATGACATAACAGATGTATTCCTCCCCTCATGAAGCTTTCACTCTGGTTCAGGGCCAAATCTACCTGTTTTTGTATGGCCCATGAGCTAAGTATGGTTTTTACATTTTTCAATGGTTGGTGAAGATCAGAATATTATATTGCATGATGTGCGAAAGTGATATGGAATTCAAGTTTAAAGTTTATAAATAAAGTTTTATTGGAAAACAGATCTACTTAGTCACGTTCATATTTTTAGCCACTACTTTTGTGCTACAAACGTGGAATGGGGTAGGGATAACAAAGATGGTATGGCCCACAAGGTGCAATATCACCTCTGGCCTTCTACAGAAAAGTTTGCTGATCCAGTCCTAGAGGAAGAGTCAAATCCCACGGTGGTTAATTATGGGTAGAAGCAAGCAAGAGGTTGGAGAGACTCATAGCATGGGGATCTATTTTTAGAAAGGGAGGCCAGGGTCTGTAAAGAGATGTTAACCCAGGGCCTAAAGAGTGAAAGGTGTCACCATACAGATTTTCAGGGTGGAAGAGAACAGCATGTGTAAAGGCTCTGTGGCAAGCAGTTCAGCCTTTTTTTTTTTTTAACATTTATTTTTAAGACAGAGAGAGACAGAGTGTGAGTGGGGGAGGGGCGGAGAGAGAGGGATACATACAGAATCTGAAGCAAGCTCCAGGCTCTGAGCTGTAAGCACAGAGCCTAATGCAGGGCTTGAACTCATGAACCGTGAGATCATGACCTGAGCTGAAGTCGGAGGCCCAACCGACTGAGCCACCCAGATGCCCCAAGTTAGGCTTTTTTGAAACACTGTAAGAAAATCAGTATGGCCGAAGCATAGCTTTGAGGAGTGGGTGGTTTGTTACTGGCTCATGATGAGGGCACATATAGGCAAGGACCAGGTCAGGAGGGTCCTTTTATGCCCTGATGGGTTTAACTTTATCTAAGTTCAATGGACACTATTTTAAAGAAGGGAAGCAGTGATGATGAAAATAGCTAAATTTTATTGAGTGCTTACTATTGCTGGGTGTTATTCTCAGCGCAGTACATCTTCAAAACAGCTGTAAGATAGGGACTATTATTGTTCTCATTTTACTGATGGCCAAAGTAAGGCACAGAGATGTTAATCACCTAGTGGCACACAGCTGGTAAAGTCAGAACTGAGACTTGAACTCAGATAGGGTGTGATTGTTTGAAGGGGTAGAAAGAGGAGAAATAGACCAGTTGGGAAGCTATTCCATAAGTCTCAGCAAAGGATGGGTGACCCAGTATAAGGAGTTAGCAGAAGAGATGGGCAGAAATGACATGACCAAGGGGTCAGGTTGATGGGACTTTGATTGTCTAGATGAGGGAGGGAAAGGGAGAGAAAGGTCAAGTTCAACTTCCAAATTCGAGTTCTAGAGAAACGGCTATTCACTGAAAATGCGATGGTCAGAGGCCTTAGGTTGGTTGTGTACTTTGATTTGGAAATGGAATTGCAAATTTATATAAATACTGTGACCTCTTCTTTGAGTACAGAGATAGTGATCTTTATATCTTTCTATAGCCAACATGCATAGTATATCCATAGTGCTAGCTGCGTATTTCATACATAGTATATGAGTAGTGTATGGCATAGCATAGCTGGCCACTATGGTGCATGGAAAACTTAATAAATCTTAGTACTTATTCATGTGGTACATATATAAGTTAACTAGGGTGAGACCACATTGAATTTTGACTAGCAAACTGAGATTTGAATGTTTGAGCCTCAATACTCATGGAAGGTCATTTATTTGGGGGGAATAATGTTTGTTTTTGTTTCATCATATCTCTAACTTTGGGGTTTGATTCCCTCTGGACAAGTCCTTGAACTTCTGAGTATTCCTCAAAGTATTTAAAGCTCATAAAGTTAAAAATAAACATAAGAAAGGTCAGAAAAGCACTTAGACCTGTGTGCACCTTTGATTTCTGCTTTTGTTTTTAATAGGAAACTAAACTCTAGAAGGATTTGATCTGGTTTATACCATTTTTATCCATGGATTCTTCAATTTCATCCCACAGATGAGGATCCGATCCTTTGAAACCATTAAAGTAAGATCAGTAGAGACTTTTGTGGATCCTTAGTGACCCTTTGGTTCCCTTGATTCTGTGGCCATGACCTCTCCTGGCTCATTGGGTCCCTTCAAATTCTCTGAGATGCCACCTGTAGATTGTCAGGCGATACTAATGAGATGGGCCTTCAGCATCAGCTGCTGCCATCACATTGTAAGTTACTATTACTCTTTAACAAAACAATGGTCAGGGACTGAGTAACTCTCAGTGGGATACACTCCCTGGAGAAAACATGCATGTAGATTTCCCAGGAAACTAATTTATTTTTTCCCCTTGAAACAGACTGCAGTTGAGTCTATAAGGGATGGAGAAGGTCTAGGATGGGGCATAAGGAAGTGTGGTGTTTGGCTGATGAGAACATACAACCTAGGTGGTTTTGAGCAGGTAATTCATCAGTAAGTGCAAGTTATACATGGAAATGGAGCAGAAGGTAAGTTTGTTTTCTGACAGTTGCTAAGACCACTATTGTTTTGGTAAATTCCTGAGTATGAGCCTGAACTTGAATTACAGAAACTGTGTACCCTGGAGCCAAGCATTCAGTATGAGGATGGGCTCAATGAACAGGATTTTCATTTTTTAGCATTTGGGGGAGGTTTTGTTTCTAATTCTTTCCTGATGTTGGGCTAAGGCAACCACTTGCACAATTCTTGATCATTGTCACTGCTTGATAAATATCTGTGGGTTTGTACTGCTTATATAACAAGTTTCTCCTTTGTGATTAGAGCTTCAGTTTATCGGGGCGCTTGAGTGGCTCATCCAGTTAAGTGTTGGACTTCAGCTCCGGTCTAATGGTTCGTGATGATCTAATGATCATCTAATGGTTCTAATGATCTAATGGTTCGTGAGTTTGAACCCTGCATCAGGCTCTATGCTGCCAGCTCAGAGCCTGGACCCTGCTTCAGATTTTGTATCTCCCTCTCTCTCTATCCCTACCCTGCATGTGCTCTGTCTCTCTGTCTCTCTCTCTCTCTCAAAAATAAATAAACATTAATAAATTTTTAAAAAAGAGCTTCAGTTTATCAGTCAAGCAGTCAAGCACATGCTTATGAAGTTCCTACTATTTGTCCTTCAATGTGCCAGGGACTCTGAGATATATGAAGAAGTAGAAGACCTGAGTGGTGCTTTTAAGAGCATACCTTATCGAAGACCATAATTAACCAAGAGTTACATTTATTAAGCATCTAGAATGGGCTAGGCACAGAGATAAACACTTCCTGGCTTCTGGCTTCAGCCCATATAAGAGCCATCCACAGTAGTCTTCTTGCCTGGGTTACCTTGTCCAAGGTCACATGGCTTGTTAAGAGAAGAGCTCAGGTTCTATAACAGGTAGGCCTGGGACCAAAGCTCTCATTTTTGAGAGTCGTGACAGTACCTTTGGCACTAGCACCCATGGAAATGTCCATTCATCCATCTACTTGGCCACTCTCTAATATCTCTAAGGGTTTGCAATTCATCTGACAGTGTACGGAGCAGTAAGGGGAGGGAGAGAAAGACTTGGAGGGTCTATCGAACCACATCAACAAGGTCCTGCCCTCATGGAGTCTACAATCCTGTGGGAAAGAAAAAAACCAAGTAACCAAACGATAGCACACAAACAAGCAAGCAAGGGAACATCTATAGTTTCTAGTAGTAAAATATGCTGAGATGAAAATCAAGCAGGGGAAGAGGGGAGGGTTTACATGGTCTGCTCCAGTTCACCTGTGATAGACCCAGAATTGCCAGCTTTTCTTCTTCACGGTCTTCTAGAAAAGACCAACCTCCAAGCGTTATTGCCGTGGGATCTACACTCTGTGATTTGCCAATCGTGTTCTCTTTCACGTCACTGTAGAATATTCCATTTAAAATCCCGTCTGATAACTTTGAAAGTAGAGAGGCAAAACATAATTGCACTTTTGTGGTATTTGTAACTTGACCATGTGGCTTGTAAGTTCTGATTCTTCGACTCCGGGTGCTTGCTATCATAATAGTAGTCGTGAAACAACAAAGAATTTGGAGTGCGTCCTATAAGATAAGTCCTATGCTATCCGTAACAACAGCCACAAACAAACCAAAGGGCCTCCTTTGCTCCCTATGTGGCTGGCTGAGGAGAGAAGAGGCACTAATGAAAGTCTTTAATTCTGCGGTCTGCCTCTCTATCTCCCCTACCCTGCCAAATCACATAAAGTGGTAAGTATAAAGGCAAACAACCCTTGCTGTAAATGCAAAGAGTAATTCCAATATTAAAGAAGAACAACCCAGGAAGACACAACCACTAACAAGCATTAAAAAAAAGGCAGAACAACCCCTTGTATAGAATCTTGCTGACAAGTGCTATTAAATATTAATTCTATAGACCGTGGAGACATCATTAAACAAACATATATACCCCGGTGCTGGATGCGCACTGGCCCAGGCATTTGTTTTATGTGTGGCTGTTGGCTAGCTGTACTCTTTTGTGTTGCTTTACCAGGCAGAAGGCAATTTTCCCCTGCTTCCATTAATTGTATCCTTACACATCACCGAAATTCTCATTGCCTTTTTGGTTATTTGTCTTGTCCTTTCCTTGTGTTTAATTGGAAAGACAATTTTAGGGAGAATGAAGGGAGTTACCGGTTTCCAGGCTGCCAGGCGTGCATAAAAACACATCATATTTAGACAGTCACCTCCTGGATTTAAAGAAGCAGGGCTATAAATGCAGGACACTTCGAGAACTGAGACCACGGGGTGACCTTTACCCAGTTTAATGCTGCTTTCCAACTTCTCCTCAAGACTTTTAAATAAAGATCCTAAATGTTAAGGAGGAAAAAATTCTAACCCACAGAGTGAGCAACGCTTACTTATGCAGCTTATTCTTAAAGTATGGATACCCTTTAAATACTGTAAATATAAAGGGATAACTTCACCATATTTGGAATTGCAATCACAGACCTGCAAGCGGCCTTAGGGAGCTTCTAAGCCAGTGATTCTCAACCTCTGATGATCAATCTCCTCGTTATAACACAGATTGCCATGTCCTATCCCCCTGGAATTTCTAATTCAGTAGGTGTGGCTTGAGGCCGGAGAATTTACATTTCTTTTTTTTTTTTTAATTTTTATTTTGCGAGAGTGGGGAGAAGGGTGGAGAGAGAGAGGGAGAGAGAGCATCCCAAGCAGGCTCCACGCTCAGCGCCAGGGCTCAGATGCAAGGCTCAGTCCCAAGACCTTGAGATCATGACTTGATCCATAAATCAAGAGTCAGACACTTACTGATTGAGCCACCCTGGCACCCCGGAAACCTCCATCTGTAACAAGCTGCCTGGCGATGCCGATGCTTGTGATGTGGGATGACACTTTGTGAACCACTGATCTAGTCAAACCCTCTCATTTTACAGATGAGGAAACTGAGACTCTGAGAAGTTACTACAATGGGCCCAATGTTACATGTGTAGTTACAGGCTGATTCTCCGTGGGGGTCTATGTCTCCAGAGCCTACATCATGCTTTTCCCACTGCAGCAGGGAGAATTTTGGGGAGATTACACCTTGTTCCTGTATTAGGAAATCACACTCTGGAGTGATCATTCTTCAGAGGAACTGAGCGTCTTCAGTGAGTCGCCTGGATAACACCCAAGCCGTCTCTCCATCCTCTGGGCCGCCTGCGTGCAACCTCCTAGGCGAGCTTCGCTTCTAACGGATCGGACCTGGCCGGGGCTGCATCGTGGCCAGGCACCGCGATGGAATCAGAATCAGAATCCCGGAAGCCTGGCCCTTTGTGCCTTTTGGGTCCTGTGAGGGGGGGGGGGGG
>NW_027529438.1:1591717-1617598 GCF_008692635.1 Crocuta crocuta
GACAGCCGTTGCCTGCTTCTGCCGCCGGTTGGGACCAGCTGAAAACGGGGTACCCATTGTTTTTGTCTACTTTCACGGAAGACTTTGTCCAGGTAGAAACACAGTCCGGATGTCTATCCCCCAGCTCGCAGGGAGGACACCACTGAACGCCGCGTCTCTGCAGGGCCGCCCTGGGACTTGCACCCGCCCACGTTTCCCCGGATCCCTCCCTCCACCGAAGACTCCGAAACCCGATCTTTTACCCTTACGTTGACCTAAGCACACAGATCGCCCAGGCTGCCTTGGCGATCCCACATCCATTAGGAGTTCTTCCGCTTGCAAAGACCTTGACATGGGAGCATCCTCCTGGGCCCCCGGCGACGACGGGCTCTGCGCCAAGTGTGCACAGCGGGGCGAGGAGTTGCGGGGTGTCCCCGGGAAGCCAGCGCTCCGGCCTGGGCTCTGGAGACAAAGGGGCGGCGCGCAGGGCGGGGTGCGGCCCTGGGCGGGCGCACGCGCTGNTTTGAAACAAACTGTCCATAAATGTCACTGAAAATCCGGGTCTCCTTTTATTAAAACTGAAAAATGTGTATAAATGTAAATAACAAATGACTGATACAGGGCTAAGAACACCACAGCGGCTGCTGGCGTCTCTCTCTTTCTCTCTTTTTTTCCTCTCCTCCTCATGTAATTTGCATTAATAAAGAGGCTGTTCCTTGTCGGAATGTGTTTCATCCGGTTTAAAATCCCAGGGCGATCCACTAGGAAGAGCTCAGGGAGAATCCAACTGTCAGAGCCGACAAGACAAATGAATCCCGATGTCAGGAGCGTGTGGTTCAACGATGACAGATTGAGAAGAACTGTCCCCCTCTCGACAGGCGGGCTTCATTTTCAAATTAATAAATCTGAATAAAATATTTTTCCTTTCATTACGAGCGGAGCCTGTTTGACAGTTCCCGTGACAGGAGGGAGTCGCAGTGTTGATGAGAACAGTTTGCATGAATTCCACCTGGGCTTTCTCTGTTTTATTTTTACCTGCAATCTCTCCCCTGTTTGCCTCCCTCCTCCCCCTCCCTCACCTCCTGTGTTTCTCCTTCCCCTCCCTTCCCTTCCTTGTCCCCCCTCCCCCCCCAATTCTCTTATCTCACCATCCTTCCCTCCCTCATCCCTGCCCTACTCTGGGCTCTGAAATGTCACCTCACCTGCAGGCTACTACCCTGAATTAGAGGCCAGAGTATTGTTTCACTAAAAGAGAGAGGGAGACAGAGAAAGTCCACAACTAATTATTAGAAAATGTTTTCTTTTTTCCTGTGGCTGCTTATCGTGGATCAGATTAGGATAAAGGCTCACGCCCAGGCTAGAGGAAATAGCGCGTTTCTCTCATTTGTAATTTCACCGTAGGAAGCAAATCCTTATCATTGCCTCTTCACGCAAAAATAAAGGCAACCCTTCCAAACAAACAGACAAACAAACAAACAAAAAAAACCCCTTTGTTGTCAATTTCCCTCCCAAAGCCACAAGAACCAGCTCAAGCGCACCTCAGGAATTGGAGATGCGGAGGCAAATCTTAATGCACAGGGTGACAGGCTGTTCTTCTTAAATAATTTAGGAGCACTTTCTGGGAAACAATATGTGATCATTAGAGAAATACTATTGAGAAAAGTGACTTCTTGATAACAGAGGGGGTTTTGTTTTTGCATTTGCTGTAGAATCCTGTCTCAGCAAGGCGACTTGCAATGTCCCTGTTCTCCAGCCTAAGATCCACAGAGTCGGGGAGAAATTAATCAGAGTGCAGCAGTCAGTGACTCCCAAATCCCAGACCTTGAATGCAGGACTCCCCCACTCCTCCGGCCTCAACCTGGAGGGAAGGAAACACCTGCTAAACCCGCCTCAGTAAAACCTGACTCGGTATATTCTCCACATCTGTCGTTCACACTCTTCCCCATCCTTCGCGAGGTCACGAGTCTGCAATCGTATAGGACAGACATAGGTCCTAGGGTTTACATCCGATGCACTCAGAGAGTCTGCTTCCTTTACCTCCAATGGTCATTGAGAATGGAGGGCATAAAGATAGCAAGCTTGTATTTGGGTAAATAGAAGTGGAAATCTCAAGCAACAGTCTACCCTTCAGGGTTAGGAAAATGTGTGTGTGTGTGTGTGTGTGTGTGTGTGTGTGTGACATTTTGGATTTGATTCTTGAAATCAATGATTTAAGTGGTAGAAATCAGACAAAGGCAAAAATTGAAGGGCTTTCTAAATACCTGTGTTTAAGTATGGCAGACTGCGTTAGAAAGGAGCAGAGTGCAGCATTCAAAATTTCTCAGAGAGGCGACTCCAGCTTTAATTTTGCTGAAATAGTAGTTTAATAGCTAGGATAAATAGAAAAGCCATCTACAAAAAGGTCCAAAGCAAATCATCGTGAAGAAGATGGGACAAGTCTGATGGTCAGTGCCAAGCTTCTAGAAGTTCTCACCTGGGTTGTTGTGATTGCTTTACTACACATTTCCCAAGTTGTACTTTTTACACACAGATAAAAAAATACCATTCTAACACAGTCTACCAGTGATTCCCAAATCCAATATTGTATAATCTAGACTTCAGTATCTAATTAGCAATTGTGATGATATAGAAAGACGAGAAAATAAGTGTGAATGTTCCGAGACCTTTTACATATGTTAATCATCACAACCCTGATAGGCAAGGTGGGCATTACAACCTTCACTTTGCAGAGTTTATAGGAAACTGGGTGTTAGGATTGAGTGACTTCTGTAAGATCACTTGACTCACAACTTGAAAAGCGGGGACTGATTTTTGTTTCCTTACTGCATGTGCCATTACCTTTTCACTAAACTATCCTGGGCCCTGCTGTGTGCAAACTTGCATCTGTAGAAATCTTTAGGTGAATCAGACTGTAATAGAGTTAACTACTATTCTCTAATGGTTGGAAATTACTGCTCTCCAGTCTTACCAATCCGCATGCCGTTCTGACTGATCTCTATCTGCCTCTCAAAATATTTATTTTCAGATTCTCTCTTCCATTTCTTTTTTCTGGGTAATATTCAGATGGCATACCAAGGACTAGCACTATCTTCAAGTAAGTGGTATTAGTAATTATTGTATGGGATACAGCTCACAAAAATGTGAGATCCTTCACAGTATTAAAAGAAATACTCAAGCTACTGAATGAGAATAAGAAGATCACAATAGTTAAGATGATTTATGTGTTTATTTTTTAAAGATGTGGTTCATATTAAATTATGTGAGGATGGGAGGGCACCTGGCTGGCTCAGTCAGTGGAGTTGGGTGACTCTTGATCTTACGGTTGTGAGTTCAAGTCTCATGTTGGGTGTAGAGATTACTTAGGAATAAAATCTTTATCGGGGTGCCTGGGTGGCTCAGTCTGTTGAGCATCCAACTCTTGATTTTGGCTCAGGTCATGATCCCAGGCTCATGGGATTTAGACCCACTTCAGGGACTGTTCTGTGTGTGGAGTCTGCTTGGGATTATCTGTCTGTCTGTCTGTCTCTCTCTCCCTCCAGTCCTGTCCCCCACTCATGCTCGCTCTCTCTCTGAAAAAAAGGAAATAAAATCTTTATAAATAAAGAAATAAAGAAATAAATTATGTAAGGATGGGGAATTATGCCCTATTAACATGGTTCAGTGAGCCAGTTACTTATTGGGTATTGGATTTTTTGACAATCTCTCTGCTTTGAGGCTGCATTAATAAAAATGGACAATAATTATTTTTATGGGACCATTCTGAAGATACTTGAGGATAATATAACACATTACACTTACATCTTATAGTTTTCAAACTATCACACAAACGTTGCTTTTTTTTTTTCTTTCTCGATTCGGGTAGAAAATGAATGAATGAATATTCAACAAATATCTTTATCTTCATGAGAGCCCTGTAATGCAGGCACAATTGTCCCCATTTTATAGTTGAATGAAGGTACAGAGGGATGGAATGGCTTAGAAGAACCAAAGAACTAAAATGACACAGAGCCAAATTCAATGCCAGTGTGCCCTGGTCTAAAGCTGCTCTCTACCGTATTCCTTGGATGGAATTTCTCCAATAGTAGAAAGACTTCTTTCTCTTGGACTGGGTTTGTTATATTGATAGCCTGTAGATCAGCTAGGCTCGCTAGATAATGTATTAAACTGGCAAATACAGTTTGCTAGTACCAAACACCGTATTTGGTACTAACCCTTGTTGGGTAATAGGCAGCTGTTTTAAAGAAAGAATGAGTCACTCATTCCATGGCCACATTTTAAGTTGGAATTCAATAAATGCAACTCCACGATTTCCTAAAGAGTTGTGGCCACAAGCTTAGTATCCAGTTGTACCTGTATGGACGCAAGGCCGCTTTGAGTGCCGAGACACTGGAGGCTTTGGGGTTCACAGCAAACAGAGGCCACACCAGCTCGGGCAAGCTCTCCCTTCTCCCAGGTATCCTGAGCTATGTTGCAGGAAGTCGGACCATGAGGGGTTCTCTTGAGTCTTCACATGAGGGAGCAGAGAGGTGACTAGAAAGGAAGAGTAAGTGATTCACTGGAACATTCTCTGAGCTTGTGCTCAGTGCCAGGCATTGCGCTAGCAAATGGAACTGGAAAGTTCTACATAACATGCCTGCCCTCACGGAGCTGAGTCACACAAATGCGTCCCATCTCTGTGCTAAGTTCTCTAACAGGGGCGTGTTCATCATGGTTTGGGAGCTGAAAATGGAGGAACTCAGTGTGGGGGTTTGCGCAGGGACGTGGGAGAATTTCATGGAAAGGTACCTGCTCTCACATGTGGAATGGTGTCATGGTCCGTAGTCTTACCGTGCCATTACTTGTTTGCATACATTTAATTTTCCACTTACATTGAATCATTTTCCTTTTTATAATAATAGTTATTGCCATTAATAGTATTACTATACCACTTATTAGGCACCTACTGTGTGCTAGGCACTGTACTATATATTCCACATATGTCTTTTAATCCTGCCAAGACCTCTGTGAAGGTATCTTTATCTGTTTTTTATTACATAGGTGAGGAAATTGAGGCTTGGATGCTGAGCAACTGCTCTTAGGTCCTGTGAGTGTTTAGGGGTGGAGCTGGGATTCAAACGGTGGACTTACTGGCAACTCAATCTGAATCAGTACCTATGAGGTCCAGTATTCTCTTCCCTCATTACAGTTTCTCCATGCCTTTGTTTCATTTCCCCAGAATTGCCTTTCCCTCTATGTCCACTTGTCAAAATCTCATGTAGGGCTCCGTGCAAACTTTACCCAGCTCTCTGGGAAACCTTTTCTGATTTTGCACCACGTGGGTGATGTCTCCTCATCAAGGAGACCCTTGAACTTGGAAATCAAGGCAATCATTTTAGGATAATTGTGACAGCATGGCTAGGAGCCCAGGGTCCTTTAAACAGACTCGACGCATTGCATCTCAGCCTCAGGAGATCTGGCTCTCTGTTCTTCCTTAAATATCTCCAGGGGCAGACTTGCTACAGTCTTTCATAGTCCTTTTCTTTTGGCACATCAGCATTTCCCCCTACTTAATCCAAATGCATTCCCTCTTGTTTGATATTCTGTGGTGTTAGAGTCTACCTGCTCATAGATAATGCACCATCCGAAACCCATTCCCAGGCTCTAAACCAGTAACCAAGCAACCCATGTTCCTTCCTCTCTGTGACTCACCTTTGCGATTCTTGGGACCTCTCCTCCGAAGTCGATTTTTCATCTCTTTAATCTTTTTGTCACTGCCCTTTCTCACCTCTAGCATCAACAGAAAGGAGACCACATTGTGACACACAAAAATGCCACTAGCAGGTGGCAGACAAATTGGCATGCTCAGCACAAGCCTCATGCACCCTCCGGGGATTAATAATAAATACTATTTGATGATGAAATCTGAGTGCATTTTCTTTTCAATGAGACAGTGTCAACTGTTTTCTTCTAAAATAGAAATGAGCAGAATACAAAATTGAACGGCCTTCATTTCTCCGCATGCAGGAGGCTGCTATTACTGATCTGGTTGGCATTCCAACTGGCTCGGCTCGGATGGAAAGGACCTCAGCCGGTGGCATTGAGCCTTCCCTTGATAACTAGCTATTATTTATGAAAAATTGGAGATGAGTACTTTGAATGCTTTGTTTTCTTTATTTCCTGGTCTGGCCGGTATAACTTGAATTATTAAAGGAGATGATTATAACCATAAAGCAGAACTCGAAAACAAAGCAGTACCACACACACACACACACACACACACACACACACACACTCACATATATTTAAAAAAAATTGGATGTCACTGCCCTGGTTAGCAGGATTTATTCTTTGGATATTTAATGAACATGTTCTATATTCTAGGGTTTGGGGCGGTTTGGGAAGATGGGGATTGGGAAAGAAGTGAGGGTAGAAATCCTTAAAATAATCGACTCCAAGTACTTTAATACCCAAATAGGAAATCTGAGGCTCCAAGAGGTAAGTTATATGTATATAGTTACCCAGGTATTTCGGGAGAGAATCTAGGTCAGAGTACATCTTATGCTTACTTCAGATCTATTTCCAGTATTACCCTGCTACCTCTGTTTTTTCTCAAAAAGCGAAGTGAGTGCTATGACAAAAAAAAAAAAAAAAGAGTATGAAACTTTGGGTAAGACATTCAAGGACACTCAACGCCAAAATATAGATTAGGTGAACTTGGAATTGATCTGTTTGAAACAGGCATGGAGGCCTGGAGCTTGCCTACCTCGTCTCTCTCTGCTTCTCCATCTTAGATCCACGGGGCTTCAAAGAGCACGTAACAAAACCATCTCTCCAGGAACATGCAAAGAGAAATATGACACTCACCCTGTGTCACAAGGTGTCCGTGTTAGTTAAAGCTAAGTGTCAGAAAAATACAACAAGCTGAATAATAACAATGCCAGAGATAAACAAGTTGATTCCATACTAAAAATCTGAGTGTATGATTAATCACCAAATGAATGACACAATAAATGCAGTAAGAATTTAGAGATGGAAAGACTGTAGGGAAGAGAGAAATTCTAGCTACACTGGCAAGAATGTGTGCGATCTGAATATACAGAAAGCAAAGAGAAAAACCTTCAGGGAGCTGGAGGGAAGACTCTGAATCAAGAAAATGTAAACAGTGTTTGGATAATGAATAAATAATTTATTGCACCTGGAATAGTTGAACAAATGAGTTGTTACAGATGATGCTAGAAAGGCAGCTTTGGGTCAGATGGTGAAAAGTGCTGCAATTCAGGCCAAGGGAAATGGAATTTATTTAAATTCCTTAATATTGGATTGTTTCAGTTTTACCAAAGAGGCAGCTCATAAGAGCCAATCCATATAACCTCCTTTGGTTGACTTCTTTTTTTCTTTTTTTTAAAAAAATTTTGATGACTTTCACATAGCCTCTAATTTGTGAACCAACAGTGACCTCTACCACTTGTTATAGTTTAGTTTGGCAAGTATTTTTCAAAGGTGTGCCCCTCCGTCTCGTTTCTATGTCACAGCATACATTGCTCTCCAATACCATCACAGCAACTGTCCCCAGAATACATCTTTATACTTTGCTGCTTCGAGTCCCTGGGAAAGAACACCTGGTACAAAACCAATTCGCTGATCTGACTCTGGATTTCACGTGCAATGTTAGTCAGTACCCTTTCTATCTTTAAAGCAGGGTACACTCTGCATAATTCTCATTGGTAAGCCCGTGACTATGTTAGTTCACAGAATATCAATTGTAAATTCCATGTATAAAATAATCAATGGAGATGATGTGTGTACTGAAAAGTCTATGACTTTCATAGACTCGGCATTATGAAAAAGACGAAGATGTATCGCTTCCCTGTGACTGGGGAACAGATATAAACAATCAGAAGTTGCTGGGGATATACCTGTAATTGGGGTATTGGAGGAAAGATGCTAGCATGGACAGAGAATTACTAGGCTGGGAATCATTTGGTTGTATTAAATAGTCCGTATGATGCTCCTGATTGCATTGCTTGCCTTGTGGTTAAAGCTAAAAAAGAGTTGTAGTCATTAGATGTGCCGTAACGTATTTTCAAAAGGGAGGTCAGTTTCTAGTTGATGTAGAGTGAATTATTGGGCAGGAACTTTTGCAGTGGGCCGGAGAGAAGACAAAGGAATTGTCAGCAGCCACTACTGTTTGGAAATTGTGGTGAATCTCTGGAATAGTCTAGGAACCTTCCTTACATATGTATAAGAAGTGTAAGAAGTATTGGAAAAAGGGGCCCGTGGGTGGCTCAGTCGGTTAAGTGCCTGACTCTTGATTTCGGCTCAGGTCATGATCTCACAGCTCAGGGGATCTGCACTGCCAGTGCGGAGCCTGCTTGGAATTCTCTCTCTCTTTCTCTCTGCCTCTCTCCTGCTCTCTCTCATGTTCGTGCACTCTCTCTAAAATAAATAAACTTTAAAAAAAAAGTACCGGAAAATTATCAAGTGCCCGTAAGGAGAGCTGTGTGCTAAGTTTAGGCCTGATTGCTAGAATGTGTGATTTGGAGTTAGTCACTTACAGCGGACCCGGTGATTTTCTGGAGAAGACAACACCTGATCTAAGAGAACTGTCTGCCCAGTTTACCAAAAACACTGAAAACATTGTGAAATGGTTGAGACTAATTTTCAAATCGAACTCTTAGATTTTGCAACTTTGCAATTTGCTGTCACACAAATCAGTGTGTTTCCTCAGTAATTCGCTGCAGATCCTTTTTGCAATGGCCGTTGGCAACTTTTTGTGTGGCTCTGATTTTCTACTACGTTTTTTAAAAGACAGGTCAGCAGTTTGTCTTTACAGTACATTTTTTCAAATAATGGGGTCTAAGTTATAATCACTGACAAATATTTGCATTACTTTACCATTCATCAAGTGCTTTTGTATACATCTATTATAAAAAATTTTATTAAAACCTTATAGCAATAAAAATAAGCATAAAGATTTGTATCTTAAAGAAACAAAGGGTCCGACTACTAGACCAGGAATCTATAATCTATGGAAGCCACAACCAGAACTTGAGCCGAGACCTTCTGGCTCCAGATTCCATGTGCTTTCCAATCTATCAACCACCCAATGTATCATGCATAACTTACAGTCTAATGCAAGAAATCTGGATATTTTTAGTAGAGTCTCTTGGCTTATTTCACTCTTGGGGAGTAAATGGAGAAGAGTTATCAACACCTACGTACAGTCTACAATATTTATACCTAGAGTTAGTGCCAGAAGGCGCCAGAAAAATAAAATATTAAAGTCTCCAAGGAGCCAATGATGACAAACTAAAATCAATGACTCTCATTCCTATGGACAAATCCATGTTAAAGAAAAACAATTCCCGGTTTTGAAGATGCCAAGAGCACTATGTTCGTAAAACAGTCAGCATCGTTCTGACTCCTAGTTGGTTGGATGACCATAGATGAGGCAGATGCAATCTCACCTTTCCCATCTGTGAAATGGAGTTAATCAGACCTGGCACCTCTGCTCGCAGAACAGTAGTGAAAGTAAGTGTTAACAATGAATGCACTGCTCCTCGGGAGAAGGAAGCCATATAAATCCAAAGAATTATCATCAAGACGCTCCTGATATTTACATAGCTCTCTTCTCCAGGGCCTAGAGGGCCTTTATTGCTTCCCAGAGCTCTAGGATGCGGGGCGGTAATGCTCTCTTCCAAAAGGGAGTCTGACTGTCAGAGAGGCTAAGTGGCTGACCCCCACGCGGAATAGCAAGATGATCACCCTATCGCCCAGTGATGTTGATTAATATTTGTCGGTTAACAACTGGCCTGGTGAGTGTGGCTTGCTGCTGGCTATCTCTACAGTAATAATAGCCCTTCTCTTCCAGAAGAGTCCATGGTTTCCAGAATGGGGTTTAAACTGAACTTTTGAAACTTTTTCCTGCAGCTCTTAAATTCTCAGATAACTTTCTCCAACGCTTACTTTCTGGTTTCAATAGAAAGAGCAGCACAAAAATGCTGACTGTGGAATTCCTGGCCATCAGAACAGTAGAAGGTTTGAATGTCACAAGAAATATTGGTTTCCTAGAGGCTTTCAGACATTTTTTTTTCCTAACTACATAAATAGCTTTGGGGTGTGAGAAAGAGAAGGCCAGTGAGGAGGACGGAGATGACAAGATGGTGAAAATGTTGCATTTTCAAAAGAGAGGTAGGTAGGACATCTGCTCTGTGTCATTACAAAATGTGTGCGTTGGGGCGCCTGGGTGGCTCAGTCGGTTAAGCGTCCGACTTCGGCTCAGGTCATGATCTCATGGTTCGTGGGTTCGAGCCCCACGTCGGGCTCTGTGCTGACAGCTCAGAGCCTGGAGCCTGCTTCAGATTCTGTGTCTCCCTCTCTCTCTGACCCTCCCCTGCTCACGCTGCCTCTCTCTCTCTCTCAGAAATAAATAAAAACATTTAAAAAATGTGTGTGTTGGGTCGGAGGAGGTGGGTTAAATGGGACTGGAAAATAGAGCACCAAAAAGATCTGAGTCCTAGTCAGATTCTGCTACTGAGCTTGACCTTGGCCCCTTCTTTAATCGACCTTGGCTCTTTAATGTTTGCATCTTTAAAATTACAAAGGTCCGTTAGAAGATCTCTAAGAGACGTGTTAGCTCTAAAATTCGGCTCATTCTCTAAATGCCACCACAGATGCCTGCCACATTGGTTGGCCATTCTTTGCCCACCACTTTCTGTGCCATAAGGAACAGGGTCCATGAGAAAAGGACAGCCACAAATGCCTCATGTAGCTTTTCAAACTGGTGAAGTGTTTTCTGAGTTCCTGCATTCTTTCTCAAGGCTGAATTCCCTTAGATGATGTCTGAAGAAAGACTCTTGGATGGGCTTGACACGCCAAGGGAGTCTTACCCGGTGAACGATGGAGCTGAGTGGGCTGATTCCATTCACGGCCTTCAAGAATGAGTGCTTGTCTCCATCAGCCTCCTCCTTCAATGGCCTTGGTACTGGATTTGCTACTTCATGTACATAAGTACCTGAGATTTAAATTTTTTTTTAAATGTTTATTTATTTTGAGAGAGACAGAGAGACACAGAATGTGAGCAGGAAGAGGAGCAGAGAGAGGGAGACACAGAACCGGAAGCAGGCTCCAGGCTTTGAGCTGTCAGCACAGAGCCAGTCACAGGGCTTGAACTCATGAACCGTGATATCATGACCTGAGCCAAAGTTGAGCGCTTAACCAAATGAGCCACCCAGGTGCCCCTACGTACCTTAGAATTTAATCCCAAAGTACAGGCTCTGGAAAACCAACAAAAAATACAGAAAGAAGAGATAAGACTGCTTATCAATCTGCTAAAGTTCCAAGACAGTTGGTTGGTGTAACTAAACATCTGAATTCTGAAAATTTATTTCACTTAAATGGCCAGAAACTTTCAAATGAGTCAAAAAAAAAAAAAAAAAAAAAAAAAAAACACCTATTTTAATAACACAAAAACAAANCCTAAAATCCAAAGCCAAAAAAGGACAAGACTGATACATATTATTACATAGAATGCAATCAATTGATCAATCAGCAAAAGAAACAAAAACTTTGCATGGCAAAAAAAATAAAAAAAAAAAAAAAAAAAAAAAAAAAAAAAAAAAAAAGACCTGATTTGGTCTAAGCAGAAACTGATTTACTGAGTTACTGTTGTCATCAAATCATTCACTATTCATTCAGGACAACTCATTTTAATAATAATAATTCAGATATTTGTGGTCAGAAAATCAGGGTTCTAGAATCATCCACTTTCTGACTGCTCTCTACATCTTCCTGAAAGTAAGCGATATGTGGCTAACCCATTCTGAGTATGCTGAAGCAAACATATGGGATAATTTTCCTTCTAGAAGGAGATCAAATTCTATTTCCACCTTAAAGAGGGAATTAGTACTGCTGCTGTGGTGTTATAGTAAAATCGACCAAAGTTACAGGTGCTTTCCATTTTATAATTCTTTTCAAGAGCCTCTCCCATTCCTGAGAGGCAGAAACTGAGTATCCAGCAATTCAGGAGTCTTTCCTCTAGCTGAGGTTATGCCCCTTTGATCATGTCTCATGATGGTGGTACTACTTTGTAATGCTTCTGCCATAGGAAATTTCTCTTGTGACCTCCTCTCATGGTGGTTATAGAGGAATATCAACCACTATAATAACCAAAGTTCTCGTTTGCTCTTTCAGACTATTCTAATTGGGATATGAGTGGTCACACCTCTCTCAGTGAATTCAATCACAATCTCCAGTTAATAGACACTTCATGGGTTTGGATGTAAGTACTGTGACCACAAGAAATGAGAAATCCTAGCTCCGTTTAAACTGAAGCTTCTGTGTGTGTATCCCTTCCATTCTACAAATGAACAATTGTTTTAATTTGCTAGATGATTCTGAAAGTATTCCTTTGTGACAAGCCAGCTCCGGACCAACTTAGAACACTAATTTAATGAAGGCGAACAATTGTCTAGACCAGCTTCACACATGAAGACTGGGGACTGTACGTCTAGAAGCTGCAATGATCTTCTCCCCTGTTAATTTATCCGTAAAGCCCACATATTTGATGACTGAGTATTCTTTTCACAAATATAGCTGAGGGGCTAATCTGCATGGTCCCAGATTAAACTGGGATGTCACTTGTCCCAGGGGCCTCTTTGGAAGAAGGCTCTCTGGCTCCCTGGGTTGGACTACAGGAGGGCTTTGGAAAGGCTGAAGATGATGATTCCCAATTAGCACCCGTGCTCATCAGACTTGGGACTCTTTGAGGAGAAGATTGTGACAAAAGCAAAATGGCAGAAGAGAGCTGTAGAGTGGAGAGTGTTTGGATTAGGAAGATTTATAGCAAGTAATAAGTGTTTAGTTTTTACACATTTTGACCCAGTCAGTGCAACATGGAACAGTGGCCTGGTCTTTTGGCTTGGTACTGCAAACTGGTTCATCTAGTTCTGGTATAGACAGAGCCTGTAAGAGCAAAGCTTCTCCATGCCAAACATGCTCCAACAGCCAATGGCAGCAGGCTCAGCTAGAGTTGGGGGAAGTGCTGTTGGTAAGGATACGAAAGCAATAGACATAGGCTCCAGAGAAGAACACGGGGCAATTATGGTACTTGGGATTTGAAGGTAGTATCTTGGTGTCTCAACAAAAAATATGACTATAGTGGTAATAATAATAACATTAATACATTTTTTCCCTGGGTCCTTTTTATATGTTATCTTGTTTAATTACATAATCACCTGCAAGAGGTATTACTATCATTTTTCTGCACGTTAAAGAGAAAATGCAAGAGTTGCCTCAGATCACCGAGCTATAAAATTGGAGCTAAAATTTGGACTCTGTTCTGTCTTGAACCAGAACCACTTCGGTGCCACAAACAACAAAAATTGTTCCTACGGTGAATGGGCTTTTGATGACTTCATGATTGGAGTTAGCACCTTCTCAGTGGTAGCACTTTGCCAGTAGCCGTCAGTATTGGAAGATCATGGGCCGTGGCAATGATGGGAGGGCTCTGTGGCAGAAGCGTTGTTGTAAAGAACACAGCAGGCTTAAAGGAAGCAGAGGCAGACCAGTGGAGTGACCCCCTGGCAACCGAAGCAGAAGCCAGGACCAAGAGTGGCCCGTGTGCTTCCCTTTAGTCTGGGAGGACTGGGAGGGCAGGAATTAGGTCTTACTAATTTTTGTATTCCCAGCACCTAGGATAGTATCTGTGACATTCAAGGTAATAAACAAATTCTTCTTAAATGGGCAAATTCAGGGTGCTAGCACAAGACTCAAGGTAGCAGAAGAGCGGTGGTCAACCAGGACGGACAGATGCCAGAAAAATGATCCTGAAGTGACTCTGCTCTAGAGAGGGTCAGGTCTGCTTGACCAGCAGGTTCATTTGGACTCACAGGAAGCAGGGGACATTGCAGGGGTGTCCCCTTACACAAAAAATAAAGGCAATTATGGCTCGTGTAACTTTTATTTTGAAAGAATATGATATGATGTTTTTAGTCAATGTTAGTTATTAGGGATGTAGTGTGTGCCAGTCACTGTACTAAGTCCTGAGCAAATAGAACTCCCCAAAGTCATTGCCCATAAGAAACTTAGCAGGTGGTCACACACAGCTAAGCGGTTATAATGCAATGTGATAAATTACACTGACAGAAGGTGTACAATAGGGATAAACAGCAGAAACACCTACCCCTGAATAGGGAGGTTCCAGGAAAGTTTTCTAGAAAAAGTGGAAGGAGGCATTTGTTTGGATGAGACCCGGGTTTGAGGTCCCATCCTACTGTTCTGTGGCTGTAAGATATTTGGAAATTTGCTCAATCCACCAGAGCTTCTGTTTCCTCACCTTTAACACAAGGAAAATGAAAACTGACTGTTCGCATGTATTCAGTAAGTATATGAATTAAAATACTTAGAGTATCCAGCATGATGCTGCCCATGGAGCAGATGCTCCAGAAGATGTTCCTCCTTCCCCTTCCTTCCCTTTCCTATGGTAAGACAAGCACGTCGCGGGGGCCATGCTGGCACGCAGCGCACATTCTGTACACATTTCTTGAATTGATCCCGATCTCAACAAAACCATAGAACCGCACGTCTTTGTCAACTTTATTTAATGTTTTCTGGGATATTTGTGATTTTAGCACCATGTAGCGTCAACACCCATGAGGTCATCTCATGCAGGGAAAGCATCCAGATACTACTTTTCCTTATCAATAAAAATATTCATCTCTTGATAGTACACAATATCTTAGAGTGTTTATTTTATTTAAAAAAACTTTTAATGTTTTTATTTATTTCTGAGAGAGAGAGAGAGAGAGAGAGAGAGAGAGAGAGAGACAGCATGAGCAGGGGAGGGTCAGAGAGAGATGGAGACACAGAATCCAAAGCAGGCTCCAGGCTCTGAGCTATCAGCACAGAGCCCCATGCAGGGCTCGAACCCGTGAACTGTGAGATCGTGACCTGAGCTGAAGTCGGACGCTCAACCGACTGAGCCACCCAGGTGCCCCTATTTAAAAATTTTTAATGTTTATTTATTTTTGAGAGAGACACAGAGTGCAAGTGGGGGAGGGGCAGAGGGGCAGAGAGAGAGAGAGGGGGAGACACAGAATCCGAACCAGGCTCCAGGGTCTGAGTTGTCAGCAGAGAGCCCAACACAGGGCTTGAACTTACATACCACGAGTCATGACCTGACCTGAAGTCAGACGCTTAACCAATTGACTGAGCCACCCAGGGGCCCCTCTTAGAGTATTTAGATAATGCCCAGCATACACCTGTAACTTACGAATTCTCAGTTTTTCAGAATGGCTTGCCCAAATTTTGGCAAAATCTCCTTCTCTTGGACATGTATTCGGGGTCTGGGAATATGAACCAGAGAAGTGGAGGGTTTTAACTGCAGAAGACAACCCTTCTTAACTTTGGCTCCATGGAGACTCTCCCGCGAAGCAAAGTACGAAGGGGAAATTTAGCAGAGATGCTGACAAGAGTGTCCTCAGAAGGATGACAGTTACTGTATTTCCCTGATCCAGAAATGTGCATAGCTTTGGAATGTACATGACTAATATGGTAGCAAAATAAGCTGGTGTGCCAGTCATTTCCATCATTGACAAGACTTGGTATAAGTGTTCTGGGTTTTTGGGGTGCCCGGGTGGCTCAGCGGGTTGGGCTTCCACTTTCGGCTCAGGTCATGATCTCACAGTTCGTGAGTTCAAGTCCTGCAGGGGGGGTCTCTGCTGTCAGCACAGAGCCTTCTTCAGATCCTCTGTCCCCTCACTCCTTGCCCCTCCCCCACTGGTTCTCTCTCTCTGTCTCTCTGTCTCTCTCTCTCAAAATAAATAAATAAACTTAAGAAATAGAGTTCCAGGTTTCTACATACAAACCAACCAAACTCTGTTCCTGTTGACTTTTGCACTCCAACAGTGATGGGGCTCCCAGGAACAACACTTCTGCCATCAGAAACTCCATGAGGCTGGGTAACTGAGTTTCTATTCACTGCATTTCCTGTTTCCCGGAAGAGACCTCAGGCCCTTTGGGTGAATGGAAGCACAGCACAGTCTGAACTGCAATTCTAAAAGCACTTACCAATTCCCAACACTTTATGAGGAAAAAGAAAAATCCTGGGGGCATTTGAAGATGTTCCACTCAGAACTTGAAGTGCGTCAGTGCCCTTTAATATTTTTCTTGTTTGGGACCCTTAGGGCTACTTTGCATAGAATGTTTCACTCATTTCCAAAGGGGAAGCAAAACACTGGAAAACAAGCAGACAGACCTCAAGGACCGACACTGGAATAAAATGCAAAAAGGAGTTGTGTTAGGATGGAGAAGAGGTCAGTGGGTCCGGAATCTGGCTTAGAGTCTGTCTTTCAAGAGGGCAGTAAGACTTCTGTGGAAGGGGGTGGGGCCTTGAGTTCTAGAAGGCTCCATTCATTCCTCTGCGAATGACACTTCAACCCCTGGCTTGGAGTACATTGTCCTGAACTGACTTTGTTTCTCTTCCTGTGACAGAGACTCCCGCTAACGCCTGGTTGCTTTTTGGCAACGTTTAGAGGCGTACAAAGTCCATTCTCTTATTCTTCGTGTAAGGATCCCGCCTTCTCATAAAGTGAGGCAGAAACTGTTTCCCCCCATTTTACAGAGGGACACATAGACGTTGGGGGATTTTAGAGCAGTGAGTGGGGTTGCAGCTGGAAACCAAAGAGTCCTGATTCTCAGCCTTGGGTCCCCCACTACACTAGACTGAAACCATAGTCCTCCTGCTGCTGAATTTCCGAGCAAGGTGGATTTCGTTATTACTGACTAATGACACGGGGTTGTATCATCTGTGGATGCGCATAACGAGATTTCTGTTTTTTCTCTTCTCTCCTGAATCACGATGAAGCCATTTCCACTTGCTCTAATCAAGTTCCCCCATCTACAAAATAGAGTGAGAAGGCAAAGAATTGGGGAGAGTTATATCCCACTCTTTCTTTCCACAGATGATTCTGTGACTATATACATACATGCGATCGTCATTACAAGGTGAGCAATTTGAGCTCTGAAGACAAAAAAAAATCCTATAAATCTAAGGCATTATCATTATTTTTATTGCTTGGATTAATTGGGTTTTAGCACAATAGAACAATAAAGACATTATGTAGGTATATTTTAATGATCTGTTTTGAGGTAAAAATATGTCAGGTGTGCAGAAGTCTAATTTGATGCCAGGGATGACACTTCTGCACTGTTTTAGTGTGTGTAGAACCAGTTTAATAGTTTAACTGCCTGACTTTTGTCTGATACTCTTCAATCTCTGTTTTGTTTCAGCTCCTATAACTGTAGGTAATATCATCTTATTAGGCATCTTGGCATATGATTACTGGGATATCGCAACTTAAAGAAATCTCTTTATTAAAATTCACCATTTTCAGACTGTTGCTTTCTGTCTGGTTCAGGTCTCATCAAAGAATCACACTCATCTTCGTATGGGGTACTGGGCACAGTCTCTCAGTACCAAGGGCATAATATTAGTGCTCTTGCCTCGGTATGCAGAGGGGTGAAGGGGAGTTTGCCGGGACTTGAATTCCTGGTCCACTACTTACTTTATATATGGGCTGATTGTATTTCTGGCTTGCTCTGGACAACCTCAGTTTTGTCCAATGATTAAAAGCTTCTTTACTTCCTTTTTTTCTTTATTTTTTAGTGTTTATTTATTTTTGAGACAGAGAGAGACTGAGCGTGAGTGGGGAAAGGGCAGAGTGAGAGAGAAAGGAAGACACAGAATCCGAAGAAGGCTCCAGGCTCAGAGCTGTCAACAGAGAGCCTGACTCAGGGCCTGAACTCACAGACTGTGAGATCATGACCTGAGCTGAAGTCAGACGCTTTACAAACTGAGCCACCCAGGTGCCCCTAAAAGCTTCTACTTTAAAAAAGACCCCTGATACCCTATATATGTGGCACCCCGGGCAAATTACAACCTCTTTAATCCTTATATTTCATCATCTAAAAAGTTTTTGAAACACTCCTGCACAATATTAACTATTATTATTATTTCCTTCAGTGTCCCATCTGTGGGCCTTTCGAAGATGATGAACTTCTTCCGTTGCTTTTCAGTGGTAGTACTAAAGAATGGCTGCTTGATTCCATCTTTTTTAAGACTCGCATCTGACGGCGGCACCAGGGTGGCTCAGTCAGTTGAGTGTCCAACTTTGGCTCAGTTCATGATCTCATGGTTCATGAGTTTGAGCCCCACATCGGGCTTGCTGATGTCAGTGTGGAGCTTGGAGCCTGTTTCAGATTCTGTGTCCCCCATCCCTCTCTCTCTCTCTCTCTCTCTGCCTCTCCTCCCTTGTGTTCTTTTTCTCAAAAATTTGAGAATTTAAAAAAGGATCCCCATCTGACTATTTGCCCATCTCTGGTTTAAGTTGACAGGACTTACTTGGTTTTCCAACTGTATCTCTCATTCTGTGGAGATGACCTTTCCTCTACCCCAGTTGGACATCTGGACGCTGATCGTGCTGTCTCCTGGTCTGGGCTTGATCCTGCTCTTCCTCATGTGATTTAAGATGGATATCTCCAGTACCTGTGTTCTGCCTCCACTTGAGAGTCTTGAGGCCTCCCCCCGGCAAGCTCACTTCTCCATGATTGGGTGACACCTGGCTGCAGGCTGAGGGCTGAAACCAGAAGTAAGAGCATCGCCTTGCTCACCCTGGGAACGTACACACTGGACGACTCAAGTTTTTCACAACCGTGGGCGTGTCTGTGAGTAACTGTGAAAGCACCATGTGTATTGATTGGGCAATTACAAGTAAACCTTAATGAACAGATGAATTCACACATGTAATCCGTGAATAATGAGGACTGACTGTACCGACTCCTATGGAAAGGACCACAGCACTAACATGCAACTTCCTCGAAGATTCTGTTCTCTAGCGGCCTTCTACTCTTCGCTCACAACCCACTCCACCCCTGCCTCCCTTCTATCCTCCTTTCTGTGCCACTTTGACCTGCATTTCAATCTTGGCTTAAGTCTAGGAACATTGATAAAATCACTTTGGTGGGCTTCAATTCATTGATTTTTCTTCCATTTTATGATTTTTCTTCTCTGTCTTCTTCAGCATGGCTCTGTCTTCTAAGCATTTGAGCTCTCCAGTGTATACTCAGGAATCTTTCTTTTTTTTAATTTTTATGTATTTATTTTCTTTTGAGATACAGAGACAGAGAGTGAGTGGGGGAGGGGCACAGAGAGAGAGAGATACAGAATCTGAAGCAGGCTCCAGGCTCTGAGCTGTCAGCACAGAGGCCAACGTGGGCTCAAACCACGAACCATGAGATCATGACCTGAGCCGAAGTCAGATTTCCAACTGACTGAGCCATCCAGGTGTCCCTGGACTACTTATTTTTAAAGAAAAAATTTTAATGTTTATTCATTTTTGAGAGAGAGAGAGACAGAGTGTGAGCGGGAGAGAGGCAGAGGGAGGGGGGACAGAATCTGACGCAAACTCCAGACTCTGAGCTGTCAGCACAGAGTTTGATGTGGGGCTCGAGCTCATGAACGGCAAGATCATGACCTGAGCTGAAGTCGGATGCTTAACTGACTGGGCCACCCAGATGCCCCAGTGCTCTTTCTTATGAACTCACTTCCATGTGTAGCCTGGCTGGTAGATCCTAGTATCCTGAGAACTGATACCTTCTCAGGCTCCTGTTCCAGAAAGTCAGCCATGCACACCCAAGGTCTACTTGTTCTTAGTAGAGCGGAAAGTCTACCTCATGGGACAGCTGATTATATTTTTATAAGTAGTTCTAATCATGAGAAAGTATTTCTTCCCTTAAAGTTTACATTTGAATCTCTATAATTTTCACCTACTGTTCTCTAATTTTATTATCACGATAAAATTTATTGATTTACTATCATTGCTTTGACCAATTTTGCTAATAGCAGCCATTTATTAACACATTCTTAAGTTGTTAATTGCATTTCCAGACCAATTATAGAACTCGCATTTGTAGGGTGAAATAGTGAGGTAATCTCCAAATACTGTACTTATAATACTAGTACAATAATCCAAACAAGATTATCCACCTGATAGCTCATGAGCCATCCAGATGGAAATGGAGGTTAATGGAGTAAATAAGGCAGTTTGCTAATGGTAACTGGTGGCAAAAGCCTTGGCTGGGATATGTAACATTGTCTGAATGCAGAGTTCCAGAGGTAGAATCAATAAAATTATTGGGAGTGTCACACTGTGGGTGGAGAGATTATATTATATTGCTGTAGCAGAATCCATGGAGGAATGGATAGAGGCGAATATATATAACCCGATGGGTGTTGTTCTAGGGTCTAATTATTATCTTGATCTGCTTACTGGTATGAATGCATTGTACTGTGAGCCAGACTTTCTATTAGAAGAGGATGTACTTTCTAAAACGGGGAAGTCGATTGTGGCTCCCAGTTAGATATGATTTGGTCCCATTACCATTTGATTGAAAGGTGGCCTGTAGATGTAGTGCAATTGTCTCTTTAGTTGTGGGACCATTCTGGCAGAGAACACCAGGCACTATCTTAGTTAAATGTATATAATGATCAGGCTGACATTGGTTTCGAGAAAGCATGGTGTCACTTACGTAATTCATACAGGACATTGCCCAGGGGTGCTGCAACGTGGGAAGTGGTAGTGGACACTATTATGAACTGAATGTTTGGGCCCCCACAAAATTCATATGTTGAAGTCTTAACTGTGAATGCGATGGCATTTGGAGTTGGGGCTTTTAAGAGATAATTAGGTTTAGATGAGGTCATGAGAATGAAGCCCCCATGATGGAATTAGCATCCTTATAAGAAAATGCAAACCAGGGCTCTATCTCTCACCATCATGTTAGGATACAGAGATAAGTCTACAAGCAGGCCGTTTACAAGCTTGGAAGAGTCTCACCAGGAACCAAATCTGTTAGCACCTTGATCTCAGATTTCATAACTTTTGGAACTGTGTGAAATACATGGTTGTTCCGTAAGCCACCGAGTCTGGGTAAATTTACAAACAGTGGCTTGAGCCAAGACAGAGGACATCCAATTGTTTAGGAGATGTAGGTTTGCTGAGGCACAAGATACAGATCTAACAGGTAAGAGACCTGGAGCCAACTGATATTCCTGTGAAAGGGATTAAAGCTTTTTAAAAAAAGCTCTGATCACCCAAAAATAGGAAGATAATTTGTGCAATTTGTGGGACAAATCGGAAGAAAGGTACTGCACACCATTCCGTGGGTAATCTTCTTCTGAGATAAGGTCCGATCTGGGAAGTTACAGGCTCGCTCAACTGAAGCATATGCTAGCTGATGCTGAGGTCAAATGAGGGCTACCACCACCTCGCAGATTTAAGCTAACTGGTTTCCAGTTCACAGGTGCTCCGTGGAGTCTGGTTTTGAGAGGTCATTCCCTGGGAATCAGGGAAGAATTTATTCACTCTCAAGTTGTCCTACAAATTTGTTTGCCGCAGGAGGGGTATGAATCATCAGGACTCTGCTGTGAGTAAGTGAAAACCATTGGCACAATACCTGAGATATATTGAAAGACTTTGTGAAAGAAAATTAAGAGTTAGGTCAAGTAAACTACCACACCATGATGTAGTGGAATGAAGGTATCGTGCTGATGCAGTGAAGAACCTAGCATTTGTAATCAATTTGCCTAGTTTCAGATCTCAATCCTTCCTTTTATCAACGGTATAACTTTAGGAAATGTATTAAAGCCTCAATTTCCTCACTGGCTAAGGTAACCTCAGTGGTTAAGATGAACCAGGAAGATGGGCCTCATATGCAATGGTTAAGAGGGCAAAATGGTATGAAGCATGAAAAGAAAAGTTGCAGTTAGCAGAGAATGAACTTGAAATAAATGGTGACACTTATTATTGGTACTATGGTAAGATTTCATATCTTAATTGCCCCAGTTGGTACCAACTGATCTTATAACGTCTTCATGGAAAGGTCTACTTTCCCTCAGATGCAGTTAGTTCTCTTCTGCTTGAACCACAATTCTGTAGGAAGAAGAAGACCCTTGTATGTGCTTAAGAGATGGATCCCAGGCAAACACCTGCTGGTAGGAAGCGCTGGCTTGAGCATGAGTCAACATTTTACTGACTGGTCCAGTGGATGGTCTTTTTGAATATTTGTTAAGGAAACAATAATCTCAAGAACAATAAATTCATTTTACTTGTAAGATACAAAATTAAACTTGGCATTTAATTAATCTTAGTATATATAGGAAAGTAATGATCTTTAGCAACTTTTGATCAACAAATATTTTCTGCAGAGGAGCAGATAATAAATATGACTCTGGGCCTGGCCAGAGATGTCTGTAACAACTACTCAGTTCTGTCATTGTTGTATGAAAGTAGCCATAGATAGTATGTAACTCAGAGTCATGGCCACATTCCAGTGAAACTTTATTTACAAAACAGGTGACAGGTTGGGTTCGGTTCATGGCATTGACCATAGTTGGGAAAGCCCAGATCTAAAAAAAAACGAAACCTCTATATTTGCATATTTGCATCTAACCAATAATATGCAATACATAACATACTATTAAATACAAATACATTTAATAAAATATAATTTTATTTAAAATATAGGTTCTTGGGAGCACCAGGTTGGCTCAGTTGGTTAAGTGTCTGACTTCGGCTCAGGTCATGATCTTATGGCTCATGAATTCGAGCCCCACTTTGGGCTCTGTGCTGACAGCTCAGAGCCTGGACCCTGCTTTGAATTCTGTCTCTCTCTCTCTGTCCCTCCTCTGCTTGTGCTCTGTTTCTCTCTCTCTCAAAAATAAACAAACATAAAAACAAAAAAAATAGGTTCTTGGGTTGAGTTGGGTCTTTAAAAAAACCCAAATTATTATTCAAGTACATAATCATCTTTATTATGACAGCAGTTTCCTATTCTTTTTCTTTTCTTTTTCTCTTAATGTATCAATCATTTGCAAGAATCTGTTCTCCAACAGAAACCCAATACCTCTTGACCTAATCAGCAAGCATTCATTGACCCACTGTGTGAAAGGTGTTGTGCTAGGTGGTCGCACTAGAAGATTGGATCTGGGGAAATTGCATGTTCGTAGGTGGGGTAGATGTGTGAACAGAGAGCTGTAATTGGGTGTAGTACGCTGTAATAGAGTCATCTATTGTCCCCCAGATGAGCATGTGGCCCTGACAGTTCTGTTTTCCAATACAAAACTCTTTTCAAGGGGTACCTGGGTGACTCCGTCGGTTAAGCATCTAACCAACTCTTGGTTTCAGCTCAGATCATGATCCCACAGTTCATGAGTTTGAGCCCTGGGTCTGACTCCACCTTGCCAATGCAGGCAAAGCCTCTCTCAGCCCCTCCCCCAATGCTGTGCATGTGCATGCACTCTCTCTCTCTTTCTCTTTCCCTCTCTCAAAATATAAATAAAAGAACTTTAAAAATTCCTGTTTCCTCTAAGTAGGTTCATGAGCTTATATGCATGCAGGCAATTTGATGATTCCATGGACACATTATCCATCATAAAAACTTAAGTAATGCTCTGTTAATTGCGTTGGCTTTGCTGACTCAGTTTCTTGGGGCCTCCCAAATATCTTGGGAAGGACCATAAATTTGGGGGGGAAATGCAGGCTTCTTTGGGTTGAAATACCCTTTAGGCATGTGTGTGACATCATTGTTTCCATTCTTTTGTATTAAACAAATTAGGAGAGGGGTGGCTGAGAGGGAGAGAGAGAAGTTGAGAATTAGCAATCCAGCAGTTGACAATTTTTTATTTACAAAATAATGCCATTACAAACAAAATTCTCTGATTCTTGCATTATTGCATGAAACAAACACTACTTGGACACCACAATTATTGGGAAAGATATGAGCTATCCGGGAAAACATAATCTGTCTGAAAATTTAATATATAGTCTTTCTTCTCTCATTCATGGTAAACAGGTGAAAAGTTCATTGCAAATGAGGTATGGGCCCACCATAGATGAGAACTTGGGAGCTCCTGGGCTAGATTTCCAATATGAATGAGATCTGCATCGTGGTGGTGTTGGACTGGTGGTTCAGCAGCTTGACCTAATATTGGGTCAGAAGGGACACCTTCAGCACCTCTTTGATAATGGATGTGGCCGGAAGGGGTTGGGAGGCAGTCAGTGAAGATAGTGCTTATGACGGACAGGGGCAAGTCCTTTTGGATGTCCCAGTCATCAGTGTGAAGCCTCTCCTGCTCTAGTGACAAATATTGGCAATCTGATCTTGTCACCTGATCCCCCAGCTTTAACTTCAGTTGCCTTTGCAGCCGACATCGAGTAGGTGTTGAAAATAGCCACTCATAATTGAATGGGAGCCTTATCCAAGTGTCTACTGCTGTGACAAACACTCGTGCTGATGCAGACAACATGGTTTCTTCAAGGGAGGGAGACAAGAGTCCATTCTCTCAGCCCTGGGTATTCCTTAGTTTATATTTTCATTCTAAACCACTGTTCTCAAGGCACAGCTCTCCATATTGGGGTGGCTGGATAGGAAGGGTCCTGCAGGAGCCACATGTGCTAGAAACATCCCTGTCTACACAGCTGCCTACACCACAGGGTTGAGCTTCCATCTCCTGCCAGAGCCTCCTCTCCTCATGATGGATTCAATGTGGGCATCACTAATGCTCTCTAACCCCAATGCCCCTTGGTCAAAGCTATCTCAGTTCTTCAGAATGGGTCTAATAGTATTGGACTTCGAAACACAAGCGTCCAGCATCCCGAGCATTCTCCTGCTTGGCTCGCTGATCCTTGTGCAAAACACAATCATTTTTTCTTCCAGAGAGGGACTCTGTACATCCAAGGGCAGCACTTTTCAAGGCATAAGTGGTTTCTGCTCACCCTTCAGCACAGCAGTGATAGTCAAATTAGCTTACATTTGCATAATGAAGAGGAGAAATTCATACATGACACAGAACAATAAGATTTGCTTTGAGGTGACTTTCTGCCTTTCCTAGACAGAGGAACACCAGGCAGCCTTTGTTTTTTTTTAAGTTTATTTATTTATCATGAGAGCAAGAGAGAGTGGGGCGAGGGGCAGAGAGAAAGAGACACAGAGAGAATCCCAAGGAAGCTCCACACTGTCAGTGCAGGGCCTGCTGTCGGGCTCAAACTCATGAGCCATGAGATCATAACCTGAGCTCAAGTTGGGTGCTTAACCCGTAGAGTCACCCACATGCTCCCAAGCAGCCTTTAAATAACAACTTCTCTCACTGTTGCTTCACCTAGCCCTGTTCCTTGTTAAGTTGGTTTATCATTCAGCTAAAACGTAAGCCAGTGAGTACTCAAACTTCTTATTTAAGGAGAAGGACTGTACATAATGGTCATTGCACTTGACTGTAGATTAATACTTCTAAATGTGGCTATGGCTGCATGAAATTGTTGCCTACAAGCTGAAACAGTTGTCGATAACCAGGCTTTAATATAATTTTCTCAAAGTGCTTTGAGGTCTTCAGTTTGTCCGGATAACAGAAAACCAAATGGTTGTTTCTTTTATAGTAAAAAAAAAAGGCTTATATATTCACATTTATTTTTACTTAATTGATCAGATAAAGAGCAGTGGTTCTGTGGTCAGTGAAGGCTCCTCTGTGGAATCTGAACAGATATTAAGGTTGTAATAGGTGTACTCTCCCCATTATAGATTCCATTATCTCTGAAGGCATCAGTATTTCTCCATTCCTTTCTAGCTTCCTTGGGACCCTCCAATAAGAAAGAAAAGTGGGAGGGTGTGGAAACAGTTGAATATATGGCTCTTGAGACTAAAGTCTACCTACTGCATAGGATAAAAGGGGAAAGAACACATACAAATCTCACTGAAAGGTAAATCCGTAATCAGGGAGCATCTGTTCAGAAGAAACGGATGGATGGAAGGATGTGGGAACAAGGCTAGGGAAGCCCAGAGCTGAGCAGTGGCAAGGCAGGTAGGGGGGAG
>NW_027529438.1:1617697-1700091 GCF_008692635.1 Crocuta crocuta
GGGACTGGCATGTGCAGTGATGGACTCGAAGAGAGAGCCACATTGAAGGCACCTTTGAAAACAACCTCAGACACACAGTGAAAAAGGCTAGTTAAGCAGTGATTGCTGTACCTTGAGGAAGGAGATGTTTTATTTATGTCTATATAAAGAGGAATGAAACGTTATATCACTTTGCTGGTTTCTTTTTCTTGTTAGACACAGCACTGTTTTGCAAAGATGGTCCCTTGGCTTGACTTGAGTGGATCAGATGGGATGCCCCTGATTCAGTTGAAAGAAATTCTGAAAGCATAAGGCAGGAAAGATGGTATTTAGAGTGCTTGGAAAAGAATGGCAATTGATCCATTGCCTTGAATTCTGTGCAGGAGGGGGAAGAGACACATGTAAAAGAAAGGAAAGATCCATGTAACCGGAATCTGATGTAGAAGTTGGCGAACTGGGAAGACGGGAGCACTGGAATCGGAACTGAGTCTCTCCTCCCCTCTCCCAACTTAACGTTTTATGACTTATTGCAGCTTCCAAACAGCTCACTGTTTCTAATGTATTTCCTGAGTGGAATTATCCTCCTGATTCTATATTGTAGGGGGTGGGGGGTAAGCATCTGGACCCAAAACATGACCTTCCTTGATTTCCATCCTCAAACCTAAGTTCTCAGAAAACTTAAAAGTTGTGTGTATGTATAAACTTTCTTTGCTACAGCCTGAAAGCTCCAGCCAGTCACTTTTTTTTTTCTAGGAGAGAGAGAGAGAGAGAGAGACAGCGTGAGCAGGGGAGGCTCAGAGAGAGAGGGAGTCACAGACTGAAACAGGCTCCAGGCTCTGAGCTGGCAGTCAGCACAGGGCCCGACACGGGGCTCGAACCCACGAACCGCGAGATCATGACCCAAGTGAAAGTCGGACACCTAACCGACTAAGCCACCCAGGTGCCCCCAGCCAGTCACTTTTTAAAAAAAATGTTTAACATTTATTTATTTTTGAGAGAGAGAGACAGCATGAGTGGAAAAGGGGCAGAGAGAGACACACACGTTCACACAGAATCCAAAGCAGGATCCAGGCTCTGAGCTGTCAGTACAGAGCCCGACATGGGGCTCAAACTCATGAACAGTGAGATCATGACTGGAGCCCAAGTCAGAGCTTAACCGACTGAGACACCCAGGCACCCCAGCCATTCACTTTTCTTAACCAAGGGTTTATTTTTCCCCAAATGTCCAACTGGTGCTGGATCTCAACAGTCGTCACAGAGTCAATCTTATAAATTACTCTCCCTGGCCCCCACCACTATGACCACTTCTACTATAATGACAACCATTGTAATTAGCTGGCATTAAATTGAGCACCTGCTATGTGTCAAGCACGGCATGAACCCCTTCTGTTCTTTATCTGATCTATGCTTTCCATCTAATGAGGTAGCTGCCCTAATTCACACAGCAGGAAGGACTTTCAGAGCAAGGACTCAACTTTGATCTGATCTTTCATGATGTCACGCTGCCTTGTTATTTGATGCCTTGGATGGACTCTTTCTCTGTGGGCCCTACCTGACTTCGTTCTCAGAAGCCACCACTCTCTCTGGTTTCCACCGGCCACAGGTTACTCTCGATGAGACGTGCCTTCCTGTAAGCCTGGGAACCCTGGATAGGGGGCTTCTACGTAGTCGAAGGGGGCTTGGGGCTGGAAGAGGGGTGTTTGGAACCTGTGTGCAATGCTGTTAGTGCCCTGGAGATCTTGGTTTCCCTCTCATCATGGCGTACTGCTTTTGTGACTCTGGTGGACAGCACAGCTAACTGTGTTTCTTACTCTCCTCCACTCTAGCTGGTCAGCAGTTCTGAGGTGACCTGCTTGCCACTTCTTTGGCCACATCATGTTTCATTGCTGCTGGGGCTGCTTCCTCATGGGAAGTGAAATGAGCAGTCTCCTCCTACCTATTTGCCCTCAACTCTACCTCACGAAGGTACTCTGAACTTTGCTCCTGTTTCCAGCAGAGTGGTGCTGGGAATGCAGGGGAGAGAGGAACGGGCTGCAACCTGGAAGGCACACCTGGGGGATCTGATGGCGCCGCCACCACTCTGATGTCCTAACCTCACACATCAGGTTGTCCGTGTCGGCGATCTCCGCTCTCTGTAGGCACTGTGCAGAGTAACTAACTCAACAGCTACCAGTCATGGGCATTCACCGTCTTCAGATCCAACACACCCAGTCATCACTTGTTGGGCAGAGGACAAATGCCCTATTTGGACCTTCTTCATGGTGTCGTGTTCTCCAGGTACCTGTTCAAGTAAAAAGTAACGACGCTCCCTCAGGCCATGTGCTTTCTCTCAGGGTGAAAAACTGCACTAAATTTTCCTGGTACACATGTGAAATCCCAGCTCTTAACAGCTATGGGAGAGACTAGCTAGCTGTGTGTCAAAGTGAAGCACTTTTTCTACGGGGGCCCTGGCCATACTACCTCTTACAGCCTCCTTTGCCAGAAGAATGAGGTTCAGTCAACTCAGTGGAGATGGAAGCGATGTGTGCCACTTCCAGAGGGAAGATTCTGAGGCCTCATGGGATGGTGGGGCCATTGGATAAGAAGTCTGAGGCTCCAAGGCTTACCTCTCTGTGTCTGCATTGCACTGCCAACAATTAAAAGAAGGGAATCCTTACTGAGTTCAACGATTGAGAGTAGGATCTTTGTTACAATAGCTGGTGTTATTTATTTAAATGAATGTATCATTGTACTGGGCTTTCCTTTCATCTTCACACATTTTAGTAAAAGTGTTGGACGTTATCACAATGGAAATAACGAAACAGAGGAAGGAAAGAGGGGATTTGGGAAGGACAAGAAGGAAAAGACGGTGGGGGAAAAGAATAAAGGAAGGAGAGGGGTGGGGAGGATTGGTGTTTAAATATGTCATTTTGATAAGGACAGAGACTTACTGTAGTTATACCAGTCCCACCTCTGGACACATGTCCAAGATCTTGTCCACATTCTGGCTTGTGGCTTACGGGGAGGGATATTCATCAAATGACATTAAACACCAGTGCATTGTGATCACAGAAATGCTTTCCAACCACCAAGCAATCATCCAATTCTTAGTGAACACTGTCCTACAAATTTGGCTTAATGCTGACACTCCTTGGAGATAAAGTTGAATCCTACGGATTAAAGGCTCAGTCCCAAAAGGCTGACTCACTTCAGACACTGAATGAAAGTCTTGTGCTCCTGACTGATTGGCTATAAACCGGAAGTTCCTATGATCCTTTCTCTGGGTTTGATCCTTTCTTAGAGTGGCTCACAAAGCTCAAGGAAATGTTTACTTAGGTTGACGGTTTTGTTACAAAGATATGATAAAGGGTATAGATGAACAGCCAGATGGACAGGTACATAGAGCAAGGTTTGGAAAGGTCCCAAGGGCAGGAGCTTCTCTCCCCAAGGAGCTGGAGTGCATGACTATCTGGTCAGGTGGATGTGTTCACCAGTGTACGAGTTCATCAAGTCTCCTTGTTCAGGAGATTTTGCAGATCTTATCTGCAGCCTCCACTCTTCCCTCTCCCTTTCCAGAGGCTGGGTTGGCTGAAAGTACCAGACTTCTAATGATTGGGTCTTTCTGGTGGCCAATCCCACCCTAAGGCTGTCTAGTGATTCCACATTAAGTCACTTCATGAGCATAAGCTGGGGTGTGGTCAAAAGGGGCTCCTTATGGAGTACATGAGTGGCTCAGTTGGTTAAGCATTTGACTCTTGATTTTGGTTCAGGTCATGATCTCACGGTTTGTGAATCTGAGCCACACATTGGGCTCTGTGCTGACAGCGCAAAGCCTACTTGGAATTCTCTGCCTGTCTCTCTCTCTCTTTCTCTTTCTCAAAGATATAATAAACATTTTAAAAAAGGGGGGCTTCTTATGAACAACAAAAGACACTCCTATCACTCAGGGCATATTCTAAGAGCTTTAGGAACTCTGTGTCAGGAACCGGGGAAAAGACCAAATACATTTCTCAATAGCCTACAGGTCACCATTCCTAGAATATGCTCTTCTGCCTTTTGAGCCCTTATTCTTCCTGGGAGGTATCACTCTTATTCCTCTAAGAAAATATTTTCTTTATCTTTTTTTAAAATGTGTTTATTTTATTTTTGAGAGAGAGACAGAGTGGGGATGGGGGAGGAGCAGAGAGAGAGGTAGACACAGAATCTGAAGCAGGCTCCAGGCTCTGAGCTGTCAGCACAGAGCCTGATGCAGGGCTCAAACTCACTAACAGTGAGATCATGACCTGAGCTGAAGTCAGACACTTAACTGACTGAGCCACATAGGCACCCCTCTATCTTTTTAAAAATACATTTTCTTCCTTTAATGTCAAATCAAATCCTATTCACTTTATAGTATCTTCATAAATAATATCAATGTACATTGATGTTTCTCTATAATCTCACATTTTGCCTATTCATAATAATTTCCTCAATTACCAATATATCATATTGCTTGATATTCTTTTTTCTGTGTATCTAGACTGAAAGCTCCTTGAGAACTGAGAAGGTATCTTGTTCTTCACTCATTTGGTCCTTGGGTACCTTATGCATGCTAGAGACCTAATGGGTTTCCATAATTATTACTAGGGGACAGGGTTCCTACCGGTCATGATAATATAGTGCTTTAACATATTTACATGTTGATGGAAATTAAAGAGTTCCACCTTAGTGAAAGAATTCACTAGAAAATTCATGAATCTTGGTCTTAGAGAGAAGATTTTTATTATTTTAAGAGAGATATGGTAGTAGGATCACAGCTTTCTTTTTGTTACAATACTGACAATTCTATAGACCTGTGGGCTTTACACCTCATTACAGACATTAATAGGGCCAGGAAGTACTGAGAAGACAGTCAGTCCGAGTTCAGATAAACAAATGATTAGAGATGACAACAGAAATTTAAACAAAACTCTTCTGGATCTTTTCACTCCTCTGGACATTGCTTTCTGTTCTAGCACCTGAAACACTCATACATTCGTGCAGCGCCGTTCACCTACACGGTTTCTATCCGGTGCCGAGCAACCTTGTGTTCTAACAGATGATGTCCTGGCAGAGACGCCCTGCTTTGGGTTTCTGCAAAGTGCCCACAGAATTATCCTAAGAGTCGTCACAAAGCAAAATTTCCTACCTCTGTTTGTTTCCTAGCTGTTTAGGTTCATAGCTCTGTCAAGGAGGAGAAAAGCAAGACCAGAAAAAGAGATACAACTCCGGGCTGCGGGGTAATCTGGGGAAAAGGAGTAGAGAGAGCTGGTTAAAGCCTCACAGTCTAGCCAAAGAGGGCCGTGGGGATAGTAGCATTTCAGAAGCCTCTGACGATTCTACAGCTTTCTTGAACTTAAAAGTGGAAAACAGCATCTGGCCCAAGGTGCTGTTTCAGTTTAAATGTGTGAAGGGGAGGCATTACGTCCACATCATATTAATTTGGACTGCGCTATGTAAAGGAGAGCCGAAAGAGTCCCTTTTCTATTCCTTCTTATGCCCCGAAGTTTCTTAATCTATTTTTAGCTTTTGTCCTTTCCGCTCAGCCAGGAGGTGCCTTGAGACTCAGTCTATGGAAATGTGCTGGGCTCTGAACCGAGCTGTAAAGAATGGAAGGTGAGACTCTGAGCTGTTAGATTCATGGCTGGGGTTTTTACACACACATAAAATATGAATCTCAGTTGTATACAAAGCTGAACCCATCGTGCCAAAAGAATCCCAGTCAAGCAGGCCAGTAAAATGAAATCCTCTCGGACTAATTTAAGGAGACCTGAGTGATATAAATTGTGGCCTGCTCAAATGCAGGAAATAAAAAAAAAATTCCAACTTGAACACACACTTCTCTCTTGGTGTGGTTGGCAGAGCTGGTGTAAGAGCGATGGGAACAAAAAACGGATCCAGAAGTTAGATCCCGGTTCATTTTCCAAATAACTCTGCCGCTCCCTGTTTATACTGGTCTTGTGGGTCTAATGAAGCTCTCTTCGGTGAGAATTTGATACAGAGATAAACCTTTCAATAAATACGTGGCTCTGAGTTGGCTGAATGTAATGCCTTCCAGTCTGGTATTACCACTTCTCTGGACTTGGTATGCATAGAAGGAAAATGCTCGTAAAGCCATTCCCGATAAAAGAATTAATTCACTGAGAACACCAAGCTGGAATCTCTGCCTATGAGAATAAGATTTCTCTCTTTCATTCTATTTTTCACTAACCATCTTCTAGGTCTTTTGTTATCTTACTGGGTAAGGACACTCAAGGTCCCTCTGACCTTCTCAAGCAAGCACTTAACTGGCTATTAGAGCAATTAAATACAGTTTTATGTAAAAAGGTTTCAATACCTGTTTAGAAGATTTCAGGTGGTAGAAGAAAATACACTTGCAAATGGTATGTGTGACCTTGAGGATGAGTTTCTTTTGGAGCAACACTGAAGCTCTTATCTGATAGAAGAAATTGGCTTGTTAGGATTTCAGGAGGGAGGCGCACTGCCTTCAGTATTTCTGAAAATAACTTCTTATTTTTTTAATTTTTTAATGTTTATTTTATTTTTTTGAGAGAGAGACAGGGTGCAAGTGGGGGAGGGGCAGAGAGAGAGGGAGACACAGAATCTGAAGCAGGCTCCAGGTTCCGAGCTGTCAGCAGAGAGCACAATGCCAGGCTCGAACTCACAAACCATGAGGTCATGACCTGAGTCGAAGTTGGAGGCTTACCTGACTGAACCACCCAGGATCCCATAGAAAAGAATTTCTATGATTGCCACTGAGGTTTCTGGGGAAAGATACTTTCATCAGGTCATTGGAGTATTAATTTAAATATAATTTTTCCATTTGAAAAGATTTAAACAAATATTTAATAATTTTTAAATGCTTATTTTATTTTTGAAAGAGATAGAGAAATACACACACACACACAGACAGAGTGTGTGTGTAGGAGGGGCAGAGAGAGAGAGGGAGACACAGATTCCCAAGCAGGCTCCAGGCTCTGAGCTGTCAGCACAGAGCCTGACGCTGGGCTCGAATTCAGGAACCGTGAGAACATGACCTGAGCCGAAGTTGGACACTCAACTGACTGAGACATCCAAGCGCCCCTAAATAAATATTTGTGAGAGTGCGTTAGTGTTTTGGGTATTCATAATAATCCAGGTCATGATCCTTCCCTGGGTAAATCCATCAACGTACAGAGAGGACAGCATAGTCATGAATATTTTATCAAAAATTAGGTTTCCACTGTCTCATGGTACACATGAAAACTGAGAAGACAAAATATGCTTTATCCTTCAATTTCAAAAACAACAAAAACCTACAATTTTGTGCAAAGAGTTGTGGCTCATTTCTCCAAATGTTGAGTAAATTACTTTTTTTCCAACCTCATGTGCTCATACAAAGGGGAGAATGATTTATGTTGTAATCAATTGTGTAAGTGGCTCGTAAGGATTAACAGTGGAAGAGAAAGTAGATATTGTTTCAAGAAGCTGTGTTCTGAAACACTGAGAAAGGTACTGTATATAAATACAAGGCAAATAATTACTGAACACAAAAATAAACACTTGCTTATGATTTTTTCCCCTAAGGATACAATTTACCAAAAGAAATATGGATTTTAAATGGATAGTCATAATATTAAGTTGTAACATAAAGATTGCTTGGTGAGCCAAATAAGGATTTTCTGGAACTATTTAGTACTGAGATATGTGTTACAGAAATTCTAAAAGAGCATTCTGGGTACAGCCACTAAAGTAGAGATGATAATTTTTTTTTTCTTTGTGGGTCTCTCTTAAATGTTTAAAGTTCTGTTTGTTCCTCTAGGGAGCGTTCCTGTTGTTTATAATCTCTATAAGAGAAAATTCTATTTCTTAATGCACTTAATCAAAACTGAACTCCAGTGGTTACTATTTTTGGAAGGTCATTCTGATAGGACCTTTTGCTAAAATGATGGTCCTGAGCTCTCCTTGAAGTTCAGGCTTGTTGGGCTTGGCAGTTTCCTGTAGCTTCAGGGCAAAGCCGGCCTTATTCTGGGGTGAAAATAGGTGCCTGCCTACCAGAGTGACCAGAGGCATACAAAAGTCGTAACAACCCAGAGCCTTCACATTACTACAGAGTTTGAAATCCCGGTGTTAATGATTTCTTTTTATGCTGTAGCCAGGGATGGCCGTAGAGTTCACTTCATTTTCCTGTGTTGGCAGTGGCTGCTGAGACTGCATCTTAAAGATTGTTTAACTGCTAAAAACATCATTGGAAAAGAGTGGCGAGATTGTTTAACAGTGTCTGTCATGGGTCCAGGCTAGATTGTAAATGACAATCTTGTGGGTTATTAGTTTTACCATATAAAGCACAAATACCTCCTAGAAGGGTGCTCTATGTATCATTTCATTTAGGGGATCCTTTTTATTTGGGTAAGTTTGTATAAGCAAATATATATACACATGCATACATACATACATATGTTAATATATGTACATACATATGTATATAATTATAGATATTGGGAATATATATAATTTATGTATTTATAATTTTACACAAATTGTAAGTAAACAGCTGAACAGATTTTTACAAAAGGAACATATTAGTATAACTAATACTCAGATCAAGAAATAGAATATTTCTGGCACCTTAAAAAGCCCACCCCCATGTCCCTTCAGTCATTCTCTATCCCATCCTCAATGATGGCAATATTTTGATTTCTATCCCTGTAGATTAGACTTGATGGCTAACGAAACCAGAAAGTACATCTCCTTTTTAGGTGTGGCTTCTTTATTCTTTAACCCACCCTATGTTCGTGAGACTCTCTCATGCTGTGGTGTGTGACAGTAGCTTATTTTTATTATTGTATAATCCATTTTGTTAATATAACACAATGTAATATTACTTATTGCTGCTTATTAACATTTGGGTTGTTTCTAATTTGGGGTGATTAACAGTGTTGTGAGCATTCTTACATGTGTCTCTTGTAACATATATGAGAGCATATACTTTTAAAAAATATTTTTACGTTTATTTATTATTGAGACAGAGAAACATAGCATGAGTGGGGGAGGGGCAGAGAGAGAGGGAGACACAGAATCCAAAGCAGGCTTCAGGCCCTGAACTGTCAGCACAGAGCCCAAACCGTGAGATCATGAGCTGAGCCAAAGTCGGACACTTAACCGAGGTGCCTGAGAGCATATTCTTAAATGTAGAATTGCTTGGTCATAGGGGATGCACAGTCTAAGCTTTAATAAATACCGCTAACCAATTTTCTGAAGAAATTGCATGAATTTATACTATCATCAGAAGCGTTAAAGACTTCTAGATATGCTAATCCTGGCTACCACCGTGTACTGCCATTTTGTAAGATGTAGTAGAATCTCACTGTGTTTTGGTTTGTATTTCTATGATGATTAATGATGGTGAGCATCTTTTTACACACTTGTTAGCTTGTTGATATCCTTCTTTTGTGAAGTATCTCTTCAAGTCTGTAGCATATTTTCTATTGACTGATTAGTTTTCCATATTGATTACCAGAATTTAAAAATATATTCTTGGGGCACCTGGGTGGCTCAGTGAGTTGAACATTGGACTCTTGATTTCAGCTCAGGTCATGATCCCAGGGTCATGAGATTGAGCCCTGCAACAGGCTCCACACTGAGCATGGAGTATGCTATATTCTTTCTCTCTTCCTCTGCCTCTTTCCCCTGCTTGTATTTTCTCTTGGTCTCTGTTTCTCAGGAAGGAAGGAAGGAAGGAAGGGGAGAAAGAAGGGAAGAAAGGGAAAGAAAGAGAAAGAAAGAAGGAAAGAAAGAAAGAAAGAAGGAAAGAAAGAAAGAAAGGAAGGAAGGAAGGAAGGAAGGAAGGAAGGGGAGAAAGAAGGGAAGAAAGGGAAAGAAAGAGAAAGAAAGAAGGAAAGAAAGAAAGAAAGAAGGAAAGAAAGAAAGAAAGGAAGGAAGGAAGGAAGGAAGGAAGGAAGAAAGAAAGAAAGAAAGAAAGAAAGAAAGAAAGATGGAAGGGAAGAAAGGAAGAAATATATTCTAGATACAAGTCCTGTGTGAGATACATGCATTCAAAAATCTTCTACCAATGTGTGTCTCTTTTTCACACCTTTATTGATGTCTTTTGGAAAACAGAAGTACTTAATTTTAATGAATTTCAATTTATCAGTGGTTGTTTTATTTTTAATAATTTTTGCCCTGGGGCACCTTGAGGGCTCAGTCGGAGGAACATATATGACTCTTGATCTTGGGGCTGTGAGTTTGAGTCCCATGCTGGGTATAGAGATTACTTAAAAAAATAATTTCTGTCCTGCTTAAGAAATCTTTGCTTATGAAAATGTTAATATTTAGACCTATATGCCACCTACAATTGTTTGTTGCTATGCATAATGTGAGGTAGGGAAAAGGTCTGTACAATGAATATTTAATTCAGTGAACACTATTGAAAGTACTGTCCCTTTTCACTGAATAGCAGTGAAACCTTTGTCTTAAGTCCCTGTATATATTTAAGTACCATTTTGGTTTTTCTCTTATATTCCGCTGGTCTGTTTGTCTTTCTTTACACCAGTACCATGTGGTTTTATTTGTGGCAGACTTGTTATGTCTTGATATCTAATAGTATAAGTTTTCCAACTTTTTCTTCTTCAAGATTATTGTAGTTTTTATCAACCCTTTACATTTTAATACACATTTTAGAATCAGCCTGTCAATTTACATATTATCATGTTCACAAATGTAGTGACACAATCTGCTGGGAACTCTATTTGGATTGTATCGAATCTCTAGATAAATTTGGGAGAGCTGACTTTTTTATTATATTGGAATTTTCTATCCATGAATATGGCATATCATACGATTAATTCAGATCTCTTTACAGTTCCTTCAATAATGGCTCATTCTTTATGATGTGGAGAACTTGCATATCTTTATTTCTAGAATATAGATATAAAATTAATATTTGTATATTTCCCTTATAAGTGGAGAGCATGCTAGCTTGATTCATTAATTCTAGTAACTTTTATGTAGATTTTTAAGGATTTTTAACACAGATAAAACATGGTCTTCAGGTAGTGATCGTTTTATTTTTTGCTTCCTAATTTTTATTTTTTCTTTATTGGCAAAAACCGCCAGTACATTGATAGAAGTGGTGGACTTCCTTATCTTGAAGTACTTTTTATATTTCACCATTATGTAGATATTTGTTGTCAGCTTTTTTGCGCATATGTGCTATCAGATTATGGGGTTTCTGCCATTTCCAGTGTGCCAAAAGTTTTGTTTCTAATTATGCATAAGTTTTGCATTTTCTTAAATGCATTTCTCCAACCACTGAGAAAATCATATGATTTTTCTCTTTAATTCTGATGATGTGGTGAATGGTATTGACTCTTTTTCAGAAGTTTGGTCAATATCACAGCCTTAAAGTAAATTAAACCTGGTCAAGATGCATTCTCTTTTTATATATTTTTGGGTTTGATTGCTGAATTTTTTATAGGGTATTTTATGTCTCCTTTTATAAAAGCTACTGGCCTATCTTATAATTGATTTTTTTTCTTCTTCGAAAGGTTCTTATCTAGTTTAGTTGTCAAGATACTATAGAATAAGTTGGTAGGTAGGTTTTCTTTTTCTTTCTCAAAAACCAATTGTTTTTAATACATAACCAAAGCAATACGATGTTTCCCTTTAATGCTTGGAAGATTTTACCGGCAACCCATCTGGACCAGAAGTTCTCTTTGTGAATACAGAGTTGCATTTTTCAAGCACTTTATCTATCTCAGCTGAATTTTCAAATTTATTGTCATAGAATTACTTCTGATAAAGCTTTATTATTTTTAAAATGTCCATGAGATCTATAGAACCTATAGTATGTCCACTTTTTCATTTCCAGTACAAGTAATTTATGTCTTTTGTCCTTTTGATCAATCTTGCTAAAGGATTATGAATTTTATTAGTTTTTTTTTACATTTAGTTTGATCTTGATTTTCCTCAAACGTACCTCTTTTTTCCTATTTCAGTGACTTGTGTTCTCTGCTTCTAGAAATAGATTTTTGTTTAATTTTCTCTGTTTTCTCCTAGCTCCCTGAGATTGATCCTTAGATATTTCCCCTTCCGTATGTATTTAAAAACTTCCGTATGAATTTAAAAACATTTCCCCTTCCGTAGGTATTTAAAAACTTAACTAATTTCCTCCTATGCTTCCCTCTAACTTCTCTCCATAAAATTTGATTTATGTTTTTATTTTCAATCAGTTCAAAAAGAATTTTTTAAAAATTTCCTTTAGGATTTCTATTTCGGCCTATAGGTTAAATAGGAATAGATTGCCTAATTTACAAACACTTGAGGGCTTTTCAGTTATGGTTTGTGTTTATTTCCAGTTTAATGCCACTGTTGTCAGAGAATACTCTGTGTATGATTTCAATACTTTGGAATTTTTGAGGCTTGCTTTATAGCTCAACATATGGTCAATTTTGGTAAATGTTTAGTTTACACTTGAAAACAGTGTGTTTTGTGCAGCTGTTGGATACAGGATTCTATTAATGTCAATTTGGTTAAGTTCATTAATTGTGTTTTCAAATACTTTATTCCTCTAGCGGTTTTTGGTCAGCTTTTTATTTTATTTATTTATTTTTTTAAATATTTTTATTTATTTCTACGTGAGAGAGAGAGAGGCAGCGTGAGCTGGGAAGGGTCAGAGAGAGAGGGAGACACAGACTCTGAAATAGGCTCCAGGCTCTGAGCTGGCAGTCAGCACAGAGTCCGACGCGGGGCTCGAACCCACGAACACCGAGATCATGACCTAAGCGAAAGTCGGACGCTTAACCGACTAAGCCACCCAGGCGCCCCTTTCGGTCAGCTTTTTAAATCAGTCACTAGAAGACGTATATTACAACCTCCAAGCTTACTAACTTTTTCTTATATATCTCTTTATTTCTTTCCCGTTTCTTTCTATGGTATTTCAGTATTTCTACACATATCTCCTGTTATATATTGTCCTTTTATTCTTTTTTGATTAAATAAGGTAATTTGTTTATTTTGTTAAGTTTTAAAAACTCAGGTTTTAGATTTTAATTAAATATTCTATTTTTCTTTCTTTTTGTTAAATAGACTTAATTTTTTAAAAAATTTTAGTTATTTTTGAGAGACAGAGTGGGAGCAGGGGAGGAACAGAGAGAGAGAGACACAGAATCCGAAGCAGGACCCAGGCTCTGAACTGTCAGCACAGAGCCTGATGCAGGGCTCAAACTCACGAACGGTGAGATCATGACTTGAGCCAAAGTCAAACACTTAATCAACTGAGCCACCCAGGCGCCCCTGCTATTTTTCTATTATCTTATTAATTCCACTTTTATTTTTGTTATTTCCTTGTGTGTGTGTGTTTCATTTTGTTGTTCTTTTTCTAACTTTTTGAGCTGAGAATTTATTTATTTTTCTCCTTTCATTTATATCAATAAATATACTTAAAGGTTATAGACTTTTCTCAGCACTGCTTAAAATAGATCCTACGGATTCCCACTGCACTTTGCATGTCTCACTTTCATTCGAGTTGTTTAACAGAAGTTTTTAAATTAACAGTTAGGAAGACCATTTAAAGAGTTTAGTAATATTTCCTAGTTTTGCTACACTGTGATCAGATGCTGTTGATTATAACATTTCTAAATTATGAAGCTTACTGTTTCTTTGTGACCTCATATACGAGCAGTGTTGTGCATGTTCACTTCACATTTTTTTTTTAGTATTTAGTCATTTTTGAGAGAGAGAGACAGAGCACGAGTAGGGGAGGGGCAGAGAGAGAGGGAAGCACAGAATCCGAAGCAGGCTCCAGGCTCTGAGCTATCAGCACAGAGCCCTACGTGGGGCTCGAACCCACTGACAGTGAGATCATGACTGAAGCCAGATTCAGATGCTGAACTGACTGAGACACCCAAGTGCTTCTCCACTTATTATGAAACCTTGAATTTTTGAGAGATTTAAAGACTCTTTTATTTATGGAGAGCTTTCTTGGATTAAACCTTTATTTTTTAATTATTATTTTTAAATTTTTAAACAGAGGGAGAGAGAAAGCATGGGCAAGTAGGGGAGGGGTAGAGGGAGAGGGAGAGAGAGCGAGCACGGGCTCCACGCCCAGCATGGAGCCCGACCTGGGACTTGATCTCATGACCCTGGGATCATGACTTGAGCTGAAATCAATGTCTCACTTTAGAAGGACGTGAATTCTTCACTCCTAGGGCAGACATTCTGATGTATTCATTTATTGTTTTATATACTGTGTACACATCATTTATATCCATTTGGTCTATTTATTGGCTATACCATTAGCTTCTCTATAACTTTAATTTTTGTCTATTAATTTGTATTATGATAAGAGTAGTGGGTAAATTTTCCCATTATTTTCTTTCTATGTTTTCTTACATATAAGTTTTGCTTCATATCATTGGCTGCTGTAGATATTCATAATCCTTTTACCTACATTGTGAACCTTGCCTTTTATTATTAAAAAGGTCTCATTCCTTGTTATGTATCAATGATTTTGATTTGAATTCTGCTTTGATATCAGTAATGCTATACTTGTTTTTCTGTTTCTATTAGCTTAGTATACCTTTGCCCATCTAATTTAAGCCTTTCAGAATACATCAGTTTGGGGCATAGCTTGTATACATAGCAAATAATTTATTTTTATCAATGAAATTAAAAATCCTCTTTTATAATAGGTAAGTTACACCTATTTCGTTTATGCCATATTATTTTATGTTCTAATTATTATGTGCACTATATTTGTCATGTTCTTTTCTCCATATTATTATTTAAAACTTCTTTATAAAATTTGTTGGTATATAGGAAAGCTTGTATTTTTGTTCTGTTAGGTATGCTTGTACTTATATCCATTTATTGTCCTTATTTCCTTTGATTTATGAGTTGCCTGATTTCAAATTTGTCAGGACATAAAATACAAAAGAAAGCATAGGGCCACCTGGGTGGCTCAGTTGGTTAAGCAACTGACTATTTAAATCAGGGCATGATCCCAAGGTTTAAGACTGAAGCTGCATAGGGCTGTGTGCTGTGTGTGGAGCCTGCTTGGGATTCTCTCTCTCCCTCTGCTCCTCTCCCCTGCTTATGCAGTCTCTCTCTTAAAAAAAAAAAAAAAAGGTATATATCATATAAGATATGGTTTATTATTTTTCCGTCCTCATTCTCAATTTTGTTTTAATTTCGTATCTGTAGTTTATTACATTACATTCTCACCAGCCATCTTTTCTTTTCTTTTCTTTCTTTTTTTTTTTTTGAAGTTCCCTAGTCATCTCTTGGGACTGGTGTAGATTGTTTTCTGGATTATTCAAGAAGGGATAATGGGCTCAGAATTCTTTGAGTTACTTCCTGTTTAAAACTGTATTTCTTTTTTCTTTAAAAATTTTTCTTTAATGTGTTTTTTTTATTTTTGAGAGAGACAGACAGACAGAGAGAATGCAGTCAGGGCTAAAGTAGAGAGAGAGGGAGGTACAGAATCAGAAGCAGACTCCAGGCTCTGAGTTGTCTGCACAGAGCCCAACCGGGGGCTCAAACCCATGAGCCATGAGATGGTGACCAGACCTGAAGTCAGATGCTTAACTGACTGAGCCACCCAGGCGCCCCTAAAGTGATTTTCAATAGCCTTGATATTTAGAGGACAGTTAGGACTGGGTACACAGTCTTTGATTTAGACTTTTGTCAGTTAAGTGTTTTGGAAATACTGTTTATAGTTACCTACTCTCTGTATTATTTTACAAAAGTTTAATTATGGTCTAATTCTCGTATCCTTATACATTGACTTAATATGTTTTCCCCTGAAAATGCTGAGGAGATTTTCTTTTTCCTTAAAGTCTCACGGTTTCCCCAGGATCAGTCTGAGAGCTGATTGCTGTGGTTACTCCCTCCTGCGTGGGCCCTTTCTTTACAAAGATTGAAATCCTCTTTCATTTATGGAGTACNATTTTTAGAGAGAGGGAGAGAGAAAGCAAGGGCGAGTGGGGTAGAGGCAGAAGGAGAGGGAGAGAGAGAACGCAGGCTCCACGCTCAAGACCCTGGGATCATGACTTGAACTGAAGTCCAGAGTCTGTTGCTTAGCTGACTGAGCCCCTGAGGTGTCCCAGATTAGACTTTTAAATATTAATTTTAATCTACTTTCTAAAACAGCTTTTATCTGGGTCTTCAATTTTATGTCAATGTTGTCTTCTTTGCTTCTCTTCTCTTTGTTACATTCTCTGTAAATCTTTCAAAATCTTTTCATTGTCCTCATTTCCATTCTTTCCTTCAATGCTCCTTAGTAGACTTTCAAATTAGTCTCTTCTTCTTTGATTAAGTTTTCACTTAGGGTTTTTTTCTGAAATGATTTTGTCTTTTCCCTCTCTATTTTCCCCTCCGCTCACTTGACTCTCATTTCAGTCCTGCCCTTTTTATGTTCTATGTCTGTTCTAAGTTGTAAAATTTCTTATGCAAAGTATTTCCCCCCATATCCCTAAATACTTCCTGATGGATATTTTTTATTTATTTATTTTTATTTAAACATTTTTTAAAGTTTTTTTTTATTATTGAGAGACAGAGAGACACAGAGTATGAGCGTGCGAGGGGCCGAGAGAGGGTGAGACACAGAACTGGAAGGAGGCTCCAGGCTCCGAGCTGTCAGCACAGAGCCCAATGTGGGGCTCGAACTCACAAACCGTGAGATCATGACCTGAGCCGAAGTCAGACACTTAACTTACTGAACCACCCAGGCACTCCTCTGATGGATATTTTAATTCAGTTTGGAGAAATATTTCCTTTTTCATCACTTTTTAAAAAATATATAATTTGTTGTCAGGTTGGCTAACATACAGCGTATACAGTATGCTCTTGGTTTGAGGGGTAGATTCCCATGATCCATTGCTTACATACAACATCCAGTGCTCATCCCAACAGGTGCCCTCCTCAGTGCCCATCACCCATTTACCCCTCTCCCCACCCTCCATCAACCTTCAGTTTGTTCTCTGTATTTAAGAGTCTCTTATAGTTTGCCTCCCTCCCTCCCTCTCTATTTAAAACTGTTTTTTTCCCCCTTTCCGTCCCCCATGGTCTTCTGTTAAGTTACTCAAGGTCCACATATGAGTCATTACCTTTTTTGTTTTTGTTTTTGTTTTGTCTTTAGAGATATGAAGGTTTTCATTGACTGAATTATTCTCTTTTTATGTTTTATTTTTATAGTAATTTTCAGTAGATAAAGACTGTTATTGTTTCCATGGAGAGGACTGGTAGTGTAGGTGTTCTATAGCATTTTACGTCAATGTAGTGAAATACAGCTTTTCATGGATAGTCTTTGTTTATGGTGGTTTGTTTCAGTGTCCTTTAATGTTAATTTGCTTGATTTCTTTTGTCCTGCGAGATCTTTTATTTCCTCCTGCTTTTCCCCTCACCAGGAGGGCTTTGGGCTTCCCTCCTTTCTTTTTACCCTCTTCTTATCCAAAGTGTTATTTCAATATTGTCTCACATGAGCTTTTTGAGTCCTTTCCCAGCAGGTAGTAAGTTTATCTATTAGTGTAATTTTCTATTGTTTTCACACCTAAGAAGGATTTGTTTTCTTTATAAAGGTTGATTTACGTTAATGTCATGTCTGATGACATTTTCACTTTTCTCTCTTCTGTAGAGTTTTTGGGGGTTTTTTTTGGTTCTGTTTTGTTTTGTTTTGAGCTGCACTTACTCTTAGGGGAGACTTGTAGCAGCACTTTGAGAGAGAGAGCATTGGATTTAGTGCGCATTTTCCTAGTTATAGGAGCTTTGACATAGGAATTTTCAGTGAGCTGTAATTATACTAATTTCATGGGATTATGCAGTTTTATTTATTATTATTGTTATTAATTTTCTTTTGGAGGATATAATGAGAGATTCAGATTTATACCACATCCATTACCTTGGCTACCTAGACATCTGGCTGCTATTTTTACAACACTTTAGACATAACGATGTATTTTCTCTGGCTTCTATAATTCCTTTATAATAAGTCAACTTTTAATCTTGCTGCTCCTTTGAAGGCAACATGTCTTTTTTTTTCCTGGATCCTTTTAAATTGCTTTCTTTTTTCTTTTAAAGTTTATTTATTTTGAGAGAGACAGACAGAAAGACAGACAGAAGGAGAGAGAGAATCCCATGTTGAGCATGGAGTATGATGTGGGGCTCAGTCTCACCACCATGAAATCATAACCTGAGCCAAAATCAAGAGTTGGATGCTTACCTGACTGAGGCACCCAGGCACCCCTTAAATGTTTTTCTTTTCTAAATTTCATTCCGATCACCAAAAATGTAGTTTTCTTTGTCTTTATTTTGCTTGGGTTTTGTAGAAATTCTTCAGTATAATGTCCACTGCCATTTGTCAGTATAAAATTTTTTAGTCTGTATCTCTTCTTTTATTACTTCTTTCCTATATCCTCTTTTCTTTTTTTTCTGGGAATCCAGTTAAATGCTACTTATTTGAATATTGTACCATACTCCAGATTTCTCTTTTCCCTCCTTCTGAATTTTCTATCCCTTTTCTTTCTTTCTTTTTTTTTTTTAATATTTTTATTTATTTCTAGGAGAGAGAGAGAGAGAGAGAGACAGCATGAGCAGGGGAGGGTCAGAGAGAGAGGGAGTCACAGACTCAAATAGGCTCCAGGCTCCGAGCTGGCAGTCACAGAGCCCGACGCGGGGCTCAAACCCACGAACCACGAGACCATGACCTGAGCGAAAGTCGGACGCTTAACCGACTAAGCCACCCAGGCGCCCCCTATCCCCTTTTTCTTTTTGTATCCATCAAGATATTTTCAGTTGACATATGTCTCAGTTCACTAATCTTTTCTTTTGCTGTGTTTAACTATTGTTTCACCTAGCTATGAGGTACTCATTTTAGTTAAATTTTACTTTTTAGCCCCAGAATTTTTATGCTATTCTTTCTTTTATAAATGTCATCTTGTCATCTATTTGGTGAAGTACATGAAAAGTCTTACAGTGTATGCCTATAATATCTGTATCATCTGCATGATAATTTATTGTAGCTTTATAATAATAATAATTTATTATTATAGCTTTATTGAGATATAAGTCACATACAATAAAATTCACCTTTTTAGAGTATGCAATGCAATGGTTTTTAATATATTAGAATGTTTGTGGGGCGCCTGGGTGGCTTAGTCGNATATAAATCTAGTGCATTTTTTTATTACCCAAAAAGGAACGACACATCCATGAGAAGGCATTTCCCATTCTTTTTCCTACCAGGCCCCTGCCAACTACTAATCTAACTCTTACCTCTATGAATTTGTCTATTCTAGACATTTCCTATAAAAGGGATCATACAATATGTGGGCTTTTGTGACTGGCTTCTTTCACTTATCCTAATGTTTTCAAGGTCCACCCATGTATTAGTAAATGTAAGTATTTTATTTCTTCTTATGACTGAGTAATATCCCATTGTATGCATATAGTACATTTTCTTGTACATTCATCAGTTAATCGATAGTTAGGTTGTTTCTACTCTTTGGCTACTGAGAATAAAAGTGCTATGAACACTTATGTGTAAGTTTCTGTGTAGCTACATGTTTTCATTTCTCTTACGCATATACACAGGAATGGAATTGCCTATTGTATGGTGACTCTATATTTAACTTTTGAGAAACTGCCAAATTTTCCCCCTGATACCATTGCACCATTTACATTCCCAACATCAAAGTATGAGGTTACAACTTCTCCACATCTTTACCAATATTTGTACAGATTATTATTTTATTATTATTATTATTACTATTATTATTATTGCCATACCACTGTAGATGGAGTAAGATCTCCCTGTGACTTTGATTTGCATTTCCTGGGTTACTAACACTGTTAAGCGTGTTTTCATACGTTTTTGGTTCATTTGTATATATTCCTTGGAGGAATGTCTATTGAGATCATTTGCCAATTATTTAATGAGAAGCCCAAGTCTTCTTTTGTATATTCGTGAACGATTTGGATAAAAATCCTTTGGAAAATATCCCCAAATGTGCCCAAATTCCTGGCCATGTCAAAGTCTAGTCATTCCTTTATTATAAGCATCCTTCTGGCTGGAGCCATTTATTTTCACACCTGATGGTCTTCTTCAGTCTCCTACCAAACTGATTGGACACAGAGATCCTGGCAATAGTCTCCAAGAGTGGAAGGAAATGGATGAGTCAGACGTTGATTTGCAGTGCTGTGACCAGAAGATGGGGGCAGAAGGAGCTAGGAGATAAACCTCTGCGTCTTCATGTCCTGGTGCTTTTGGGGAACACTGTGGTTGGCAGGAAGGACATGGAGATGGGTTGGGGAAGTGGATGCGGTCCCAGATAATTTAGAGTTAATATGATCAGTTGTAATTTTTAATACTGATGTGCTTAACTATGTCATTTTCCTATTTGTTTTCTATGTGTTTCATTTCCTCTTAGTTGCAACATACACCACTTACTACAGTGTACTTCACTTTCTCCCTCTCATCCTTTCACCCTTGGTGTTATTTTAATCATTCATTTTACATCCACATATGGTACAGACCCATGAATATGCTGCCTTACGTAGTCTCTGACCTTTAATGGAAATTTAAAAGTTACCAGAAAAATATTTAAATCTCGTATGTGCAACACATATTTGCCATTTTCACAGCATTTCTTTCCTTTTGGAGACTGAAAGTCCCATCTGGTAAATTTTTCTTCCTTTATGAAGAATGCCTTTTAACATATCTATTAGCATAGGTCATGGAAACACAATAATCAACTGTTTTTTTTTTGATATGACATATCCTGATTCAGATATGTTTAGGTAGGATGGGGTTAGTGAACAAGTCAGAAAATAGAGCAATGCATTGAAAGTGTGGGTTTCAACAGGTGAATATCAGAGGCCACCAGTAGAAAAATATACTTGCTGAATCCAACAGTTAATATATTTTCACTTTTTGAAAGTTAGGCAAATAAAAGAAGGTCAAGGGATAAAGGCTGAAAATGAGAAATGATCATGGAGGTATATTAAAAAGTATTTTTGTTTCTCTGGTTTCACCTTGGACCCTGACTGTAGACCCCATATTGGCATATTTCAGTATCTGAAATCAAAGATTACTATAAAAGTTGCAATTCAATGTGTAGCCTATGTCTAGTGTAATGTAAATGTTCAATAAATATTTGAAGAACGGATACATGAATGAATGGGTCAAAGTTGTAGATTCTAGTAGACCCTGATGGAGACACACAGGTAAAAGATGAGGCTCTCAGGAAACGAAATGCCTTTTTGTCTGCAGCTAAGGGAGAGAGAAGGGGGAGACTGAGGTGGTAGACACAGTGGATAATAGATTCTCAAAGAAAATGAAGTTATTTCTCTTTAATGCCCTGTAAGCATTATCAACCCTATCATTCATTTAGGAAAATTTGGCAATGTAATTGGTTTTACAGAAATCAACTTTTTGTACAACAATAAATTCCACCTTTAACGAGTCAACTAACAAAACTTTAGTTGCCTATAATTAGATTGGGAGAGAAGAGGATAGATTCAAATTTAGCAACTTAAACAGATTTTCTAGATACCAAATTTAACTGCAAAAAATTTGCCCCTTTTTGAAAAGGAAACCTAAGGGAGTAATAAGGGTCAATGTAAAGAACTCACAAACTTTTGAGAAGAAAACTTCCTGTAAATGATAGTGACAGTGTTTTCTTGTTTATTTATATATCTGAGGGTTTCTTATCAGATTAACTTTCTTTTTTTTAATGGTTTATTGTCGAGTTGGTTTCCATATAACACCCAGTGCTCATCCCCACAAGTGCCCTCCTCTATGCCCATCAACCCCCTTCCCCTCTCCCCCACCCCCATCAGCCCTCAGTTTGTTCTCAGCATTCAAAAGTCTCTCATGGTTTGCCTCCCTCCCTCTCCCCNATTAACTTTCTTAAAGCAATGCTTTTTAGAGCCTGCTTCTTCTTTGCAAAGAACACTCAGTGTGGGATTCCTAAAGAACCTAAAGAAAGCGGGGCACCTGGGTGGCTCAGTTGGTTGAGGGTCCAACTTCGGCTCAGGTTATGATCTCACCATTCATGTGTTCAAGCTCTGCATCAGGCTCTGTGCTGACAGCTCAGAGCCTGAAGCCTGCTGCAGATTCTGTGTCTTGTTCTCTCTCTCTACCCTTCTCACACTCATGCTCTTTCTCTGTCTCTCAAAAATGAATCAGTGTTTAAAAAATTTTTTTTTTAAAAAGAACCTAAAGAAAGAGTAACCTTACATGAAAATGCCAAGTTGACCCTAAAGCAAAATTTCAAATTTCAGACAACGTATAGCCACCAACTTATCTGCCACCACTATATATATTGTGACTATTTAAAAACACAGAATTTCGCTGCTTTACTACAATCTAGAAATTGCGGCTAAGGATCTTAGGTGAACCATTACTTACTCATCTGTTCAATCTTTTCCACATGTAACTAGAAGTCAAGGTCAGAAGCATCCTTGTTTCTTCATGTGTGTAATCATATGCACATAGTTATCTAGGCTGCTCTTCTTGCCACCGTTAGTGTTGTTCTGCAAAGTGGTAAAAACCCCTTTTTGTTTAGATCTAAAAAATATCACAGAAGAGAGGCCCTTAAAGACCAACCTGTGGCAAGTTGAGCTTTGAGTGTCTTGTTCATGGTCATAAAACTAGGTAAAATTTTGTATTATTCTCTGCCGAGATTTTTCAATTAAATTACCATAGTCACTTTTCTACTTCTGTAAAATGAGTTTAAAGTTTTTTAAAACATAACAATCATAACATTGGCAAATATATTTTTGAAGAAGAAATAGGGAGGCCATTCGAACTGAGAAGCATTAGGATGTTTATAAAGTTGCAATAAATTCAACAACGTAATGCTGATAAACCTACCAGTGGAATAGAAAACAAAGTCCAGAAACGGACTAAGTTACATACATAACATTTAGTTTATGGCAAACCTAGCATTTCAGATAAGTGTAGACATTTCAATAACTTGATTATTTGGACAAACTAGGAAATTGGAAAAACTAGGAAATTCAACTGCCTACTTCAAATAGTACACCAAAGTGAATACAGATTTATTATGAGTTGAATAAGAAAACATCATGTAAACATAAAATATAGATGAAAACTTAAATAACTGAAAAATGGGGGTGGCTTACCTAAGAATAACAACGAAGGGAACTAAGTTGAAAAATGGTAGATTTAATTGTATTAAAAAAAACTTTCTGTACGCCTGTAAATTTAGAATTAAAACAACTAGTTTGTAAAATTTGTATAATTTTTATAAGAAAGAAAGTTTTCATAGAGAAAAAGCTGTAAATTGGTAGGAATAAAGAACAAAAATAAATGAGACTCACTATAGCAATCCACAAAAGAATTAAAATAATCAATATGGATATTTTTTAAGTGTTTCTTTACTAGTAATAAAACCAGAGTAAATTAAAAATTTTTTAAAAGAAGTCATTTTTATCTATAAGATTAGTGAAGATTTAAAAATATAATAATAATATCTGTTTTTGGTGTAGGTGCAGAAAAGTTAGTATCCTCCTAATCTGAACAGAAGATAGGACAATTAAACAACATAAACCAGAATAATTAAATTATGACAGATACAGACTATGACATTTTATGTTAAGTATTAAAATTCATGCTTTAGCAGAATATTTGGTGACCTGAGAAAATAGTCATGTTTAAATCACTTTAAAATAATTTTATCTGATGCTGTAACTATTCTGTATTTCATGAAGGATATATACCAGTGGCAGGTTTTCCAAGTAAGTTGTTATATTTTCCAAGTTGACATGAATAGCGATTACATCTTCGTTAAACAGAAAAAGTTATTAACAGGAAAAATCTGCAAGCTTACATAGCAAAAATGCAACAATTATTACATCTAAACGATGATAAAAATAATTTTGTTACCCTTTAATTTTATATTTCCAAATTTTTTGTGATTAATATGTTTTTAATGGTGAGATGAAACCCTTTATGATCCAAATTATTTGTGTATCTGTGTGTACAGAAAACAATTGGGGAAAAAAAACACAGACCAAAAATATTAGCTTTATGCCTTCTGGGTTGTGAGGTCTTGATGGTTTTAGTTTTCTTTCTTACACTTTCTGATATTTTCTATTTTATATATTTTACAAGTCTTGTACAATAAGAAAGAAAAGTATGTAAGTGTCTTTGCTATGTTGTATTTAAATATTGTGTAACATTTATTTGGTAGAGTGGGGGTTTTTTGTGCTTACACATGCTATATAACAAGAAACAGTATCTCTGGGTGAACGTGGGGAGTATTTATGTATTTAAATTACTAACAAATTAAAGCACAATCTAACAGCTTGCAATTCTTGCTGAAATGGAGACGTGGAGGCCTGATATAAAACAGGAAGCATTTTGATTGCTGCACAGTTAATCACACAGGCTTCCAGTGACCAGGGGACTTAACTCAAACTCATTCTGCTCTTTCTGCTTCTTTTCTGGTGGCTGGAAAAATAGGAAGGACGGGAGTAGAAATGTCAAAAAGAATGGATAGGTGGTCATGCTTTTATTTAGCTTTATTAAATGAGTGGGGACGTGTTGGTGGCTGACATACATCAAAAGAGCGTACAAATAATTGAGGAAACAAAAGCCGGCTGACAGTTGAGCAGACGCTGCCAGGAGGTCATTTAACCTCAATCTGGGCTGAAATCCTAGAACGGTGTTAGGAGGAATTTTGACATAATATAAAAATTTGTAGAAAGTGACCTTTTCAACATTTTGTATAAAGCAAGGTTAGAGTAAACAGAAATTGATAACTTTTGAAGACTAATTTAAAAAAAAAAACTTAATGATACCAAGGCATTGGATTTCTTGGTTAACTTTCTTTTGTGGCTGCTTTATATTTTGTTTAAACTTTTTTCATGGCGGTAAAATATATATAACGTAAAATTTGCTATTTGAGCCCTTTTTCAGTGGATGTTTCAGTGGTATTAATTACATTCACAATGTTGTACAACTATCATGAGCATCTGCCCCAAAGTTTATTTATCAGGTCAAACAGAAATTCCATCACCACTAAAAAATAACTCACAATCATCCATCCCCACCCCCAACCCCTAATTTTGAAGTCAGGAACTGTGAGTCCTCCAGCTTTGTTTTTTTTTTTTTTTTCCATATTGTTTTAGTTATTCACAGCCTCTTTCAATTCCATATCAACTTGAAGATTGGCTTTTCTATTTCGGGAAAAAGCTGTTGGAATTCTGATAGGGATTGCATTGGATCTGTAAATCACTTTAGGTGGTATTAACAACTTAGCAATATGGAGTCTTTCTATCCAGGAGCTCACGAGATCTGTCCATGTATTTAGGTCTTCTTCAATTTCTTTTGGCAATATTATTTTGGATATGACAGCTAAAGCCAAGGAACAAAATAAGAAATAATCGAGTTGTACTAAACCTAATAAAAAGCTTCTGTACAGTAAAAGAAACCATCAACTAAGCAGATGGGGAAAATATTTGCAAACTCTATATCTGATAAGAGGTTAATATCTAAAATACATAAAGAATTCATACAACTCAATAGTAGAAAAAAATAAACTAATTCAAAAATTGCCAAAAGACCTACACAGACATTTCTCCTAAGGAAATAGACAAAAAGACAAGACGTTCATGGAAAGATGCTCAGCATCAATAGTCCTCAAGGAAATGCAAGTCAAAACCTCAATGAGATATCACCTCACTGTTACAATGGCCATAAGCAAAGACAAGAGACAACAAATGCTGGCATGGACATGGTGACAAGGGAGACCTTGTGCACTGGTAAGGGGGCATGGAAGTTGGTACAGCCTCTCTGGAAAACAGTAGACAAGGTCTTCAAAAAATTAAGAATTGAACTACCACATGACTCAGCAATTCTGTTTCTGGGAATATATTCAAAGGAAATAAAACCCCTCATTCTGAAAGTTATCTGAACCCCCACGTTCATGGCAGCAGCATTTACAATAACCAAGAAATGGAAGTAACCTGTGTGTCCACTGATGGATGAATGGGTGAAAGAAGTTGTGGTACACACACACACACACACACACACACACACAGGAATGCTATTTAGCCATAAAAACTGATAAAATCCTGCCATTGATAACAACATGGATGGAAATTCTTCAACATGGATGGAACTTCTTCAAGTTATAAACTTCTATTATGATGGTGAAATAAATCAGAGAAAGACAAAATACTATATGGTCTCACTTTATATGTAGACTCTAAAACCAAAGAAACGTACAAAACAAACTCAGAGAAAAGCAGATCAGACTCCTCCTCCTCCCCACCCACCAGAGGGAGACAGTGAGGGAGGGAGATTTGGAGGAAGGCGATCAAAAGGGGTCAACTTCCCGTGATAACATGAATAAGCACTAGGGATAGAATGACACAGACACTGCTTTTTTTTTTTTTTCTTTTTAAATTTCTGAGAGAGAGAGAGAGAGAGACAGACAGAGAGAGACAGAGTGAGCAAGGAAAGGTCAGAGAGAGAGGGAGACACAGAATCCAAAGCAGGCTCCAGGCTCTGAGCTAGACATCAGCACAGAGCCAGACGTGGGGCTCGAACCCACAAACGGCAAGATCATGACCTGAGCCAAAGTCAGACACTTAACTGACTGAGCCACCCAGGCGTCCCGACACTGACACTGCTTTATGGTACCTAGGAAGTTGTTGACACAGTAAACCCTAAAAGGTCTCATCACAAAGAGAAATTTGCCCCCCTTTTTTTCTTCTTTTTTCTTTATATTTGAGAAGATGGAAGTTAGCTGAACCTATTGCGATAATTGTTTTACCACATATGTAAATCAAACCATCTCATACACCTTAAATTTATATGGAGATGTATGCCAATTATTTTTTCTCAATAAAACTGGATTTTTAATAATGAGAAAAAAACACCAGGAGGGAAATTGAGTTGAAAAGCTGACACTTTGTCCACTGGATAAGCAGCCTGTGTTACAGGCAGCTGGTCATTCACACATGAAAAATTCAAGCCTCTGGAGAGCTTATAAACTCACACTCATAACATGGTAATGAAAGGTGTCCCTGCTTTAATATAGTGAGTACAGCAAGCTTAATTACATCTTTCTTGGGTTTCGGAGGACGTGGAAATTTCTCTGAGATAATTCTGAACATGAATTAAGTAATGGGATAATTTGGTAAGTGGTAAGCCGAGAAGGTTCAGAAGATTAGCAGCTCATGTAGAGGCTTCAAACATTGCTTTGGATTTTGGGTATTTTTAATAGGCGAAATAGCTGATGTTATCATGATATTTTTTTTTTCTTCTCAAGAGAAGTAATAAGATATTTTACGCTTCATTTGAATTTATCAGGATTTTTTATAAATGCGTCTGATTACAACAAGACAAAATAAAATGAGTTCTGGGGCAAAGCTTGACTTGACTCTAATGTTTAAATCAGGATTTCCTGGAACAGCCTCAAGATGGTTGGGCTAAGCCTGGGCGGCATCTCCATAAAGCCATGTTGGAGAGGCTTCCATTCCACAGACATCCCCGGAGGGTCCTCCTGAGCTCTCAGAAGTGTTCAGGAGAGCGGACTCTTCTACCCAAATGGCTTCTTCAATCCCAGTGAGTCTGCTTTGGAATATTCTGGTAGAAAATTTCTCAAGATTTTCCCGAGTCTACTTGGAAAAATTTTATATTTTCTGGAAACACCTTATAAAACTATATGGACTTTAAATTTTAACATTTAGAAGAGGACTTTGAGCATTGGGGAGGATTGGCTGGACCACCTCACAGATCGCCCCACGGTCTTGATTTGTCTCACTTCCTCTCACACAGGCTCGCTGCACACATGTCCTTTTCCTTTTCAAGGAAAAAGAAATTAAAGAAGGCCTGAATCTCCTTCTGCTTTCCTCTGTCTTTCTTGCCAGATCTGATTGGTTTCTTAAAATGCTTGAAGCCCTGATGACCGGAAAGTTGAGGGTTTCAAAGTCCGTATCTTAAAATTTATAGTGTAGCTGCTCGGGTTTTATAATAATATAGGAATGATGTGGGAGTTGATGGTGTAAAACAAATTATAGAGTTGTAGCTGAGGATTTATGAAAGCCCTGGTGTAGTGTAAAAAGATCACATTTCTCACAAAGTAGGTGTCAGTTTCTCAACTAAGCCTCCTTGGACATAAAAAACAGAGGCATAAGACGTTTAAGATTATTATTATTATTTGTAGTGTTAAGGAGGAAAACACTACTCTACTAACATGTAGCTGCACTTACTAGTAGCTTTATGATATTTTTCTAGGTGTCCTTTCAGATAGTCTTCAGAGGTAGATATGAAGGCCAATTTTCAGATATAAAAGAGAGACAATAAACTAAGTGAATTTAGAGGCAAACAGTCAGCAGCTATTATATCTGCTGGACACACACTTAGGACACTCATGAAATGACTCTTAGATTATTTGTCAGTCCAGGTTTGTTTGTTTTTATTTTTTAATAGGAAGAGATATAAAAAGCAAGGACGCATCCTTGGTTCTGGACTCCTGGAACTGCCTCTCCCAGGAATCCATTCTTTAAAGTCCTGGGCAATAGTAACTCTAGGAAGTTACTATAAATACAACCCCAGGAAGACGACTCCTCACAGTCCTTCTGATGGGCAGGGACTATTTTCAAAATTTGGTCCAATGAAATTGGTCCAAGAGAGGGCTCTAGATTCTGGGCCTGGGTCTGGTGATAGCTTGGCCAGCCATGTGTTTCCTGTGTGGTTTGGCTTTAAGAAGGGTGTGGCAGTCTCATAAAATTTTTGTTTGCAAGCATTTGCAGTTAGAACACTGGGAGAAGAAAGTAGGTAGTGGCGGGGCCGGGAGATGAATGGAGATATTCAGAGATGGGAGAGAGAATTAGGTGTAAAGAAATGGAAAACAGGTTTAAACCAAATGTGTGAGGCAGCAAATATGGTGAATAAGCGTAAAGTAGATCCGGGTAGATGGATGGAGAGAAGAGGCACCGAGAGGTGGAGACACCGTGGAGATCAGAGCATGTGCCCCTTGTTTCCTAGAAGCATCCCAGCTGCCCATTGCAATTCCCGTGGGTGGGATGGCAAGGTCTTGGATTTCTATGAGGTCTCTGTATCCCACCCATTCTGGGAGGCAGTTTGAATGTGTCTCTCTTGCTTGAAAAATTCCAATAAACCTTACCATAATCCCCAGAAAATACCATTTGGAACATGGGAGCCCAGTGCATAGATTTGGTTTTATCAGGAGCTATATGAATGCTGAAACACACATTCTCTCTGGCCTATTGATTATAGGTACTGCGAATGACAGCTTTATAGTTCAGATTACTTCTTGGGGTCAGCTTATAGGAAAGGGTCATGAGAAATATGAAAAAGAACGTTTTTTTTTCTTTTATTGAAATATAATTGACATACAGTATTATGTTAGCTTCAGGTGTATACCATAGATACTCGACATTTATATATATTCCAAAATGATCACCACAATCAGTCTAGTTAACAGCTGTCACCATAGAGAGTTATTACGATATCATTGGCTATATTCCTTACGATGTACTTTACATCCCTGTGACTTAGTTACTGTATAACTGGAAGATTATACCCCTTAATACTGTTCATCTCTTTTGCTCATTCCCCCACTCATCTCTCTTCTGGAAAGCACGTGCTTGCACTCCATATCTATGAGTCTGCCTCTGTTTTGTTTTGTTCATTTGTGTTGCTTCTCAGTTTCCACACATAAGTGAAATCATGGTGTTTGTCTTTCCTAGTCTGACTTGTTTCATTAACATAATACTCTCGAGGTCCATCCATGTTGTCACAAAGGGCAAGCTTTCCTTCCCTTTTTATGGCTGAATAATATTCCATTACACATAGATACCACATCTTCTGTATCCATTCATCTACGTAGCAACCAGAGTTGCTTCCGCATCTTGGCTATTGAAAATAACGCCGCACAGAGCATGACGGTGCACATATATTTTCAAATTCGTATTTTCCTATGAACAGGAATGTTTTCTCCCTATGACACGGCTGCCTACTTCCTTCCCACTGTGATGTTCAGGAGTGTCTAGGGGAGAAGGTACCGATGAAGGCTGTAAATGAAGTTAGACAGAAGGGTGTTTCTTAAGGTTGTTGGGGATGTGACATGAAGGCTGCTACTGGGGATACAATTTTAGAGCTCATGGCATCTCAGTGAGCACTTATCCTACTTTGTCACTTACAGAGGGAGCTGGTGGAGTTCCAAAGGACCGTTGCTAATGAGGAATAGAGAAAGAGACTGAAACCAACCATCTGTCTCCTGGCCCAGTGTTCCTCCTTCCTTGCCCAGGGATCAACTTCGTTCCTTGGGAATCTTTATCGAGCAGTTAGCCTGCAGGCTTCCTAGCAGACCTGAGGATGTTCACGGGTCTCGGAGTTCGTTAGAGTGTTAGGTAGGTACATGCTTCTTTGATTTCCCTGTAATCTGAGTGTTAGAGGAGAGGACATAAAAACACATTCTGCCCAGATTTGAGCCTTTAAAACTTTTTAATTTTTTTTTCAATTTTTTAAAATATTTTTATTTATTTCTAGGAGAGAGAGAGAGACAGCGTGAGCAGGGGAGGGTCAGAGAGAGAGGGAGATACAGACTCTGAAACAGGCTCCAGGCTCTGAGCTGGCAGTCAGCACAGAGCCCGACGCGGGGCTCGAAACCACGAACCGCGAGATCATGACCCAAGCGAAAGTCGGACGCTTAACCGACTAAGCCACCCAGGCGCCCCAAAAAACTTTTTAAATTTTAAGGGTGCCTCGGGGAGGCGGGGCTCAGTCAGTTAAGCACCCCATTTTTGGCTTCAGCTCAGGTCATGAATCTCACGGTTTGTGGGGTCGTGAGACCAAGCCCCACATCAGGCCCCGCGCTGATAGTGTGGAGCCTGCTTGGGATTCTCTCTCTCCCTCTCTCTGCCCCTCCCCTACTCGTTCTCCCTGCCTCTCTCAGAAATAAATAAATATAACTTTCGCTTGGGTCATGATCTCGCAGTTCGTGGGTTCGAGCCCCGCGTCGGGCTCTGTGCTGAGTGCCAGCTCAGAGCCTGGAGCCTGTTTCAGCCTGTGACTCCCTCTCTCTCTGACCCTCCCCTGCTCACGCTGTCTGTCTCTCTCTCTCTCCTAAAAATAAATAAAACATTAAAAAAAAAGAAATAAATAAATATAAAATTTTTTTTTAAATCTTAGAAATTGGTGCACATCAACCTTTAGGCCTAGATAGACTCTAACCTTCTCACTAAATAGAAATATGTTGTCTTGAACTCACAAATTTTTCCTAATTATGAAATTGATAAAGAGTAGCTTCAGGCAGCAATAACAGCCCACGAACGGAGGCCGTAGGTTGAACTTCTAGAATGGAAGCTAAGCATTTCGAATAAAGTCAAAATGAAGCTTTATGCTTCACATTTCTATTTCTTTGCGTTGTATATGCCATGAGGCTGTTTTCTTGGAGATGCCTGAGTTTTAATTGACTCGTCACCTGTGGTGTATTTTTTCCATTGAGCAAAAAGCCTGTAAATTCAGCTTGGAGGCTTTGCCTGAGGCAAGGTGTCATAACCGTTCACAAATCACTGCTTGTGTCCTGTTTACAGCACCTTTGGCCCCACACGCGTCTGCGTAACTGATCTCATTTGTGTTTTGCGCGAAGGGAGAAGCCGGCCCTGTATCATCACCACTCCGTGACTGAGGACATTTCCCACCCACTCTGTGCTTTGGGAAATGATGTACCAATGGGTTTACTAACCTGAATGGTTTTTTGAACAAAGCATGTGAGAGTCGAGGGGAGTGAGACGAAGCCATGCGGTACTAGCCGCCATGGGTTGAGTATCCACGGTGCACCAAGCACCCTTATCGTTTTTATTATCCTATGAGAGAACTTTGCCGTATACATTTTACAGATAAGTAGACTGAGGTTCGCAGAGGCTGAGATCGCATAACTAGGAAGAGGCGGAACTAGCGTGTAAATTCAAGTGCGTTTTCTCTACACCCCTTGAATTCTCTTAACTGGTACATTGTCCTGCCTTTCGTGTGACTAAGGAATCCTGGCAGTCACAGCGACCTGTAATCCTACCTGACCTGCTAAGGTAGATTATACATAAAGACAAACGCTTCACAGAAGAGCTAAACACAGCTGTCTAGGGTTCAATAAATGAACAAAGCCTTAGTGATACAAACTATATGCCTGACACCGGCCTGCATGTTATAACAGGTTCCAAGAAGTGGAAAAAACAGACTTTACCCTCCAGGCCTGTAGAAAGCGGTTGGGGCAGTAAGATGCGCGCATCAAGGGTAACTAGCAGCACAGGACTTATGTGATAATAGATGACAAGAAATACCTTAAGGGGAGGAAAGAATAATGAGAAGATGTGAGGTCATCCTTTCCCCCCAGGAGAACAGAGACTTGCGGTAGAAATTATGCCAGAAAAATCTTTATGGAACTGGCTAATTTCATTTGAACTGGAGACGATTTCTGGGCTGCTGGGTTGCTGACCCCATTCTGGCTCTAAAGTTAGACTTTTTATGAAAAACAGCCCAGCAGTAAGACAGCGGAGAGCACATCTGCTCGGTCGCAGGGTTCAGCTGATGGAAACAGGACACTTGTCTGGAGTGTAACTTCATCCCTCTAGACCTACCTTTGTCGGAGACTGAATTGAGTACAGTGGGTCATTAGCGGCTGGGAGAGTTTGGGATGCCTCACTCTTGGAAGCAAGACAGTATTATCCCAAAGTACTTTTTCAATTCTATTAATGCTAGAAAAATGTCTTTTAAGATGAAGGAGAAGCTCCTTGAAATTTCCTGCCCTGTCTCCTTTATGGGGCAGTCTCTGTGAGTCAAGTGGCATCTGAATTGAGAAATCATAAACGTCTAGCAATTAGTCAGGAATGTCCAGTGGTCTTTGTCTAGCATCTCTTCCTGAAACGGCCCCTTGAGAAATAGAGCAGGTCACCATCAAACAGAGGGGTGGCTGTTTACTTCTTCTCTTTTTGTCCTAAATATGTCACCTCAGCATGCCAGGCTGACATGCCTTGGCCCCCACTGTCAGGCTTGTTTGTAAAAGCTACCCAAATCCGTGTTTTACATGCTCCACATAGTCTTCCCATGTCTGGCTGTACACTGCGATGTCATCAATCAATGCCACACTGAATTCACCCAACTTCATCAGCACCGCGTTTACCTTCATCTCAAATGTTACTAGTGTGTTCCTCTTGCAGAAAAGGGAGCCCCTAGGACATATCCAAACCTGAGTAGTGGCCAGGGCTACCTGTAGAGTGATAGCCCCATAATTGCAAGGGCTCCTGACTGCTACTGCGGTCTGATCATTCAATTGCATTCCTACTCTTGTGACCATATCTTGCTTTTAGTTCTAGGCATAACTCAGGCGAACAATGCGGAAGCTCCCATGCTTCCAGAGTGGAAGCCATCTTTGTTACTTCGGCGAAAGCACCAGCCATTAGAAAGAGTTAGAATGTCTGCAGTGATCTCATCTCTGGAGTCACAATAGACTCCAGCACCGTACAAAACTGTAATAAGACTGTAGTCTGTCTCCTTCAGAAGAGAGGGAAGTGAGCAGTGTAGCTAGGAGGAGAAAATGCGTACTTGGATGTGGACATCTCACCTTCACCCATGCCTGGAATCTCTGAGCTTATTCCTGGCTTCTGTATCCAAAAGGTGGCACAAAGAACACGTTAGATTTTGTACTCCTGCCAAGGTCTGATTTCCAGTCTACAACCTGTCCGGTGACCAGCAACTAAATTTTTTAGAGGAAAAATTCGTGAGGACGGCCAAGAGGCCAATTCCGTTGATGTTGTGACCTCCGTGGGAAATTTTGATGGAGAAAGGAACCTTTGGATGGACATGCGAGCTGCTTCTGATCCCTCTTTTCTTTCTTCCCTGTTTCCAAAGTCATTAAAGAGAGAGGAAGGTTTTTTTATTTACTTTCCCATCATCCATGAGATATTCAATGGAGGAAGTTGATCCGAAGTACAGCGTAGAATCTCATAATCTATCAAAATGTCATTGTGACCACCCTTCACACCCTCTATCATAGATACGTTAGCCACAGAGCCACCCTCTGCTTCTTAGTGCCCTTGTTCATTTAAGCAGTTCCTTCTAAGTAAAACCAGAAATTACCTTTTTAGTTTTCTCCTCGGCACTCTTTATTTAAGCCTGTTTGCCTCATGAACTTATCTCTGTCTGATACCCAGATTGTCAGTTTCTAGGTTACGTGACTTTAAAATACAAAGAACTCATGTGCCGGAGAAGGGCCCCTTGTCATAGGAGCCATCTCTATTTTGGGCGGCCCTGTTCCTATGTCAGGGTCTTCTTGCTAGAGAAACAACTAACTGTGTGGGCTTCTCTTCCTGTTCTTACCTGATGAACTTATTCTTTGGCTTCCTTAGTGGCGAATTGTCTGTGCTCCCCATTTCCTGACCCTGGCTGCGAAACATCTCAGTTCTTGACCTTGGATGGGACCTAAGCAGCCAGTCATCAATTAGAACCAGGAAGGTCATGCAGCTGGAATTTGCCAGGGCTGCTAAAAGCATGCAGGGACAGCCCCAGTGGGCACACAGTTTTGTTTTATTCTTTAATTGTTTTAAAGTTTATTTCTTTATTTTGAGAGAGAGACAGAGAGAGTGAGCAGGGGAGGGGCAGAGAGAGAAGGAGAGAGAGAGAGAGAGAGAGAGAGAGAGAGAGAGAGGAGAGAGAGAATCCCAAGCAGGCTCTGAGCTGTGAGAATGAAGCCGGATGTGGGGCTTGAACTCATGCGCCATGAAATCATGACCTGAGCCGAAACCAAGAGCCCAACGTCTTACCAACTGAGTCATCCAGGCATCCCTGTTTTGTTTTGTATTGTTTTTAAATTTTCCTCCAGTGTATGTCACCAAGTTAGAGAAGGGAGAGACATGGGGGCCTGAAGAGCCATGTCATGTTTTGAAGGGTGGATGGTACAGAGCAGAGGGAGCTATCTCCTGTGGGTGGGTGTGGGTGGGTGGGGCCGGGGTGGGGGTCGGGCCCTGGCTAAGTCTCCCTCAGGTCTCGGCTCTGGGTGTGGAAGCTACCATCCAGCGGCTCATTGAGGAAACTGCTGTGTCTTGATAACGATTCTATAAATTTATCTGCATGCCTAATAATCCGGAGAGAAAATTTTCTTGGAGAAAAGAAATTGGCAGTCTTGAATGTTGCCACATTATCAGATCTCCCTGTTCTCTGCAAGATATGTTTTTACATGCTAAAAAGGAAAAAAAAAAAAAGAAGAAGGTAAAGAGAGAGGATCTTGGCATATTTCCTCAAGCAGAAAAATTGCCCTTACCCTAAGGTGAAAGAAAGTGTGAATGGTGCCTTAGAGGCAATTCAGGAAGTATTCGTTAATCAACAAGTATTTATTAAGCACTATTTTCAGAATTGTGCTCAGGGCTATGGTAGGGTACTAGAAGAAGTGTAAAACAGAATTCATGCCCTCCAAGAATTTATGCTCTAATTGGGGAGAGGGAAATAATAAGAGGCAGTTTAGAATAAATTCTAAAGTGTGTGTTTCAGATCATAAGAATTATAAGGAAGAAGGAAGTTCTCCCTGAACCCTAGAGAAGTCAGAGAAGCCTTTGCTAAAATGATAGCGCTTGAAATGAGACTTGAAAGATGGGTTACATAGAGTTAAAATGACCGCCACATTAATTAATTTGGAGAATTAATTAATTCTGATGGTGGGGAATGTGACCTAGGATCCAACAGTATTGTCACCGTTCTCTTTAATTACAAAGAGGAAGAATTAACCTATACCAGGAAAACATTTCAAATGCACGGTCACCTTTGAGACAATTTATAGGCACGCGGCTTAAGTAGCAGGGATTCTGCTAATTGACCTCATTTCTCTTTTCTACTTTTTTTTTCTGTAGGCGCTGTAACCTTTAGAGTTTTTGAACGATATAGGCTTGCATTAACATCCGTTGCACCGCGTGAACATTCTCTTAGATCTGGGTTGCAGGTGGGGCTGTAGAGAGCCTGAGCAACTGTCCCATCTCCCACAGTGCGAGGACAAGACCCCCTGACCCACCGCGCCCTTGCATAAGTCAACAGGACAGTCACTTCTCGTTTCCTAGGTGACAGCCAAATGGCATTGCCCGGTCTACAGGGTACCTTGCAGGGGGATCTGAGCTGCCACTTCCTTTCCATCTCTTTATATGCCTTGGGAAAGCTTCTTTGCCATTACTCCACGTCATCTCGAATTAGGCTACGGATCGCGAAAGAGAGCGGTTCGAGCCCTCCCAGATTACCGCTCATTTTGCCCAGTAACATCCATGCACAGCGCCTTGGAAAGTTCAAGGAAAACCCTTCAGTTTTTGGTGTGCAGAATGATAATAATATTAACTCACATTTTCGAAATGCTTTCGCATGCTTTTTCTTATTCTGTTCATAGTCCAGCTCTCTAAGGCAAGTAAGAAATAGATTATGAAAACCCACTTCCCCACATATACATGTGCTTTTATTTTTAAATACAATGATATAAAGGAGTGATTTATTTGATTTTATTTTTTAACATTTATTTAATTTTGAGAGAGAGGGAGAGAGTGAGAGTGGGGAAGGGGCAGAGAGAGAGGGGGAGACACAGAATCCCAAGCAGGCTCCAGGCTCTGAGCTGTCAGCAGAGAGCCCAACATGGGGCTCAAACCCACGAACCACGATATCATGACCTGAGCTGAAGTCGGATGCTTAACCGACTGAGCCACCCACGCACAACAGGAATGCTTTTTTTTTTTTTTTAATGCTTTAAAAATGCTTCATCTTCCTTCATATAGATGTCAGGCTGGATCACTGTAAAACATGTGTAAGCCACACGTGAGCCCATATACTTCATTTAGAAAAGAAGGAAAAAAATATGGATGAAACATCTGCGCCTTCAAGAGGTTAAGACTTGCCCAAGGTCACATTGCTAGATAAATGCCAAGTCTGGGCTCAAGTCTAGGTCACCTGAGGCCAAATCCTATGTCACTGGGTCAGTTGGGACGTGATTGGAGAACATTAAAAAGTAAAGACTAGAAGTCGCATCACTACCCTTGATATTCAGGAGGGTATATAATTTTATCAATACAATACAAAGGTTAATGGGATTGCCTCCTTCCAACTCTATCATAGTAAACGCAGGCTTTATGGCAGCGTTAAAAAAAATGACCTCCCTCTGCTTTATGCTGATTATTAACTAAGATTATCTCACACTAGAGATTTACTATACCAAAGAGCACTGACATCACTAACTGCTATTAAGTATATGATACTTATACTCCATAAAGTGGAGCAAAATACCTTTGTCAGCAATGTAAGGAAAATAGACGTAGCCAGAGGTACTCACCCCATGCAAAACAGAGCTGCTCTTCGCAGGAATCTCTCAGTTTAATAACTTGGCTAGGTCCACCTGATGAAAACGTCCATATGGAACAGAGAGTCGGCTCTGTGTTTCCACTCTTTTAAATAATAGAATGAGATCAACTTTCTAGGCATTTTAATAGGCTGCAGGGAGTGATCAAAGCCTTCCTGTTGCAAGAAAAATCTAGGAGCAGAAACAGTTGAATCAGTATATCTCATATGGCTTCAAATGTTAATTTCTCAAATGATTATTATCAGGTCCCTGGGAAACCAAGTTTTGTTTCCAAGAGGGAAGTAATAACACAGAATGAGATAGGGTTATTTTTCGTAGGCAAATCCCCGTTAAGTTTCTTGGGATTCCTGCAGGAGGAATTTACCCAGCAGTACGAAATAACTGTTAATTCAACATGCCTTTCACTAGCGCCTGTTAATTCTGAGGCATCAGTATAGGTTCTGGGGACATAGGGATGAAAGGCACAGCTGTCCTCAAGAAACCCCCAACCAAGTAGCAAAGATAGGAAGAGACTAGGAGGGAGAGCACTGAGTGCTGAAGGAGTTTGGGGACCTAAGCGACCCGTAATAAACCTACTATGATAGGGTAGAGATATTGTGTCAAAGTGGATTTTCTAGAAGAGTCTTTCTAAAGCCCATACTTGGGGTTCTAGCCAAATGTCATGGATATAGGCTCCTTCTTACCCTATGAACCATTTATAGTAAAATGTCTGCCCTTCTCTAAAAGGTCAGCTTCTAATTCTATGAAAGATTCTGGAGGCTCAGGGAACATAGTTGGGATTCTGGGCATTTCTTAAAAAAAGAAAAGAAGTAAACACTTGTTTTTATCAGTATAGGAGCTGGTGGTATTGAAATGATATGAAAATAAGAAGGTATTGGTTACTTATCTGATTAAATCATATATTAAGTAGATATTATGGAAAATGCTCATATTTAGAAAAGATTTTTCCATTGAGTAAACATAGCAGAAGCTTAGTTTTCATTTTACACCAAAAGTCATTCAAATGGCCCCAAAGCACAACATTGGTGAAATTTCAGAACACCAGGAGTTAAATTATTTTTATTTATTTCTTTATTTATAAATATTTATTTTTGAGAGAGAGAGAGAGACAGACAGAGAACAAGGAGGGGAGGGTCAGAGAGAGAGGGAAACACAGAATCTGAAGCAGGCTCCAGGCTCTGAGCTGTCAGCACAGAGCCCAACGCGGGACTCAAACCCAGGAACTGTGAGATCATGACCTGAGCGGAAGTTGGATGCTTAACCAGCTGTGCCACCCCGGCGCTTCTAAGAAATTATCTGAAGAAGTTGCAAGAACAGGACAGGAATGTCCATATTACTTTATGGAGTTCTCTGGATTGTTAACATTTTAGCACATTTCCTTCAGCAACATCTGCTTGGTCTCGATATCCAAATATGCTTGTCAAGATCCATTCGGAATAGAGAACTCTACAGTCATTTGCAGAGGGAAGGTTTAATATAAAGAATTACTATCACTGGGGAGTTGTAGGAATGAGAAACTGTCTAGTAAAAAGTAAAAAGAACTGGGAACAGTGTATGAACAACAAGCATCAGGAATGGCCACTAGTCTTAGAGCCGCCATAAAGTGCCCAAGGAAGAATCCAGGGCTGAGACGCAGACCCCACTGAAGGGGGCGTGGCTGCGGTTCACTGAATGGCAGGAAGTCATGTTGCTGCGCTGGCAGGATTGGCTGGAAATCCACCCTCTAGAACGCCAGGGAAAGCTGCTCCCCGGGAGGTTTAGTCCCTGGGGGAATTGCAGGTGGAAGGCTTTGGCTGCCCTTCACTGCAGACACCAGGTCCCAGAGAAGCGGTGCATGTTGCAGGATCTGAGCCCTGAGAAGCAGGGCGCCAAGGAAATGATGTGCTGGAGAAGCCACCTGCTTTGCAAGGCCTTGCCAAGTGAGCACAATGGAGCCAGGAAACCAGACCCCTTTCTTCTGCCTTATCTCTCCGGCTCCCCTTACTGATAAAACTTGTGGCCAACTGGCAAAGAAAAACATTAAAAGGCCCGGATTCACTTTCGCCAAGTAGGCCACAAAAGTTGAATTTGAAGGCAAGAGATAATGAATTGACTACCGAATATATTTGTTCTTTTTCTGAACCAGTTGAGAGCAACTTAACAAACATAGTGGTCCATCATGCTCCTATTGCCTAATATGAGCAATATTAGGTAATATTGTAGATATTGATAACTCAATATGGTAGAGTTACCATATTTCTCCCCAAACGAGGGCACCTTCTTACACGACCACAATACAGTCTTCCATATAAAATCAGCACCGAGGCAATACCGCCCCAATAAAGTCTGTTTTGTCCCATCAGGTCCGGGATTTAATCCAGGCGAACATTTTGCATTAAGGTGTCATGTTTCTTCATTGTCCTACAATCTGAATTTAGTTCTTCAATTTTTCTATAGTTTTTGTGACCTTGAAAGTCTTAAAAATCACAGGTATTTCATTCTGTAGAATCTCTCTCAGTTGAGTCTTCAGGACCAGACTTCAGCTCATGCGTAGTGGGCATGACCGCCACAGAAATGATGGCTCACTCTCAGTGTATCGCATCCAGATGCACGTGGTGTGGACCTGTCCCTCCACTGGTGATGTTAAACTTGATCACCTAATTAAAGTGATGCCACCATCTTTGTGTACCTTAAAGTTGCCGTTTTTGGCTTTGTAATTGGTTTCCCTGGTGGGAAGATCCTGACAATATGTGAATATCATCTTCCTCTTTAAATATCCACCCACTAAATTTAGCAAACATTGATATCTTCTGCTTGACACATTTTCTATTTCTATGAAATCATTTTCTTCCTTCTTCATTAGTTGGCATTCTAACCTAAAGAGATCTTATTATTCTATGTCTTTCTTTCTTATTTATTTGTTTATATCTGTATGTACTCTTGATTCTTATTTTGTTCATTTTGTTTTGTTTATTATTAACATTATTTGTGTGATGCTCAAATTGTCCCAGAATTGACAGGGGCCCGTTTAAGCTTCTTCTGTGTCCTTTTAATACATCTCCGTCATTCTTTGAGTACTTCCTTCATTTCTAGAGTGGCATGGTATTCAAAGATCGTTTTATACATCCCTTGCCTCTCTCCGTGAGTCAGACATTTCCTCCTGGAAACCTTGGTTCTGGTACTTAGAAATCAAGACTTTAGTACTAAGTGTGTTTATTGCCATTGGCATGTTATGGCTTTTTCTGCTCTCAGAAAATAGCACCAGGAGCTATATGTATGGTTATGCAAACATATACATATATATGTGCACATATACACATACCTGTACTTCCATACTTTTCCACATATGTTTTAAAAATCAAGTATATACCAGTAATTCCACAGTCCAGTTCAATGCCTCCTAGGAATGTCTAGCTTTCCCCTTCTCTATATGTGTAGGTTTCTTTTTGGACAGTGAAAACAGACTCCCGTATCCTCAATATGTTTACTTATTTTATCAACCCCCTGTAGGTAACTAATCTCTCAATCACTTTGGCTGCCTCCATGGCCCTTAGTCCCACAGCCATCTTCTTTGTTACCTCCTCCGCCCCTGATTCTGCTATTGCCCCCTGGGGCACACTGCTACCTGGGCCCTCAGTTACACTTTTGCCTTCAAAGAAAGGGTGGGGGATAGAAGTGAGAGTGAGAAATTACTATTTTCATGCATTAAGTGTTTAAGAGAGAATACATACAGGGAGATTACCAGGAGTCCAAAACTCTATCATTTTGTACTCTACATGTATATCTACCATTGTGACCATTGACAGGTTTAAAAATCAGAGTGATGTAGACTTTATCTCCAGTTCTTATGTAAATTCCCAGTTTAAGGAAATTTTTTAAGTCTCTGATAAGCACATTTCCTATATTTTCACATAAAAGTCTCACTCCAACAATCCAGTTATTACGAAGATTCAGTTGTTTCATTAAATAAACTTTTCTGAATATTTTGAAGTCTACTCACTCTCATTATTTAATATTAAATGTTACTGATTCAACTATCCCGTGCACAGTAGATCAGTAATAAAGGGAAATATCTTATGAATGTGGAAAAATCCCTGAGATTTATATTGAATTCCTAGGGAACAGACTTTGTGATGAAAACAAGTCTTGCAGATCCAAGGAAATGAAGTATTGCTAGTAATATTCAATATCTGGAAAAAGACAGCCTAATAAACAAAGGGAGGTTATTAATTTCAGAAACAATTACTGATAACACACTACTGGAGAAGAAAGAACAGCAACAAAAATGCCACAAAGGTTCTATGGCACATCTATAAAATGAGTAAGTAATTTGTTTAGTAGTCAGTACCACTTTCTAGAGACTTCCTACATATTATATATGGATTATTACCTCTTAAACAGAGGGGATACATTTTTCAGTTGTTATTTCTATTTTGCAGAGAGGCAAGCTGAAGCACTATAGAACTTACTGTAACTACCTAGAAAATTTATGGAGGGAGAAATTTCCCCCGGAGGATTACTGTCTTCTTCTCACACTCTGACCTTCTTGAAGACTTTGCAAAGGAGGTATGAAAGGTCGCAGCATAAATGCGGCATGTCTTATTTTGCTGGAACTTCAATTTTGCTCAAACGTGAATCATTTAAAGCATTTCTTATACTGTATCTTGAATATCGTATACTAGTATCTTCTCGACAAAACGAACTATGAAATATACCTTGGTCAATTTTGTTACATGGCACAACCACATTTTCTGCCTCCCCTTGCACTGAGGTTCTGTGCGGATTATGTGTCTCAGTACAGGACAATGGAATGTGGGTGGACTTAGTCCCACCGCTCGCATGCATGAGCTGGAACTTCTACAAGTTTCTCAATGTTTACTTTTTCTCCCCCTCAAGCATTGGCTGGAGACACATGGTCCCATGGGGTGTTCTAAACTCTTCCAAGATGGTGGTGCTACTAAAAAGAAGCCACCCTACATCAGACTGTGACATGAGTAAGAAGCAAACTAAACATTTAGATTTAGGGGATTATTTGTTTAATAACTGGGCGTATTACTTGCTCTGCCTGATAAATACAAGGATAAACACTGCATAGTAATTTTGAAAGCGAAACAGTTAACTTATATGTGCATGTAGGGCTTGTGCCTAGTGCTGCTTCAAACTCTGCCTTAAGAAGAAGGGAAGGAAAAATAAAATAAGGTAAAGAGAAAGAGGCAAACCATAAGAGACTCTTAAATACAGAGAACAAACTGAGGGTGGCTGGACAGGAGATGGGTGGGGGCATGGGTTAGAGGGGTGATGGGCATTAAGAAGGACACTTGTTGGAATGAGCGCTGGGTGTTTGATGTAAACGATGAGTCACTAAATTCTATTCCTGAAACTAATATTACAGTATACGTTAAGCAACTTGAATTATAAATAAATATATAAATGAATGAAGAAATAAATAAATAAATAAATAAATAAATGAGCACTACATTTACCTCTGGGAACAAGTTTTCAATCTTCTGCCCTTGGAACACTTCCAACTGAGCAGTTTGAGAAGCTCTACCAACACAGAGGGGTTCAGAGGACACCTGTAGAATAAAGCCCTCCTCTGTCTCTTACTAGAGGTATAAAAGGCCTGCCTATTTTCATTCCCCAACATTCATTCCCCAACACAAACAAAATGATCATAACATATGTGGAAGTGGATTTCCCAAAAGAGAAAACAAATGGATTTAGATTTTTGACACCAATTATCCTGCATTTTGAAGTTCCTAGCCCAATTACCAATACTATCTATGATCCAATTCAAAAAAATTAACATTTATTCATTTTTGAGAAACAGAGCATGAGTAGGGGAGGGGCAGAGAGAGAGGAGGGAGGTGGGGACACAGAACGCGAAGCCGACTCCAGGCTATGAGCTGTCATCACGGATCCTGATGTGGGGCTCGAATGTGCAAACTGTGAGATCATGACCTGAGCCAAAGTCAGATGTTCAAGCGACTGAGCCACCCAGGTGCCCCTCCAATTCTTTTGAATATATATTCACTCCTGGAAGAGTTTTGCTTCTGTTACCGTCACTCACCGGGGCACAACTTCTTCATCCTTCTTGGTGATTTCAATGTTTATACTGATGTTGCTTCTAACACCCTGGCTTTTCAATTCTGTCCTCCTCTCTTTTGTGGATCTTCTCCTTTGTGTTCCAGCCATTCATTTCCAAGGCCAGGCTCTAGATCGTCATTGCCAATTAAATTTTAACTTCCACCATCTCAATTTCATGTAGGCTATTTTTGATCACCACTTTTCATCTCCCTAGCCTCCCTGACCCTTTGGATTTCTCAAATCTTTTTCTATTTTTCAATTTTTTTGTTTATTTGTTTTTGAGAGGGAGAAGGGAGAGAAAGAGACAGAGCATCAGTGGGGGAGGAACCGAGAGAGAAGGAGGCACAGAACCCAAACCAGGCTCTAGGCTCTGAGATTTCAGCACAGAGCCCCAACATGAGGCTTGAACTCACAAACCGTGACATGATTACCTTAGCTGAAGTTGGACACTCAACCGACTGAGCCACCCCGGTGCCCCTGGATTCCTCAAGTCTTATAAGAACTAAACTCAGTTAAGGTAGAGAATCCATTGGTGTTAATAGATTTTCATGTTCCTTCCCCATCCCTGTAAACTTACCTTCCTTCCCAGCTTAAATTCTCTGGTTATTCACTGCAAACGCTCCTTTGAATAACATTCCATAGTCTTGCACTTAATATATTTCTTTGGCTAAATCACAATTGTGAGTACTTCACCCCTCAAGATACACTGTGCCTACTCACTTGCAGCTGGGATGCTGGAGAACACACGGCTCTCTTAATTGGTTGCAACTTGAAATCACTGTCATTATAAACCTCAGACGGGCGCCTACTGCTATCCACAAGTCGTAGTGTATCTTTCATATCCATTCCTTTTTAGATGCCAGGCCATTTTTTTCATGGCTTCTCTTCTGCTCCGAAATCTCTAAAACTTTCTCACTGTCCTTGCTCTCCACTGATGACTTTGTTTTCTATTTCACCGTGACAGACCTTCCCTCCTCAATTGCTGTCATGTCTACAGTCTTGCGTGCACTTGTACTTTTGCAACCGCGCTTCCCCGAGCTTCCCGTGTTCCCGCATAACGCCATCCCCTCCATCTGCCCTTCCAACCTCCCCCACTCTTGCCTATTCAAGAGGATGCTGCTATTTCTCCCATATTAAAAAACAAATCAGAGCAAAACAACCCACACCAATAACCCTCTTTGTCCCACTTTCCAAATACCACTCTGTCCTTTCCCTTCCTCTGGATAAAACTCTGTGAGGAGTTGCATAGCTTACTGTCTCCAGTTTAACTTCTCTCCTTTTCTCTTGAGCCAGAAATCCACATGATTTGCGTGTTTTTCCCTCAGGTCTCTTTTCTGTCACCCCCAGCCTTTCTAACCTTCATTCTTTGCTTGATTTCCTTCTTCGGTGCTAATCACTGTCTAATATTACATAATATGTTTTCTTTATTTATCTTGTTTAATTTATCTCTTTCTTACAAGACTGTAAGCTCAGTGAGGGTGAAAGACTTCAGTGAATATCACTTATATGGATGTAGAAGACACAGTGACAAGATTTGTGTCATTGCACATTTTGGTTCATACATGACTGGGATCTGGGATCCTGATCTAACGGTTTCTCCTGAGGAGTCTTTTTGGTGATAAGATTGTCCCAGCAGGTCAGGGTGAGTCATTACCCTGACCTCTCCCCCCCACCTCCTGAGACACCTCACCTCAAATCTCTCAGCTGCTCTATGTGGTGGATCACTGTTGGTGCCGTGGACTTGAACTTCTCATTGCCATCGAGTGTCTATTAACCCACCTAAAACACTGCAAATTAAATCTCCACAACCTGGCCCCAGAAACTGTTTTGTCTATTTTTTTTCCCCTAAACTGGCCATGACAGCATAGTTGATGGGGGGCCACTGACACATAAATGATATAAATGATACAAATATCAAGCCCGTTTTCGTGCCGCCCAGTGGCAAGCTGGTTGAGTGTGCTGCCTTGTATCCTAATAGCTGAGACTGGCTCGTCACTGTCTTCGATCCACGTTGTGCTCCAAGTGACACCTACCCCCTCTCTCTTTAATCTCCTATTTCCTTCTGCTTTATTTTCTCTTTCCCTTTAGTGTGTTGGTTGTTTCTCGGCAGTGGCATATTTGTTGACTTGCTCTTTTGGTGACATCCTCTTTTAATAAGGAAATCTGTCTCTTGGTGTCTCCTCGCCTAAGGGTGTGCTTACTTAAAGTGTAAAATGTCAAACTCTACCAAGGATGACAATAACCCTCTGGGTGAAGAAGAATCAGCCGCTGTATTATTAATCACTCAAGAGGTAGACAGGAAATATCAACCCTCTCCAAGAAGAGAACCACTGAAATTAGCTGGATCCTGCACCCTCTTCATTTCAATGCCCTTCCCTTCATCTTGTGCAAGGGCCTACACTATTACCTCCCAAAGGTCTGCACCATCGCAAAGGTCAGCAGAAAAAAATCGAGTCAGGAAAGCCCACCTCACAACCACTAGTAGCAGCCAGAGCTTGAATTTGACTGTGACAATCACATTGGTTAAGGAAGCATAGGAGGCATTCCTTTGTAGTGAGTTGAGACCAGCTTAGAGATAAGTGTCACAATCCATGATGGGGATGAGGGGGTGAGGGAACAGGCAGGTGGCTACACTCTGACCCTCACTACAGCTTGACTGGCAAAGCTGGCGGTCACAACTGGCTTGACTTAATATCCCTTAAAAACTACAGCAGCCCGATCCTTGTGAAGCTGCAGATAGTCAGAGCCTGCCATTTAACGGAGATGAAAACTGGGCCTAATGATACACTACACAGTCATGATCTTTCTAGACAGTTATGCAAGCATGAAGAAATGGGTAGGAGGGCTTTCTATCAGTCTGTCTATAGACCAGGAAGTGATCACAGATTTCTTCCACGGTGGACTGGTCTAATTGCCAACATTTCCGGAACCGGTGTACGCACACCTGTGCACATCAGTGTTCCTTCTGCAAACTATCAAAACAATTAACAACCCCCCACAGAGTGCGAGTAACTACTCCCCAAATTACACATCTGTGGAATTCGAAGCAGAGTATCTTTTGTGTTGATTCCTTATAGTTTGTTTGCTTGCTTGCTTGCTTGCTTGCTTGCTTGCTTGCTTTTCCAGCCAAATCATGGCTTTCTGAGTGTCTTGGCAGAGTGCTGGAAGCATCCTTACAACTTGAGTTTTCCCAATGAGAAATCACCTTGAAATGAAAGTTTTTTTTAAAAAATGTATGTTTTATGTTCTATTTTCCATGATTATTTAATGCTGTAATGGAACATTTTATTTTGTATTTATAATAGTATTTACTTACACCGATTCAAAGAAGCAATGAACTTAAAGAATATAGTTTATGATCCGGGCTTTTAACTTCCAATCTGAAACCTCATGGACCAGTTCAAAGCCAATAGGACCAATGTGATTGAGAGTTGGTCAGGTCTACATGTAGTGGTTCAACTGGACTTTAATTCTTATTTTTTAAGTTTACTTGTTTATTTTGAGAGAGAGAGCATGCAAAAGAAGGGAAGGGGAAGAGAGATGAGGAGACAGAGAGAGAGAGAGAGAGAGAGAGAGAGAGGGAGGGAGAGAGAGAGAATCCCAAGCAGGTTCTGTGCTATTAGCACGGAGCTGGACATGGGGCTTGAACCCATGATCCATGAGATCATGACCAGAGCCAAAATCAAGAGTCAGACGCTTAACCAACTGAGCCACCCAGGCACCCCTGGACTTTAATTATTAATAAGCAATAGGAAGTCTAGGGCTTGGAAACAACTTTAGAATTCATGTAGTTACCTGCATTCCTACAAAACTGTACCTGGATAGTACAAGATACAGTGTTCAATGGTAGGAATGCTTCTATTTGACAAACATGATGCTAGTGTTTTATATGCTTTATTTAAATTTAAATTCATTCTCATGCAACCATCTGAAATACAGATTAGTATACCAATTCTTTAGATGAAGAAATTGAGTGTCCAAAAGGATAAATAACTAGGAATCAGCAGGAGAGCTGTTTCCACTATAGATCTGTCTGAAAATCTAAGTTCAATCTTATTACTTTTATTTTTATTTTTTTTAATTTTTAGTTTTGAGATGAGAGTGAAAGAGGATGAGTGGAGGAGGAGCAGAGAAAGAGGGAGACACAGAATCCAAAGCAGACTCCAGGCTCTGAGCTGGCAGCACAAAGCCCAATGAGGGGCTCAAACCTATAAACCATGAGACCATGACCTGAGCTGAAGTTGGATGCTTAACCGACTGAGCCACCCAGTCGCCCCAGTTCAATCTTATTTCTAAAGCCCACTGTAGAAGAAAACCTTAATATTGTTTAAATTTTTTTTTTAACATTTATTTAGTTTTGACAGAGACAGAGTGTGAGCAGGGGAGGGGCAGAGAGGGAGAGAGACACAGAATCTGAAGCAGGCTCAAGGCTCTGAGGGGTCAGCAAAGAGCTCGATGCTGGGCTCAAACTCATGAACCATGAGATCATGACCTGAGCTGAAGTCGAATGTTTAACCCACAAAGCCACCCAGGCACCCAAAACTTTATTATCTTTTACAATAAGTAAATATTTATTGATTTCAATGCACAGATTTTTCTCTAAGTGTTTGGCTTGAATTCACACGCATGGCTTTTTTTTTTTTTTCTTTAATTCCAATACATAGCATTTTTACTTTGAGTTTGAATTGTTAAAAGTTATGAAAACACTCTGAGGGAATATATTGATTACAAGAAGTTCGTTGGAGCTCTGAAACGTGCCATGCTTTTCTAATCTAACATGAAAATATGTTCACTACATATGAGTTGGTGAGGTCTTATGTAGTTTTGAAATTTGTAAAATTTAGAGCATAAAGTAAAATTTAAGCTTCTGAACTCTGAAGAGTTATAGTTCTATTTGAAACTAGAATGTGTACCCACATACCAGTACAATTTAAAAAATTCAACAAGTTATTGCATACATACCACAAGCCAACCAATGCATGAGGCCCTTTATTCGAGGAGATCATAAGACAGTGCACCTGCTTTTGTGAATTTCACACATTTTGAAAATTATAACAAATATTCATCTTTAAATCCCAAAGAAAAATCTTCCAACAGGCATGATTTAGGAATATGTTATTCTTTCTGATAAATGAGGTTCTAATGGCATTTAGTTAGAATGACTGCATTTTGGGTTCTTATGTTTTTATATTGAGTTAATTGTTTTGGCATAACATGGACAAGGCAGGAAAATCAATGATTAGCTGACTGGTCATTTATATTTATGTGGAAAATCCATAATAAGTGCAAGTCATCCCATTATTTTCTTCCTTCCTTGTTTTGCAAATGACTCAAAATGATATGTAGTAGAATTAGTATCAATATCAAGTTTCACGTAACTCAGTTTGGGTTAGAATTCTTGAATCATTTGCGATTAATTGAAATGAATACCCCTTCCCCATAATTCTAAATATCTTCAGTTTCAGTGGGTCAGAGACTTGCATTGCCTCCTTTGAGTGGCTTGGTTTAGCTACAACTAAACCATCAGTTTCTTTGATTTGACAATAGTGCTGGATTAAAAAAAAAGATATGTTAGGGTTTCTAGAGCATTTAGCATTCATATTTGGGAAAGAACAAATGTAGTTGATGACCTAAGGAGCAATGTCCGAAGGAGAGACATGAAGACTCCTGAAAGACCCCTGAAATAAACTAATAAACCACAGTTGTTCAAGTTTGAAATAAATATCAACTAAGAATTATATTCAGATTGATGTTGAGGTTAGTTCCCAGTGCTAGGCAGCCAGCTGACCTAAGTTTAATTTAAATCGCTATTGTAGTGTCTCCTAATGGGAACTGTCAGTAAAGAGAATTTCTGTGACAACACAGAATGTAGTCATGCTTCCTTCTTCTCTATCCTCACTGTTAAAAAGTGACTTCAGATCTGTGATTGTGTCTATGGAACCAAATGGGATGGGAATATGTGACAATTATCAGAGTAAATCAGACCAGAATTACACTTTCATTAAAATTATTCAAGGAATAGGTGGTATGTTCGAAGTTTTGGGTTTGAACCATCTAATTTCCTCATTCCTTTGGTTCTTTTTGTCTTTCGTGACCAGTGAGGTCATGTGAAATCAAATTTGGTGGTAATGCTATGCTTTTTGTTGTTGCTGTTCTGCCTCTCTATTCTTTCTGTCTTTTTCACTAGTTGGAAATACCAGCTCTTTCCGGCCTTTTGTGTCTCTGCAGCCAGGTCAGAAGCAAGGATCACCAAACTCAGCTTGAGTATTTGTAGGGTCCCAAGCTGGGAACAGCGATTCTCTGGGACTCTGAGCTTTCTGTTCCCGTCCCCTTAAATCAGGTAGAAAGATAGTGGGTTTATTGGATGTATCAGCTGGCATTCTAGATAATGGCGATGTAAAACTGCCAAGATGTTGAGTCCCAGCTAAGCTCTTGTGTAAATCCTGGAAAAACACTGTCAAGCCTGTGTTAGTGTCCCTAACGCCATTCAGAGGGACTCTTCAATTTCCACTATTTCCACTTTTTCAACAATGCCAAACAGAGACTTTACGTTTTCTACCTATAGATTGTATATTGCCCTTTTTAAAAAAAAAAAAAAAATGTTCACTGATTTTGAGAGAGAGAGAGAGCGAGCACACACTCATGAGTCGGGGAGGGGCAGAAAGAGAAGGGGAGAATCCCAAGCTGGCTTTTGTAGGGCTCCATCCCAGCACATATTTAGAGATGCTAAATATGTTTGCAACGTTACTAGTAGAACACACAAAGGGTAAAGAAATGCAGCCACTATTAGGAATAGCAAATCAAGTCAAAGGCTAATTTATCACTTTTATCTATTAACTTGAAAATATTTTTTTCAAAAGATTATTCAGTTCTGGTAAGCTATGATAAAACACACACTCTGGCACAGAAATAAATTTGCAAGAAAATTAGTAAAAAATATTTTGTAAAAAAAATTGGCATACACTAATATTTATACATTTTGGGAAAGTAATTTCACCTGTAGGAATATTTTCCTACCTAATTCTTACATAGAAAAATTATATAAAAGAGGAGTTAAATATTCTATTATTTCATAGTTATTGACAGAAAGTAATAATACAGAAGTCTACAAATAAGAAATTATAATACAACTGTGAATAGCTTGCTAGTTTTCCAAGTATTTACATTGATAATAATTGAAATTATGCAGCATCATGGGGCAATATTCACTAAATGATGTAACATTTAAAAAGTAAGTTGAGGGGCACCTGGATGGCTCAGTCGATTGAACGTCCAACTTCAGCTCAGGTCATGATTTCATGATTTGTGGGTTCGAGCCCCATGTCAGGCTCTGTGCTGACAGCTCAGAGCCTGGAGCCTGCTTCAGATTCTGTGTCACCCTCTTTTTATCCCTACTCTGCCCAAGTTCTCTGTCTCTCTCTCAAAATAAATAATATTTTTTTAAAAAAGAAATTGAAAAATTTGAATATGAGTATGATTACACATATATTCTCTTGCAAGTCCGTATGTAGTATTAGTGAGTTATTTAAGATACTGCTTCAGGTGACAGATAAACTGTGACATTTCAGTGTTTTTATAATAAACGATTATTTACCACTTGTGCAAGACCATAATACTTCAGTGCTGGTGTTTGGAGGAGAGCTTTCTTGGGTGATTCAGGGACTAAGTTTTCTTCTGCCCTATATTTCCACCATCTTCTGCAGGACCCCGGGGTCTTTTATTTCCAGGTTACAGAGGTGGGGAGCATGATGCAAAACTACACATGTAGCTTTACCACTTCAGGCCCCAAGTGGCACAAATCACTCCCAAATTCTATTGGCAAGAGTTAGTTCACATCCCCGCCTCCCCCCGCCCAAGACACAGAAAGGTGGGAACTGTAGCCTTCCTGGATGGAAGGCTGTTTTGTGGCAATAATGCTACATTAAGGAAGGCAAATACATATTTTTATTGGGAAAACTGTCTGTGTCACAATTTTCATGGTGGCATTATCCAGGGTCTGGAATCAGACCATAAGGATGAAATGGGGAATGTTGTGAGAATTATATGAAATAATCTCTCCACGGCACTAAGAGCTAAAATAATGCTAACTGGGATGATGATGATAGTCTTACTCTCTATAACACTGAAGAAAACTATTGGAAGCTAATATCACAAAATACTAGAGGTGGTGGGATTAGTGGTTTTCCTTCCTTCCCCCCCCCCCCAATTACCTGCATTGTGATGAAGCAACTTTTCTCATGAATATTAATTCACATGAATATCTGAATAGAGGGCATTTTAGAGAATTTTAAACATTATGTATTTAGCCAACACTTATGTAGGACTTACTAGGTGATGGACATTTTTTAGGGCATAAATCTCTCTGAAATAGAGATTTTGGAAAAGACAGCAGGTGATAGTCTGTAAATTATGTGCAAGTAAATTTGGCTGCAAAGATCATTAGTTATATATGGACCAGTAAGCTTTTTCAGTATGTACGATGTTCATTATGCAAAAAAGATCATGGTCAGATTGGTGGCCCATAGTTTCTGCTGGGACACGTCAGATATTTGTTGGTTCAACTCAGAAGGGGAGAAATTTTGGCAACAGGAGTATATATGTATACTTGCTGATTTTATAGATGAGGAATTGGGACTCAGAGAGGAAGTCACCTGCCTTTGCTCACACGTCTGGGTAGCTTTTGGTGCAGAGGATGTCTGTGGTCTGGAAGTGACAGAGCATGGAGCCCTGAGAAGCATTTTTATGGCTATAGGGAAGCATTACCAATGTATTGCAATTACGTGATGTGGAAGGAAGGTTATGTTAACAGGCTGTGGGTGAGAAATGGGAAGGGCAGACGGAAGGGACGCCAGACTCATATCATGCATTTATGAAATTTACTTAAGGTTGACAATATTTTTAAAGGTTGCTTAAGTAGCAATAGAATAAGGTTGACAATAGTTTTAAAGGTTTCTTAAAGAGCAATAGAATGCAAAAGTGCATGTAATTATGCCAACCTGAAAAATATAATTGAGGGTAAATTTTCATTCATTTCAAAAACACAGCAGGAGCTTTTCATACTCAGAGAGTAAGGATACAAGGTGAAGACGATTCAGCCCATTCCCCTGAGGAGTTGAGAGTACAGCTGGGGAAAGAATGAAGCACAATTACCATGTACATTGTTACAAACTGAGATAAAGGATTACTTGGATTGTAATTAAAATTTGAGTTTTGGGGGGCACCTGGGTGTCAGTTGGTTAAGCATCCAACTTCGGCTCAGGTCATGATCTTGCAGTTCGTGGTTTCAAGCCCCGTGTACGGCTCTGTGCTGATGGCTCAGAGCCTGGAACCTGCTTCAGATTCTGTGTCTCCCTCTTTTTATGCCTTTCCCTGCTCGTGCTCTGTCTACCTCTGTCTCAAAATAAATAAACATTAATTTTTTTTTAATTTGAGGTTTTGGTGCACCTGGGTGGATCAGTTGGTTGAGCATCTGACTTTGGCTCAGGTCAAGATCTCAATGGTTCATGAGTTCAAACCCGCATTCTGTGCTGTCAGCGCAGAGCCCACTTCAGAGGATCTCCTGCCCCCCTCTCTCTATCCCTCCCCCACTCATACTCTCTATCTCCTTCAAAAATGAATAAACATTAAAAAATAAATAATTTTAATTCTTTTATGTAGAAAGCAAACTTGTAAAGGACACAGAGAAGTAATAAGGAAAGTTCTCCAATGGTAAGAGCAATCTTTCTTCTCTAGGTTTTATTCATTACGGGTTATCAACATTGATAACATTACTCAATATTCGTTGAATATACCTGTGTGCCCCTTAAGTCCCCATATTCACTCCACTGAATACCAAGATGGGATTTACCGGTAATCTTGTGGTAAGAAACAATGAAACTGCTCACTCAACAAACCAATTTATTGATGAGCTATTTCAAGCTTATTAGAAAGAATCGGTTCTAGTGTTGTGTGTAGGGTTTTAGTTGTAAAATATAGAGGCATCACTATGGGCCACTAGCCAACTATTTTGGAACATTTGCCTCTGCTGGACCTCTGAGTCTCTTGCCCTCTTCCCCTCAAATCTCAGATGAACCTTTTGAAACTCCATATTACATTGTATCTGCAGTGAAGAAAAAGATCGTGTGTGTGTGTGTGTGTGTGTGTGTGTGTGTGTGTGTATGGAGGGGGAAGTTTTCCTGGCTAACACATGTCAGGATCTGTTTAAACCCCTTGCCTTGCGCTCAAATGTCACCCTGCCAGAATTCATTACATCCTGTTTATTAATTAATTAAAATATATTTATACAGAACAGGCTTTATGAGATGGAGTGAGAAATAACGTTATGAGAGGCATCCTCCAGACGGAGTGGCTTGCCTCGGACGGCAACCTGGAGGAAGGCCCTAGCATTTGCTGTCAATCCACAGCGAGGGTTGAAATGGTATGAAAATTTAGTAATTAAAGGTAGAAGATCAAAGGAATTACTTTCATCCTGGAGCTGGATTAGAAGGAAATGTATCTTTTCTAGATCATTGCAAGATCATAAATATCACTCTGGTTTTTTGATAGGTAAAACTTTCCCTACACACAAGCGCTTGAGCCCACCCACGCACACGCTAACGGCACAATGGGGACATCCAGTGCGGGCGCTAACGCAGCCCTGCGGATTCGGCTAAAGCTTACTTTCTTCTACTGACACCAACCCTGGGTCAGATGCTCCCATGATCTTTTCAGGTCAACTGAGTGCTACCTGGACATTGGCCTCCCTGCCTTTAACCTCAGGGTCCTTCTTTGTTTTCCAAAGGGGGTTAAGTACACCTGTGGAGGGCGTCTGGGTGGCTCAGTTGGTTAAGCATTTGACTTCAGCTCAGATCATAGTGTCACAGTTTGTGAGTTTGAGCCCAGCATCCGGCTCTCTGCTGTCAGCATAGAGCCCACTGGGGATCCTCCGTGCCCCCCATCTCTGCCCCTCCCCTGCTTGTATTCTCTCAAATATAAATGAACATTAAAAAAAAAAAAAACAAAGCCAAACAAACACACCTGCCCAGTCCCTCAAAGTCACTGTGGAAGTGAAATATGAGAAACTGCTCTGGAGGGGGAAAAAAAAAAAAAACCACACACAACAAAACAAAAACCATGGCGTAGAAATCAAGTGTCATCATAGATGGCTGTTCCAAGCACACTTTCAGGAACACACTGCTTCAGGATCGGGGCTATTTGTATCGGGCTCAGTCCTGAGGTTTGCATAGGCCTAGATCTCAGGTACAAAAACTGGGGAGGGTGTCAGTGACAGCTGAGATGAGCACATTATCTTGAAGATATTTAGATTAAGGGCAAGAAAGTATATGAGAGAGGAAATATATGTATGAACATTGTAGGCTATGAGGAATTCTCAAAGGGGGTGATATACAGCTAGAAAGGTAATAATCAAAAAAGGAAAAGTAGGGGCCCCTAGGTGGCTTAGTTGGTTAAGCGATCGGCTTCAGCTCAGGTCATGATCCCCCAGTTGATGGGCTCAAGCCCTGCGTCCAGGTCTGTGCTGACAGCTCAGAACCTGGAGCCTGCTTCAGATTCTGTGTCACCCTCTCTCTTTCTGCCCCTCCCCCACCCTTGCTCTGTCTCTCTCTCTCTCTCAAAATTAAATAAACACTAAAAAAAGGAAAAATAAAATCACAACAACAAGAAGAAAACAGGTAGCAATAAGAAATGAGAAACAGAAAATGCCTGAGATCACACTCATTTCCTTTGTCTTCCAGCAAATGGAGAAGTGAAACTAAAATATGGTAGTGGCTAAAATTTAGTGTTGGGAAGATATATGTGCTGAATATTTGTTGAATGAAATATCTGAACAAGGATTAAGAGGAAAGCCAGTTCTCTCCAATACTCGAATGGAAAACATTTATCCATTCCGGCTCTCACCCCTTTAATGGAAATCAATGTGAAAAATCAAATTTGATTTACTTAAATTTCCTTCAAACCTGTTTTTCAGGAATGTGTCTCCTTTACAGTAAGAAGCACAGCTCATTTGTGACAAACTGTGCCGCTGCCTCTTCGATGATACCAGCAGTGAGTTGGGTTTGTAATCATTGTCCAATTCCAGCCTGTGGATTGTGTTTAATCTAAAATGAATCCTTTTTAAAAATATTAGGCAACAGTTCTTAAGTCGATGATGCGTAGCTATCAGAAGGGTGAGTTGCCTGCTGGTCTCATAGAGTTGATTCTTCTTTCCTGGGCCTGTATACATGTTTTATAATAAGGTAGAAGAAATAAGTTTGTCGATTTGAATGTTGGAAGTCTATCAGAAGACTTCCCTAGAAGACAGATATATACATTGAACTTGAGATGACTCAGAAGGTGATTTTCCACCTGCCTTCTATCAGTGCTAACTTCCTGAAATTTAAGCATTGAAAGGGATCTAATGGATTATCTATTCTCTCATTTAATAGGCGAGAGGATAGGCTCAAAGAATTGCAGGCACCTCCCTCACCCCCTTCAGCTGAGACCCATCAAGGTCTGGACTCCCAGCCTGGGTTCTTGGGTTCTTCCCTCTAAAATGGGCGGCATATCTACAAAGTAGCCTCAGGGAGATGTAGGGAAAATAAAGTCAATTTTCCAAAACTTAACTGGAGATAAACCCATGCATTTTTTAAAAAATTTTTATAGCTTATTTATTTTTGAGACAGAGAGACACAGAGCACAAGTTGGGGAGGGGTAGAGAGAAAGAGGGAGACACAGAATCTGAAACAGGCCCCAAACTCTGAGCTGTCAGCACAGAACCTGACACGGGACTTGAACCCATGAACTGTGAGATCATGACCTGAGCCGAAGTCGGACGCTTACCAACTGAGCCACCAGGTGCCCCAAACCCATGCATTTTCAGATTAAATTTCTGAATACTTTTTTTGGGATGTTAAGCTAACTGTTCTTTGATTTGGAAGGGAGGTATAGTCCCTAGAAGCAAAACGGCTGCTTGCTGATTTAAATCACTTCTAGACGTCCCCAAATTGGATGGGAATTTAAGTTTAGGGTTATCTAGGTGTAAAAGGAAAAATACAGTTTGAGGGAACGTGTTTGAAGTGTAATATAAGAGACGATTGTTTTATTTCGGCCTACTTTTTCTTCTGCGTGCTGCCAGACTGATGTATCTTTGTGGCAGACAGTTGTGGCCAAACAGTCAGGACACGGCAGTTACGTGCAGATAGGCCACCTCCATCCTGGTCTGTCTTGTAACGTTCTTAGACAGTGTCTGATCTGGACAGCATTGCTACAAGATGGTGTATGACCGCTTGATTCACGTGGAGCTTTACATGAGCAAGAAATAAACCTTTGTTATGTGACACCATTTATTTTCTGGGACTTGTCATAAAGGAATTTGGTATTAATTTTTCATTTTTTACAATTATCATTGTGACTGCTCTGTGCCTCTTTTCCTTTTATCCTCTGGGGCTCAGTTAGGGGCTCACTGATGTATATAATTTCCTAGTGATCAGATATAGGATTTTCAGTAAGAACCTTGCACCATCCAAGAAACATCACCATTTTGGATTAGATCAAGATGTTCCGGGAGGAGAGGGCAAGATGGCGGAGAAGTAAGGAGCTCCGTACTTGCACTCGCGCCCATACATCACACGGAAAAGATCTGAAGCCATTGGAAACCTTACAAAACCTGAGAGATTGGGAGACAAAGGACGCAGAATCCACTGAGAGAGCCTTCTAACGTGAGTGCGAACCGGGGAAGATAAAATCGGGCTGGGATCGGAGACTCCAGGGTGGGAGGCGATCCCCCTCTACCCTCTACGNGTATATCTCTCTCTCAAAAATAAACATTTAAAAAAATGTTCCTTATGAATTATGTATGCCTTAAAAGACAGAGTTTCTTGGTTACTACTGAATTCATTTTTCTGTACTAAAATATTATCTATTTACTACTTTAAAAAGGGAATGTGCTTGTTGTGCCTGGAAATCTCTTTCTCTCCTTCTCTTTTTGTAAGCCTGTGTCCCAAAAGCTTAGCACCATAAAGTCCATGTTTATATTAGTTTTCCCACTGTGGACCAGTTAGATCTATCCCACAGGCATATTAGCCCATCCTGCATTACATCAACAAGTACAACAAAACAAAGATAATGATTTGGGTAAAGATTGTGAATCCCTCTTCTTCATTTTTCTCTTCTTCTCCCTTCCTTCCCTTACATCTAACCATCCAGCAGGAGACCACATCGTCCAACCTCCCTTGAGCTATCTAGGTGTGGTCAGCATGAGTGGAAGTGAAATGTGTGGCCTCCCTGCATCTCTCTCTCTCTCTCTCTCTTTTTTTTTAACACTTTATTTATTTTTGAGAGAGACAGAGACAGAGTGTGAGCAGGGGAGGGACAGAAAAACAGAGGGAGACACAGACTCTGAAGCAGACGCCAGGCTCTGAGCTGTCAGCACAGAGCCCAATGCTGGGCCCAGACTCATAAATCATGAGATCATGACCAGAGCTGAAGTTGCGGCTTAACAGACTGAGCCATCCAGGCACTGCCTTCCCCCACCCTTGCCCTGCCCCGCCCCATCATCTCCTTAAAAGGAAACTGCTTACTTTCCACTTCCTCCCTCTTCCTCTTTTCTTGGATGTGGTGCCAATGGGCCAATTTTAACCAAGGAGATGGCCATATTCTAAAGTAATACTTCTCAAATATTGATTTGCTTACCGATGATGGTGTTAAAATGTCGATTCTGATTCAGAAGGCCTGGGGTGGGGGCTGAACTTTAACATTTATGATAAAGTCCCGCTTGAACTGATGTTGCTGGTACAGGACCACACTTGGAATGCCATATTTTAAAGGATGACTAGCACACAGGTAGAAGAACCCCAGGATCCTGAGTGATCTCCAGGAGCAGAACATCATCACATACCCAAACCACCCAGCTCTGCACTACTTAGAGAGAGATTCACCCAATTCTATCATAGCCACCATGTTTTTTCTTTTAATTTCTTTTTAGATGTTTGTTTATTTTTGAAAGGGAGAGAGAGAGAGAGACAATGAGCAGGGGAGGGGCAGAGAGAGAGTGAGGCACAGAATACAAAACAGGATCCAGGCTCTGAGCTGTCAGCATAGATCCCGACGTGGGACTCAGACTTGTGAACCATGAGATCATGACCAGAGCCAATGTTGGCTGCTTAACCAACTGAGCCACCCAGATGCCCATCATGTGTTTGGATGTACTGATTATCTAGCCTAAATCACAATGAATACAAAAATAGTAATAATAAATATATTACTGAGTGCTTACCATGTGGCAGATGATCATAGCCATTATTTATTTAATACTCATAATATCCCAATGAAGCGTTATACCCATTTTGTGGACATGGAAAGTAAGGCAAGAACGAATCAGTAACTGGTCCAAACTCACACAATTTGTAAAGCAGATCTGGGTGGCTCAATTGGTTAAGTGTCAGACTTGAGCTCAGGTCATGATCTCAGTCCATGAGCTCCATGACGGGCTCTGTGCTGACAGTTCAAAGCCCAGAGCCTGCTTCAGATTCTGTGTCTCCCTCTCTCTCTCTGCCCCTCCCCAACTCACACTCTGTCTCTCTCTCTCTCAAAAACAAATAAATCGTTTAAAAAAACCCCAAAACTTGGAGGTCTCTATCCTCACATGAGATATTCATTATCAAATGGACCACAGTTTGACCAGTGCTTTTAACCTTGGGACCCAATCAGCCTTCACCAGGAGTTTTGCCTCTAGTTGTTTGGGTTAGTGTTGTTCATTCTCTTCAGCCAACAATCCAGAGAGGATATTTCTTTGCTGCTCATGAGAGAGAAGACCCAAGAACTATCATTCTTTGTTCTCGCCATTCATTCCCCACCAACATTACGGGAAGAAACCGACCGAGGCTGCGGAAGACACTAACATGCATACTCTATCTGAAGATTAAAAGGACCTGTTCTCTTTTACTGCTTCAACTTACTAGGTTCCTGTCTTCTACTGATCAGCTCTTTTTGGTCCCTGGTGAGCTATGAGAAAGAAGGGAAGAAAGAGGGATGTTAATGGTTTACAAGCCTGGCAAATGTCAAGTCTGGCAGAGAAGGGAAGCCAGCATACATGTTTAATGTTCCTTCGGCCTTCGGACTCCAGTGCCAATCAGAACTGTTAGCTTGAGTCAATCAGAGACCCTAATAGCCTCAAGAAGGACTCACGCAAAGCACTCCAGATACATCCTGGGTTTGTTTCCTCCTGTCTCCCTATGTTGAAGCAAAGCCGAATGACACACCATGTTTGCGAAGCAGTGTGTAGGGGGAAGAAAATGGGTTAAGACGTTTTTCCAACACAACTCTGGACTAAAAGTCAAACTTCACAAGGAACATTTCACCATTTCCGGTTCCAGAAAACAGAATCCATGTCTAGCACAAGCAGTTTAGGCCCATTATTTTTGTGACAGAATAGCAATGCCATTGCTCCTTAAAACTCCGTACGATCTTTCTAAGGGAGCTCTTTGTGCCTCACTTGTTCTGCTGTTTTTCTTTTCTTCCCCCGGAGATCACCTTGCTTTTATAATAATGAGAGCCTAATAGCGGGAGCAGGAAAGAAGTAGGAAGAAGGAAGAGGAGAACAGATAAGAGAGAGAGAGGGGGTAGGAAAGCATAATAAGATAAAAAGAGAAACTGAAGGAGGTAAAGGAGAGAAATCTGCCTGTATAATAAATGTGAATTCTAGGTCTCCAGGCTAAAAATATCACAAAGCACTCCCCTGCTTTTGGATAATTGCAAAACGAATAGATTTCCAGTGGAAAAGGGATTATTCCTGTCATGCAGAAAGTCTAGGCAATTGGTAGTTGACTGCCGGGACTGGAGCGCGGGAACCTGGCTCTCTCTGCAGATCCATGTCCTGTTCCTCTTGGGCTTCTTTGACTCTGCTGTTTGTGACTTGGGAGCCTGCTGTGACCCTCAGCTTTTTGGAGATTTTGAATTATAGCTTTTCCATGTAGTGTCTTGTTCTCAGGGGATAGGTGTGGGGCACCTCCCAATCTAATGCAGGGGTACCTGTTACCGGGTCTTTCCTTCAGGGTTCCATCCATACATGTCATATTAACAGACTCAAATTAAGCCACTAGTGGACAGTAATTAAATCACTTATTAGTCTTCCAAAGTAATTATTATAACAATAATTATTAATATTCCCAAGTAATATTTGCATCTTATATTTTTATTTTATTAAAAAATGTTTTTTTAGAGAGAGGGAGAGACAGTGTGTGAGTAGTAGAAAGGGGCAGGGTGGGGAGAGAAGGGGAGAGGGGGAGAGAGAGAGAGAGGGAAAGAGAGACAGAGAGAGAGAGAGAGAGAGAGAGAGAATCTTAAGCAGGCTCCACACTCAGTGCAGTGCCTGATGCGGGGCTCGATCCCACAACCCTCGAATCATGACCTGAGCTGAAATCAAGAGTTGGACACTCAACCAACTAAGTTACCCAGGCACCCCGATATTTGTATTTTAATACCCAAATGAATTTTAGATATTCTGGTTAGAATTTTAGACATTTTGACAGGATTAGAATGAAATATTTTTAAACATAGAGGTCCTACCCAGAGACTTGTCATATAAAAACATATAGTAACTGAATTTCAAAGACCTCTGAACAGAGGAATATCTATACATATCTACATATATCTAGATATATCTATGTAGATACAGATATAGATATATATTTGATGTCATTATTTGCAGTTTGATTATAAAGTATATATTTATAAAGCATCTAAAGAGGAATATATCTATATCTATATCTCTATATAGATATGCATATAATTTTGATGTCATAATTGCAATCAGTTTGATTATAAAGCATCTATTTCTCTTTCTGCTACACAGATAAGATAACAAGTCTCATTAAATAACATTAAAAAAATGCAAAAGTACTTCAAAAACCAAACTGATATTGAAGATGGAAAGGTCCTATAATTGTCCAAAGAACTCTGATTCTCAGTATGTGATTCCGTGGAAGACAGTAGGCTCATCACCACAGAAAACGAAGTCTTTTATCAACCCAGTGATAGATAAAGTTCGCAATGGAAGTACTATACTCTTACTAGAGAAAAGAGTAATTGTTAACCTCTTTGTTCAATCCTGTTGCCATCCAGGTGGCTCATAATTTGTGAGCAACAATAAATGCTTATTTATTTGTTTGAGCTGCAGAATTTTGCAATAGTTTGTTATGCAGCAGTGGCTAACTGAAACACCTCTCCATAGCTGAAAAATTATGTCACAGGCTCCTTGAATAGGTAAACACAGAATCAGTAGTAGCTTCAGCAGAATTACAATGTGAAGTTAAGCTCTTATGAACACAGGTTCACTTGGTGGTAGTTACTTAGAAGTGCTTGAGAGAGATAGGAAAGTTCTCAAATTCTCCCCCTCTTACTCTTTCTTCCTTTAGAACATTTCTCAAACACCTGTGATAAGAAGGAAGTGACAATAGAAATAAGTAAGTCATTGCCCTTGCCCTTAAGATGCTCACAGTATTTTGGGGTGCGCGTGTAATATGGAAGTCAAGCAAGTAAAGGAACAACTAAAGAATGTTTGTTTAGACTGTCACTGATGTATGGGACCACAGAAGAAGGAGCTTCATTCTTCTTGAGAACGTAATGAAAATCTTTACAGAAGATGCCTCATTAGAGTTTTGAAGGAATAGTTTAGAACATTGATACATAAAATATGACTCACGGACCAGTTGCATCGACCTTACTTTGGAGCTTGTTAGAAATCTCCATGCAGAATCTCTTATCTTGACCAGACAGCTGAAGCAAAATCTTCATTTAAACAAGGTCCTCAGGTGATTTCTAGGCACATGAAAGTTAAGGTTATAGTTACAATTAGGGTGATAGTTCTCATTTTGTCTGCACATTAGAATCCTCTGGGGAGTTCTGAGACAAAACTCATGTCCAGTGTCCCTACATCTAGAGTTTCTCACTAGAGGCGTCTGGATGGAGCCCAAGCATGAAGATGTGTGTGATAGTCAGGCCCCAGCCCATGATTTGGTATGGATACGTGCACGTGTTAGATTGTTAAGTTGTTTGTGAGTTTTGGATCTCATGGGCTGAATCTCAAGTATAAAAAAATGGACGTGGTGAGATGGAGTTCTGAGATTCTGAGGAATTCTTAGAACTCTCCAGGGTATAAATATGGAGGTTGTAGAGATGGTTATGACGACTTTTGTTGATGCCTGGGTCCTAACCAAACTTGCATGGCAAAAATTGGAATACTGGGACACATGGCCATAAATGAGATGGCAATGATCCCCAACTTGCAAGAATTAGAAGCAAGAGGGCATGAAAAAGGAGATAGGTCATACTAGGAGATCTGCTTGTCAATATGGTAATTAACAAAGGCTTGTTGGCAATTTTTGGAGAAGTTTTATAGATAAGATGGTGTCAGGAAGGGCTTCATTAATTTATGCAACTTCTTTATATGTTTTTGTCCATTTCTGCATCTTGTCTGCCCTGGCTCTGTTTGGAGAGAGAATTTAAACCCCAGAATCTGTCATTGATGGATAATATGGGTCCCATGGCGTTCCTCCTGTATCCATTGCAATGCTTGGGCCAAGTTCCAATCAGAAAATTACTTTCTATTGACTGTAAATTTCACACCCCTACCTCGAAGACTTCTTATAACACACACTCTCTAAATTGGCTTCAGGTCCTGCCTGAGACCAAGTATGACACATACCCTCAAATGGGTTTCAAATTGAGCCACAGCCTTGGCTAAACATATTTTAATGACAACACATAACATTCGGGTCATCGAAAGAATATTTCCCCCTTCATATGATACATGTGTTGCTGGCATAAAATTATATGACTTACGTCCCCTTTCAGCATTGGGAGGGTCGAGAAATCTTTTTCACTTTCAGTCTGAAATTACTCTGTCGTATAAATTATTACTCACAGTTCAACACTTGCTGTGTTCAGCCCAGAGGTGGCTGCCTTCTCAAAGGCTCCATGATTTATGGGTGGAGGCAGAGGGCGAGAGTGCCTCTGAGCAAACACGTACCTGCCCTGTGTTCCCTCTGTCAGATGCAACAGAGGGTTGAGAAGATGGTTCCCACCAAACAAACAAATCAGACAAATAATGGAGAATCTTTGAACTGTATCGACATGGAGGAATCGGTGTAGGAAGGTAAGGAGACTCACTGGAGAACATCTATGCTGTTCAACTAGTTCTTGATTTTGTTGTTTAAGTCCCTCAAGACTGGACCTGATTAGAATCTGGAATGATCTAAGAGGCAGACACGGATTTTAGTGCTGGCTCTGCTTCTTGCTAACTTTTGAGCATGAGTGATTAACATCTCTAAGGTGCTATAACCTCAATGATAAAATGGAGATCATATATTTCTTGCTTAATTTGGCAAAGGTATTGTTTTCCTCAAATGAGATAAATTATGGGAAATATTATTTGAACTGTACACTTGGCAGATGCATTTATTAGATGGGAGGCATTATTATCATGTACGGTGGGTTCATCTCAGGACTCAGTGCCTCAAGCTCCAGCTGTTTTACTGTGACCCACACCAGAGGTGCTCACACAGTCCTACCAGAGCATTTGACGATAGTGCGTCCTGCATCCCTGCCCACATGTGGCTGGAGTTTGCTATGTCTTTTATCTCAAGAAATATTTTAAAATTGTCCTTTTTCGATCGCAAAGGAAATAGATATCCAAAGCCTAGCCTCCTTCAGAAAATGCCAAAGCCTGATTAGCGACTGTCCATAAGGGGACCACAAGAAGATGAAAGTGCAAGATTGTTTACCATTTTTTGTGAACGCTTCATTACTTGCATTAAATCTCAAAAGGTGAAAGAGCTTATCTTTGGCAAGTTGGAAGATTTTGAAATTTATTGCTATTGATTATTTTTAAAAGTGGAAGAAGGGCATTAAGGTTGTTTCTCCACCAAAAAGTAATACCTCCATAAGCGTGTCTGCATGGGGAGGAGCAGCCTGAGAGCTCCACTCGCGTACAGAACCAGAACTGCGTTGTAAGCAGGGCCACCGAGGCTCCCTTTCTCTCTGCTGCTGTCACTGCAGACGATCCGGATATGAAGAGGTATATGAATGTATTTAGAGAAGTATTTATCTCTGATGGAGTCGGTGAAAGATCTTAACTGCACAAACACACAGCAGACTAAAATGTGAAAAGCCGTCTTCTTACACAATCAGGTGCAGCGGAGTGGCGTGTGGTGGTGGGTGGCCACGCGACCACTGGCTTCTGTGGCTGTGAAGGTGGGGAGGCTTCGGGAGTTCTGGGGTTTCTAATCCGGGGTCCATAAGCCACTGCCCGTGTATGTGGTGTAGATTCAACTTTTCTTTTTTTCCTTCCTAAATTAGCTGTTCAACTTGAGATCTAAATCTCTCCTCGCCCGGTCCTTATGATCAATTTCTGTTCACATGGGGGACAGAGTCCATTTTATAGAGAAGGACTTGGGGTACATAGAGGAAGAGTGGCTTTCCTCGGATCTCCCAAGGAATCGTGGCAAAGTCTAAATAAAGGCGCCTGCCCATCCTTCATTCTGAAGTTCAGAGTATTTTGTCTCCAGTCCACTATCCTTTCATTTATGTAAACACAATACCCCCACCCCCACCCCCAAGGCACCCTTTCAGGCCTTAGTACCTGGTAGAAGAATATTATATAAAGATCAATGTGCTAAATGTCACATCTTTGCTCAAGTCTATGTTGGGAATTGCAAGGTTTTGAGAGCCGTGGTAGCTGTAGTTAAAACTTCTCTGGGCGGGGGGACACCTGGGTGACTCAGTCGGTTGAGCGTCCAACTTCAGCTGAGGTCATGATCTCGCAGTTCATGTGTTCCAGTCCCAAGAAGGGCTCTGTGCTGACAGCTCAGAGCCTGAAGCCTGCTTCAAATTCTGTGTCTCCCTCTCTCTCTCCCCCTCCCCTGCTCACACTCTGTCTCTCAAAAATAAAAATAAACATTAAAAAGTTTTTTTTAAAAAAAGCTCAGGGGTGAGATGGCCTCCTATCCATTAGCTCCAGATGTGGATCTGCTCACCAGCGGCCAAACAAATCAACCAACCAGTGAGCTCTGATTAGAGCATATCAAATATTTCTGGTGTGCTTTTATCTAAAATTGTAAAGTATAAAATATTTAAAATTATTACATTAATAAGTAATATGTTATATATGTTCTATCTTTATATAGCATTATATATATATATACACACACAACATACTAGATACATGTATAATAATTGACATAAATCTATTTTAAAGTTTCTCTTAAAAATGAGATGCACAATTTGGTTCCTTCACATTGATACCGCTCATACATACCTAATATAATAGTCGGTTTCTAGAACTCCAGTGATGTGTAACTTCTCAGGAGCACACTGGGACATAGAAGAGTACTTAAAAAGTAGAGATTCTTTAGAGCCCGGCTGCTTGGAATTCCAACTCTCGTGAGATGCCCAGGAGCCCAGTGCAGGTGACTGTCCCAGCCTCCGAGGGCAGTATTGTGTCAAAGAAGGTGTCTCTGAGGAAGGGATGATTAAGCTGAATCATAAAGAACAAGTACGAGTTCAAGAGGCAGAGAAAGAGAGACCATTCCAGAAGGAGACCCAGGAGAAAGAGAAGGCATAAGAAATTCAGTGCAGGTAAGTGCATAGGTGTGTGTAGGTGGAGGTAGGGGCGGGGGGGAGACGAGATGAGGCATTAAGGCTATGGACGTAAAAAGAAAGGGTTTTGGGGCACCTGGAGGGCTCAGTCAGTTAAGCGTCTGACTTCGGCTCGGGTCACAATCTATTGCTTCCTGGGTTCAAGCCCTGCGTCAGGCTCTGTGCTGACAGCTAGCTCAGAGCCTGGAGCCTGTTTCAGATTCTGTGTCTCCCTCTCTCTCTGACACTCCCCTGCTCGTGCTGTCCCTCTCTCTCTCTCTCTCTCTCTCAGAAATAAATTAAAACAACATTTAAATAAAAAAAAGAAAGGGTTATGCCTACACTGTTGGTGGGAATGTAAACTGGTGTAGCCCCTCTGGAAAACAACATGGAGGTTCCTCAAAAAATTAACAATAGAACTCCCCTATGACCCAGCAATAGCACTGCTAGGAATTTACCCAAGGGACACAGGAGTGCTGATGCATAGGGTCACATGGACCCCAATGTTCATAGCAGCACTCTCAATAATAGCCAGATCATGGAAAGTACCTAAGTGTCCATCAACGGACGAATGGATCAAGAAGATGTGGTTCATCTATACCATGGAATACTACACGGCAATGAGAAAGAATGAAATCTGGCCATGCGTAGCAACGTGGATGGAACTCGAGGGTGTTATGCTGGGTGGAATAAGTCAGGCAGAGAAAGACAGATACATATATTTTCACTCATACGAGAAGCAGGAGAAACTTAACGGAGGACCATGGGGGAGGGGAAGGGGAAAAATACTTAAGGAGAGGGAGGGTGGTAAACCATGAAAGACTCTTAAATACTGAGAACAAACTGCGGGCTGATGGGGGTGCGGGAGAAGGGAAGGGGGGTGATGGGCATGGAGGAGGGCACTTGTTGGAATGAGCACTGGGTGTTATAGGGAAACCAACCTGACAATAAACTATAAAGAAAAGAAAAGAAGTAATAAAAGTATATTATATTTTTTTAAAAAGGGAAAGGGTTTTGTCTTCCAAACTGTGGTACTTTTATTTTATCCTATAGCCATTAAAAGCTTTTAATACAAGGAGTTACAAGTTGTGTCCTTGATCTCATAGAGATAGCCTAGCAGTTCTTGTGAATGACTTCCTGCCATTTACATGGCTTCCCTAAATATTTGGCATTTCCACCTAACCTAACATACATTAAATAATGTCTGGGGACAGTGCTTTGGAGGGGGCCAGAATTGACTGTTGTCACTGTGTTAAAAGAAAGATGAAGTGGCCCTGCGGCCTAGACAGCTGAGTCTTTCTTTCTAGAGACAGCCGGTCTGTGCACTTGGAGATGCCGAACTGAGTGAGAGCTGTCTGTTAAATACCTCCTTGTATTAGCAAAGCTCCTTGAGTGGCCTTGAAAATCACTGAAGTGCCAGGAAGCTTTATAATCCAGAGCTTAAGTTTACCTCAGCGATATGTCGCAGGAATTGTTAAGTGAATAGACGCCACCTGTCTGTTCACCTTAACGAGTGAGAGAGGCCAGGCCGGCCATCTCTCCCGGCCCAGAAAAAGCATGTGTGTAAGAGGAGGAACGAATCGGGAAGCAGTAGCCAAACCAGAGGAAAGGTTGAGCCAGTGTCCACAGGCAGAGCCTGGGGAGTCCCTGAAAGGAAGAAGTAACGTTCCACTCACACACCATCCGGTTTGTGCCAAACATAACAAAGTGTCTCCTATATAATTTTGGTTTGTGCGGTTGTGAGATTTTATGGGCTCCAGAACCAGGAGGGAAGACCAAAGAGGAAAGTAACTGTCAGCACATGTTCTTAAGGAAATCATACATTTCCATTCAACCGGCATCCAGGCACAGTGCTGACATAATAATTTTCAGGCGAAGGTGTGAGATACATCTCTTTATATGGGGCTTCAATCAACCACTGGAACTCCCCGTTGTAAGGGTGGAGAATCAAATGTGGGTTAAATGAAAATAACTTCATTCAGGGAAGACTGTAATTTTTCAAAGCCACGGAGTATAATCATTATTCCAGACGAACCTATTTCTTCCTTCTAATCACCCGAAATAATGTGACTTCGAACAAAGGTGCTGATCTATCTTCGAGAAAAAAGTGAAAGCGAGACATTTTCTGTAGGTCACTATTTCCAGCAGTTAAGTTCAATGGGAAGGAAGCCTGGGCTGGGCTTGCCTACCCACTATGAGGCATTATTGTTCCTACTGGAGTGGGCTGGGTCCTTACTGTTTTCTGGCAACCACACCTGTGTAAGACTTATCGAACATTTCAAATGATGTGCCAAGTACTCTGCCAAGTTCTTGATGTAGATCATGTTACCTGAATGCTCACAGCACCTCTCCAAGAAAGGCCCTATTACTGACCCAAATTCTCAGGATGGGAGATGGCGGCACACCGTGATGGTTCAAGGTCAGACCATCTTTAAGTAGCAGAGCTAGGATCTGAATCCATGACTTCCTTCCTCCAAAGCTCACACCCTTTACTACATTAGCTTATGAGGTTAGCCTTTTCTATGCATTGAATTTCCCTGTTCACATGTGTCTGGAACCACATCCCTTTTCTTTACTATGTTCTTAAAGACCCAGGCCATAAATATTTGTACTCAGGCATGATAACACAATTGGCAGACATTACCTCCAAGTGAATTATTCATTACAAGGTCCAAAGTTGCTGGATAGTCTTCTGAGTTTCAGAAAGGTGTAAGGAAAACTCAGGAACACATGATCTCTGAGGGTGGGGAAATACATATTTTGAGATTTAGCCTGTACCTTGATTAACTTTTAATTCCTTTTTTATTTCAAAAAATAAATTTTGTTAGGCAAGTTCCTGAAATAAGAGATTGTACATTTAGAGATTATAAGAAATTAAGTGGCATACTCATCAAACCTTCAAAACACTTCAGACACTTTATATGTTTAGAAACTCCAATGAATGGGGCCCATTCAACTCGTCACTGGCTCTACTATTTGGAATAAAGTAACTCGCAAGAGGCTCTAATTTATTGATCAGAAATACTTCTATTTAAGGACTTTATAGTACATTACACTCTAGCAGGGAATGATCATATTTCATGAATCGCCTCGTGTCAGTAAATGGCAACACTCCATCCAGGTTCTCAGACCAAAAAAATCTTGGCATCTTGTCCTTTTGACTTCCTTCTTTTGACGATCCATCATCTCTACCTTTGAATTATATCCAGAGTTTAACCACTTCTCACCATGTCCGCCATTCCCTCCTGGCCCACGCCGCCATCTTTGCTCATCCGGACTATCGCAATCGCCTCCCAGCTAATCTTACATCTGGGCAGTCTATCTGTCACACAAATGATCTTCTTAAAATGCAGTTTTGTTCCTCTCACTTCTCTGCTCAAAGCCCTCCAGTGGTTTTCCATCTGACTCGGAATGAAATTAAAACTCTTGACGGTGTCTTACAAGCCTCTACGTGATCTACTTCCAGCACATGGAAAACTCTATGCTCTGGTCTCCTATCTTTATCTTCCTCCTCATTCATCATAGTCCAGCCCCACTGTTCTGTCAACAAGCCAAACATGGTCCCACCTCAGGGCCTTTGCATACCCTGTTTCCTATGTCTACAAAGCCTTACCCCCGGTTATCCACATAACTTCACTCCCTGACATTCTTCTAGTCTTTGCTCAATTTCTACCTTATCAGACATATCTCCCCCAATAAATAACATGTAAATGTTTTATAAGTATATGTGAAATTTTAAAATAATTTCCAATACTTCTTCATTTCCTCACCCTATATTTTAAACCTATAATTTATAACATAATATAGAAAAACATACTGAAAGATATATAATTCACTAATTTATCATAAAGCAAAGACCTGTGTATCTATCACCCAGGATAAGAAATAGATCACAGTTAGCATCTCGGTGTTGAAGATCCAGTATAATCTGCTCTGAATAACCTCCTCCTCCCTGCTCCATAAAGGTAACCAATCTTTTGAATTTTATGGTAATCTTTCCCTCGTTGTTGTTGTTGTTGTTGTTTTTTAAAGTTCTGCCACCGGAGTGTGCAATATAACAATATAGTTAAATTTGCCTATTTGAATTTCATATAAAATGGAATTACACTATACATTTTTTTCCCTCGTCTGACTCCTTTTGCTCAGTATTTATTCATTTTGTTGTGTGTAGCTCTAATTCCCTCCTTTTCATTGCAACATTTTATTGTATTGTGTGATTATTTATAGCTTACTTATCTTCCCCTCTTACCGGTGATGCACATTGCAGTTGCTGTGCTGCTATGAACATTTTTGTATGTGACTCTTCATGCATATGTGTGTGGATTTCTGTTAGCTATATACCTGGGAGGGGAATTTCTGAGTCATAGAGTATGGAGATGTTACATTTTAGTTAATAATTCCAAACCGGGTTTTAAATGACTGTGCCAGTTTATACCTTCACCAGCAAGGCATGAAAGTGTTAATAAACCCACATCTGAGCCAATAATCGGTATTGCCATTAAAAAGATTTTTTAGGGGCACCTGACTGGCTCAGCGGGTTAAGCGTCTGACTTTGGCTCAGGTCATGAACTCACGGTTCATGAGTTTGAGCCCCGCATTAGGCTCTTTGCTGTCAGCACAGAGTCTGCTTCAGATCCTCTGTTCCCCCTTTTCTCTCTCTGTTCCTCCCCTGCTTGCTCTCTCTCTCTCAAAAATAAACATTAAAAAAACACATTAAAAATAAAGATTAAAAAAATTTAAAAAAGATATTTTTAGCTAATTTGATGGATGTGTAGTAGCATTTAATTTTAATTTCTCTGGTTACTAATTACACTAAACACTGTTTTTTTTTAAAGATATATTTATAAGCCATTTCAATACTCTCTTTTTTGAAGGACCAGTTCAAAACAGTTTCTATGTTTGTGTTTGGTTTTTAAATGTTATTTCTTAGTTAATTTCTGGGAGTTCTTTATATATTGTGCATGTTATCTGTTTTTCATTATATGTGTTGAATCCCCCCACCCCACTCTGTGTCTTGCCTTTACATTCTCTCTCTCTTTTTCTTTTTTAATTTATTTTTGAGAGAGAGAGACAGCATGAGCAGGGGAGGGTCAGAGAGAGAGGGAGACACAGAATCTGAAACAGGCTCCAGAATCTGAAACAGGCTCCAGGCTCTGAGCTGGCTGTCAGCACAGAGCCCAACGTGGGTTTCAAACCCACGAACTGTGAGATCATGACCTGAGCCGAAGTTGAAGGCTTAACCGATTAAGCCACCCAGGTGCCCCAATCCTTTACATTCTCTTATGCTGCCTTTAGATGAGGGGCCAACTGGCTGGCTCAGTCAATGAAGCATGCGACTCTTGATTTTAGGGCTGTGAGTTTGAGCTCCATATTGGGTGTAGAGGTTACTTAAAAAATGATGTTTTTAGAGGAAAAGAAGTTTGTAATTTTAATATACTCTAATTATCAGTCTTTTCCTTATGCATTTGACTGTTTCTTATGTTCTGTTCCAGACCGCTTAATGTTTTACCTTACACATATAGATCTACTGTCTAACTGAAATTGATTTTTATTTATTTGGTTTTTGAAGTAGAAGTCAACATTCATTGTTGTTGTCGTTAATGTTAATGTTTATTCATTTTTGCGAGAGAGACCGAACACGAGCGGGGGAGGGGCAGAGTCAGAGACGGAGACATAGAATCTGAATCCGGCTCCAGGCTCTGAGCTGTCAGAACAGAGCCAGACACTGGGCTTGAACTCGGGAGCGGTAAGATCATGACCTGAGCTGAAGTTGGACGCTTAACCGACTCAGTCACCCAGGCGCCCCAACATTCATTTTTTAAATACAGATATTTCAGTAGACCCAAGAGCATTTACAATTTTCCATTGATCTGCAGTGTTACCTTTGTCATAAATTAAATGCCTACTCTCAGATGATCTTAATTGTTGCAAATCCGTAAGGTCTTGATACCTGGTAGAGCAAATTCTCTCAAGTTGTAACTCTTCCTTGGGCAGGTTTTAAGTGATTCTTTGCCATTTGGACTTTCATATCAGGTTGAGAATTATTTTGGCAAGTTTCACTAAATACAAATACACCCCCACACATCCCTTTTGGGAATTTTGATTGTAATTGTTTAAAAGTTAAAGATCAATTTCGAGAATCTTAATACCTTTACAACACTGTATTGAGTCTTTCAATTTATGAACATCTTTTATTGTCCATTCACTTAGATCTTTGGTTTCTCTCAATAACAGTTTATAGTTTTCCCTGCAGAGATTTTACACAATTTTTTACATATTCATAGGGACTTGATACTTTTTGATACAACCACAAATGGCATTAGTTTTCAACTTTTTTTCTTTTTCTGGTATGTTTTATACATAGAAATGCACTTAGTGTTTGTATATTGACCCTGCATCCAGGAACTTTGCTAAATACACTGTCATTTCTTACTTGGGTTTTTTCTGTTGGGAATTATACAGTCTGCAAATGAATTGTGTTTCTTTCTTTTTAATCCTCATATTTTTTATCTATTTTCTTGTTTTACTAAACTGGTGAAGATCTCCAACACAATGACAAATAGAAGTGGACCTAGAAGGCGTCATTGACTAAATCTTTATCAAAAGGGAAAGCTTTGGGGTAGCTGGGTGGCTCAGTTGGTTGAGAGTCCCTTTTTGGCTCAAGTCATGATCTCCCGGTCCATGAGATCGAGCCCCATGTCGGGCTCTGTGCTGACAGCTCAGAGCCTGGAGCTGCTTCAGATTCTGTCTCCCTCTCTCTCTGCACCTCCCCTCCCTCCCCCCATCTCTCTCTTTCTCTCTCAAAAATAAAATAAACATCGAAAAAATGTAAAGAAACAGGAAAGCTTCACATTTCATAATTAAATGTGATGATTGCTTTATGCTATTCTGAAGATATACTTTGTTAGACTATGGAGTTTCTCTTCTATTTCTCAATTTTTAAAAACCATGAATAGATGTTGATTTTTATCAAATAGTTTTTCCTTTATTGAAATAATCTTACTAATTTTCTTATTCTGCTGATGTGAATTGCACTGCATGAATTTCGAATGTTTCACCTATCTACATTTTTAAAATAAACCAAATATGTGTAATATACTTTCTTTTTTACATGCCACTGAATTAGTTTTCTTAACACTGTTATTATGATTTTTAATCCACATTAGTAATATTAGTCTGTAATTTTCCTCTTTTTTAAAAAAAGTTTATTTATTTGGGGGGGCAGAGAGAGGGCAGAGAGAGAGAGAGAGAGAGAGAGAGAGTGAGAGAAATAATCCCAAGCAGGAATGATGCAGGGCTCAAACCCACAAACTGTGAGAACATGACTTGAGCTGAAATCAAGAGTCAGACGCTTAAACAACTGGCCCTCCTAGACACCTCTGTAATTTCCCTTTCTTATAAAGTTCTTTTTCATATTAAATATTAAAGTTACTATGGTTTCATAAAATGGATTTAGGAATATTCTTTCTTTCTTTTTCTGAAGGAGTTTGTGTAAGATTGGTATTATTTCTTTCTGAAATATTTATAAGAATTCACCAGTAAAATAAATCGTCTGGGACTATACATTTCTTTGGCAGAGTTTTTACATAATAGATTTAATTTCATTAGTACTTTCAGAATTACTTAGATTTTCTTTCTTTTTTGTTATGTCAGTTTTGGTATATTGCACTTTTTAAAAATAAGTATTATTTATTAAATAAATATATCTAAAAATACATCTGCATACATCTGTTCACACTTCTGTTTTCAAAAAATATATTTGATTATTGATTATTTGTGCCTTCTCTACTTTTTTCCTTTGTCATTTTTGCCAGAAATTTATTAGTTTTATCAGGTTTTTCAAAGGGTAAGTTTGACTTTGTTTATTCTCTGTATTAAACCAACTTGACAATAAACTATAAAAAAAATAAAAGAAATATTGACTTAAAAAAATCTTTGTATTTCTATCATCCTCTTCCTTCTCCTTTTTTTATGTTCAATTTTGCTGTTAGTTTTCTAATTTCTTGAGATGAATATAAATTCCTTGATTTTCAGACTTTTTCCTTATATATAAATTTACAGAAATAAAATTTTCCCATAAGATGGTTTTAACTGCATTCCAAATTTTGACATGTATGATTTATATTATGCAGTTAAGGATATTTTATAATTCATTGTGGCTTTTTTCTCTGACCCATAGCTTATTCTGAAATATATTTCTTAATTTCCAATATTCAGAAATCTTTTTCTAGTTTTTAAACTGGAAATGAGCAAACTCTATATGATTTGAATCTTTAAAATTCATGGAGTCTTTCTCAATGATAAATAAATGGTCAGTTTTGTAAATATTCTGTGTTTGCTACAGAAAATATTTCTTCTGGACTTATTTAGTATAGTATTCTATGTATATAATATGACAAGTTGCAGTATTTTATGTGTTGGATCTCTTGCTGACATTTTAAAACCTCCTTATTGATATAAAATTAATCATTTGATATTCTACTGATATTTTTGTTCCTTTTTTCTATGAATTACTGAGCTAGATGTGTTAAGACTCCTACCAGAGCAAGTAATTTTGCTGCTTATTATGGTTCTTTCCTTTTTGTTCTCTATAGCTTTATCTTGTATTGTTAGGTATATGCACATTTAGAATTGTTATTTTTCTTTTGACTTACATTCCATTTCATATGCTTTTTTTCTTAAAAAAATTTACATTTATTTATTTTGAGAGAGAGAGAGAGAGTACAAGCAGGGGAGGGGTGGAGAGAGAGCCTTACCTGGGGCTTGAACCTGTGAACCGTGAGATCATGACCTTAGCCAAAGTCAGATGCTTAACTTACTGAGCCACCCAGGTGCCCTTCATATACTTTTTTCTTTAGCTTGTGCAAACTGTTCTCAACCCAATCATTCTTAATATTGGCTGTTATATATCTTATTTTTTTTTAATTTTAGAAGTTCCATTTCAAAAATAGTTTTAGATCGCTCTTGAAATTCTCCATTTTATTTTTTTGTTTCTATGAAAATGATAAGCACATTTATTGTAGAGCCAGTATCTGATAACTCCAGTATTGGCACATCTTGTTGGCTGGTTTGTCTTCTGTGTTGTTTCTGCTGGCTTATATTTAGAATATCTGGCTTCCTCTTGTGTTTGGATTTCTTTTGATTTTATGCTGTGCATTGTATTTATAAAAGTGTTGGTAACAATAATTTGAGATCACATAATTTTACAGTCTTCCAGAGAGGATTGAAATTGACTTCAGCAAGCCTTTGGAAATATTAGCAATTCGACATCATCTTAACCCAAATTCAGAGACTGAATGTGCTAGAATTGGGGCTACAGTTTCCTCAAGAGTGGCCTCTTTCCAGTTCATTCTCAGGCATGATGTAGCTTTGCAGATCTTACCCCAAAGAGGAGGAGTTAGTTACCATGATGCATTCCTTTTCCTTGGTTGGACCCAGACTCTAATTCACGTTCCCGTAGCTCTATGTGGCTTTTCTAAAGTACAGCTCAATCTTTTAGTGCTCCCTCCAGAATTGGCTAATATGCCCTCAAAAAACAAGCCATACTCACACAACACCCAGTCCCCTAGGCCTATGCTCTCCTGATGTGATAATTTCTTACTACTTTGTTGGTTCTCAGAATCCACTAAGCCGTGTTATGTTTGCTTGTCTATTTATTTTTACCTTAAAGAGAGAGAGAGAGAGAACTCAAGGCTCAATCCCACAACCCTGGGACCATGATCTGGCCCAAAATCAAGAGCTAGATGCTCAACTGACTGAGCCACCCAGACATCCCCATGAAGCACTTTTAAATATTATCTTGTCCAGCTGTTTTCCTCTTAGGTAAGATTTTTCTGCATTTCTTGGTCCATTAAATCTGAACTGTATTTTTCTTCGGAATACTCATCACCACTGATGTCAAATTGGGAAAAGCTTTGGACCTTTAAGTAAGTACAAGAGATTTAAGGATTTAAAAAAAAATAATAAAACTATATTTCCTGGAAGCATAGGTTTTTTTCTCCCGAATTTGGGAACTCTGAAAAGTCATTCCCAAAAGTCTTTTGGATTGAATAATTGGGATTTTAAAACACTGTTTTTTTTCTCTTGTTATAAAGATTGTACCTTTCTTTCATCCAGAAAATGTAGATCATAGAGAAAAGTTTAAAGTCTTCCTTAATAATGTCACCAAGCAATAGCCCTCATTAGAATTTTTGTTTATAGTGTCACAAACACACACACACGTTTTGAAAACTGGGATAATACTATAGGATTATTTTATAACCTAGCTTAATTCAACAATATACTGTCAATATGTTTTTTCACTATCTTCATTTTATCATTATTGTGATACAGGATTTTTAGTGGTAACATATGGAATGCAACATAATAGAATTAATCAATTTCTAATTATTAGATGCTACAGTTACTTGTAATATTTTGTTATTTTTGTCAACTGAAATGTACATTTTTATATTTAAGTTTTTCCAGATATGTATATCTTTTATTAGGTTTTATTATTAGATATGAAATTGTGTCAAAGATTATTTAGAATTTTGAAGCTTTGTCATATATATATACATATATATACATATATGTGTGTGTATATATATATATATACATATATACATATATATATGCTATCAGCACAGAGCCTGATGCAGGGCTTGAACTCAAGAGTTGTGAGATCATGACCTGAGCCAACACTGGACACTTAACCAACTGAGCCACGCAGGTGTCACTATAATTTTAAAACTTTAAAAAATTTTGCATTAATTTATTACTTAACTAATTTACTAGAGTAACTTTCTTCTCTAAATCTATTCATATATGGAAATTCTCCCTAAATAGCAAACTTTACCAATATGCTGAGTGAAATATTATTTTGTCATATGTGTGTGTGTGTGCGTGCGTGCATATGGGTGTGTGCATTTTTGTGTGCTCATTCTTCAAGGCGTTTATTCATATTCTTTTCTATGTACTTGTTTTTCTGATTATTTAGGAACCGTTTTTATATTAGGGATTCTAGTCTTTATATCCTGATGGTCTTAACTTTTTCTCTCTCTCGTGTGGGTTAAACAATTTCTCTATTTGCACACTTCCTTTTTTATTTTAATTTTGGTATTATTTGTTGCATGTGCAGAAATTTAAATTTTTAAATTTGGTACATGAAAGTCTAATATCTTTTTTTCTCTTTTTGTTTATGCTTTGAAACAGTATGAAATCACATGACATAAATCTATTTTTATATATATTATACGAGTGCAGCTAAATTTTGTTTTGGTGTTGAAGTATGTACAATTTATGTCTCCCAAATAATTAACAAAATGTCCCAGATTTAATTAGTTAAATAATCAATATTTCTCTGTTATTTTCGAACGCTGGCTATTTTTTTTAAAAATTCTGTTACACCAGATTATAGTGGTTATATTATTGTAGCTTTATAATATGTTGTAATTTCAAACAATGAGAACTTGCCTTTATTTTCTTCTGAAATCTCTTAGCTGCTACAGCCTCTGTATACTTCAAAGTGGAATTAAAATAATTCTCTAAATAAATATGTCTTTTTGATTTTGAATATAAGCACATTATGTTGATAAAGAAATTTGGGGATAATTAATATTTTAGCTTTATCGGGATTTGCTATCCAAGAATACCAAGGTTGCTCCACTTATTCAATTTTTAAAATATCAGTCCTCCAGAGAAGTATTAGTTTTTTTCATTTATATATAACTTTTAAATGTATTCTTAGGTAGCTTATTTTATTTTATTGTTACTCGGTCAATTTTTAAAATGAAATCTACTAATTGATTTTTAGGGTTATAATTTTCCATAATTTTTCTCCAACTCATCATTTATCGAACTCATATACATTTCTTAAGTTTTATTTGATTTTTCTCAGATTAAAAAACATATAACTCACATCTGTCTTAGGAAGATAATATTTCTTTCCTCCTGGCTGAAAATCACACCATTTGTCTGTTTTTGAGTATCGATGTCACAAGTTAGGAATGTCCAATTCATCGTAGATAAGTTAAGTTGGGCAGGCTAGGAAGTCCTAGGATCTAGAGGTGTAAGTAGCCACTAAAGTGGGTTAGGTGTTGGAGGAAACAGTGACAAAGGCAGATAGGATATCTCTTTGGAAACAGTTGTATTGAAGTTTCAGCACAAAGCAGAGTTGGCATTTTATCAACATGGATATGGGGATGGAGAATTTCAGGGCAAGAGTTGATTGTTCTGAGAGCCCAGAATACACCAGTGGGAAAGAGCGGGCCCACAGACTGGGGTTTAACAATACAGTTCAAATACCTAGAAAGACAACTGGTCACAATAATGATTAAGATAGGAACCTAGTTCTAGATGTTTGACACAGCTGAGCTCTGTTTTTAGGGGCACAAGAGACAGATTGTCTACATGTAAAATTTGATGCTGAATTTTTCAACACTGAGCTGTCCTTATTAAGTATCTCCTGTCTAAGTGTGTAACTGGACTTAGACACTAGACTGGGGTTGAACATGCATTTCGAATTCAAGTTACTCCAGATTTAGAGAAGAAGAAAGTCAGGCTCTGGGATCCAGGAAGGCTATGATAACCACACTTACTCACATACGTTTACACATACCAACACAAAAACACACCACACGCACATGCATATATGCACAATTACATATATGAATTATATATATCTTTGTATGTCTGAAATGAGTACTTCATCACGGGTAATCAAGAAAACATAATGGGAAAATTACACGCTGATTCAGTCTGCAACTTGTGACTAATAATTATAGGGGCTTGTTTTTATTAGGGAGTGTTCTTTTTCATTGTTCAGATTCTAGGAAAGAGACATTCCTTAAAAGAACAACCTTCTGTAATTATTAGATTGCTGTTTGGGGATCAAATCATTATTGTGTTTTTTTTTTTCTACTCAATTTTTTTTTGAAGTCTGCTGGTGCCATGCTCTGGTGGTATGACAAAAAAAACACAATAGAGACAGGACCTGTTTTATAACTTCTGGTCTAATAGGAAAAATCCTCAGGTAAGCACAAAAATCAACATGAGGTAGATAGGAGGTACTTGAGGGGGAACAGAGCATCCTGAAGGCTGATTTGGCAGAGAACTTGACCTGGCTTTTGGTAGGATGAATAGGATGGAGCATGATATCAAGAAAGGGGGAGGATGTGTTATGTAAGCTGCAATACGATGGTGAAGAGGGGGTGTCCGAAGTAATGGGGTGGAAAGAAAGTACTTCAAAGAGAGAATTGAATGTGCAAAGAGACTACATACCTGCTTTCTAGGAACAAGAAGTTCAGTGTGGGTAACAAATTATCTTGTAAGGACTACTAATGAGTTTGGAGGCAGCTCTACTTTTCAAGTAGCTTTGGGGAGGCAGGGCATGAGGTGGGGGAACGTGACTGGTTTTGCATCTCAGAAGTCATGTTTTGGAGCATGGACTGGACAAAGATGGAATGCAGTAAGAGAGATCGGTTTGCTTGCTTTTCCTAATTCAAACTAGAACCAAGTGCACCTTAGAGAAAAGCAGTGACAGTGGAGGGCTCTCTTTATTTTTGATTTCCGTTATCCTCATTTTATACGTATGCTGCATTGAGTTGTTAATTAATTAAATGTGTTTTAGAGTGTTTATCTTTTAATGAGTAAAGTTACTTTACATGTGGGCTGAATGACCACTCCTCCAAATGTCACGTCCTAATCCCTGTAAACCTGTGGATGTTACCTGACATAATAGAAGGGCTTTTGTAGATGGGATTACACTGAGGATCTGGAAATGGGGAAATTGTCCAGGGTTCTCTGGATGGAAACATGGAATCACACAGGTTCTTACAGAGGAAGGCAAGGGGATCCACTAAATGTCAGGAAATGAGATGTGGGAGCAGGAGGTCAGACTGATATGAGGTCAGAAGCCAAAGGACCCAGGAGACCCCCCCCCCCGAAGCTAGAAGGGCAAGGGTACAGATTATGCCATTGAGCCCCATGGAAGAAACCAGACCTACTCACATGCTGATGTCAGCTCATGAAACTACTTCTGGACCCTGGCTTCAGAAGTGTAAAAGAATAGATCTGTGTTGCTTTTAAGCTGTAAAATTTGTGATCATTTGTTTCTGGGAGAAGGGCAGGTGAGTATTTAAGGGTTCAGTGTAAGTGGTATCACGGCGTCTGCTTAGCCAGTCTGATTGGCGTCCACTTAGCCTGTCTGAAACGATGAATGTGTTCAGATCACTTTCATGTGGGCAGTTATTTCAGGGCCAAATGGCATTTTTTTTCAAATGATATTTTAAATTGTATTTCCTTTGTCATAGTATATGTTGCTCATTATACAAATAATAACTCACCATCAAAACAGAAACAGACAATACCAATAAACAGGCTTTAAGAGCTATGGAGTTAAATTATCACAGAGCCACACACAGCAGTTTTAAGAACATAGTGGTGACAAACAGTTTCTCTGAAAAAGTTAGGACTCAGAGGTTGTAGTTAGAACATGTGCAAAAGTGGCTCCTGGGTGGCTCAGTCATGAAACCAGCTCTTGGTTTTGACTCAGCTCATGATCTCATGTTTCTTGAGTTCAAGCCCCACATCGGGCTCTGTGCTGCAAATGCGAACCTGCTTGGGATTCTCTGTCTCCCTCTCTCTCTGCCCCTTCCCCGCCCAAGCTCTCTCTCACTCAAAAATAAACTTAAAAAATTAAAAGCCAATAAACAAAAATAATATGTGCAAAAGATAAGCTTGAGTCAAATATTCAAGAACTTAGAAAACAGAGGCACCTGGGTAGCTCAGTCAGTTAAACATCCAACTTCAGCTCAGGTCATGATCTCACTGTTTGTGAGTTTGAGCCCTGTGTCGGGCTCTGTGATGACAGCTCAGANTGACAAACTGTTTTTAATCTTTTCCTTCTATCCAGCCTGGAGATTGGGAAGCAAAAATCAATACCGGTTGGCAGGTGATCAAGCTGCTTGAGACTGATNTCTCACTGTTTGTGAGTTTGAGCCCTGTGTCGGGCTCTGTGATGACAGCTCAGAGCCTGGAGCCTGTTTCAGATTCTGTGTCTCCCCCTCTCTCTTTGCCCTTTCTCCAGTCACACTCTGTCTCTCTGTCTCAAAAATAAAGAAACATTAAAAAAAAGTAAAGAGCTTAGAAAAGAAACCAAGAGAAGCAAACCCATAGGAAAGGATGAGGAATGTGTTAGACAAACAGAAGGTTTCTAGATCTGCCTAGGCTTCCTCCTCCAGCGAGATCAGTAAAGACCAACCAGGGGTTCCTACAAATCACTCATTTTGCTTAAATATTTCTAGCAAATGGAGTAGGATTCTTAATATTCAGCATGGTTTGAACCCTTCTTCATTGATCTTTTTGCTACCTTCGTGAGATTCTGCCTTACAGCATGTTGTGAGCTATGATCTCCATCTATAGTGTGCTTGGACGAAGTAGAATATACTGGAAAATTAGTGACAAAATAGGAGGGCACAGAGTGGGCAAAACCATTGAATGGCCCGCCAGCCAGACTTTGATATTAACAAGATCGGTTTCTGTCTGGTTATGCTGTGCCCTGAGCAAATCATTAACACCAAGTCCTGAAGAAAGGAAAGGCGGAGGGGAAAGGTCCCGCCTGGGAACTATGTTTTGCGTGATTGGCCTGATCCCCTTTATTGTGCAGGACCGTCTCATTTCCTGCCCCTGTGGCCTCAAGCAGCGGGGTCTGACCTGGTTCTGAGTGTCGGTCACAGGAAGGGGCAGGCGGCCCTCAGCCCCAGAACCCTCAGCAGACTGGTAACCTGGCTCTTGAGCGAGTGTCATTTTAGTGCCCCGGATGTGACTCCTGCACAGGCTGACTCTGTGCTCTGGCCCTTCAGGTTTTCCACAGATGCTTGTAAATCATCTGTCATCTCTCGAGCTGACAAAGAAACCAAAAGGATCCTTCGTGAGTCAACGACACTCATTTTTTTTGAAGGGCAAATTTCTCTGGTCTCCCCATTCCATCTTGACAAGGACAGTGGCAGACCCCGCTCCGTGAATACTAACAGAGTCGCCTGGGAGAGCAGATACAGTGCCAGGCACCCCCTCCCCCCAACCCAGGAGCGCAGAAATGCAGCTGCTCCCTCCTAGTAAGGGCTGAGTGACCCCACAGGAGGAGGTAGCGGGGATCCTAGGCTGAAGGGAGTGGTACCCAGGGCCTGCGACCATCCCAAAGTCTGTGCTGCTCTTGTGGGCTAGGAAAGACTCCAGAGGGGGTCACAGCACAGGAGCCACGGGAAGGGTGTGTGTGTGCAGGATCCCAGCCCCCCCCCAAAAAAAACTCTGGGGCTGGTTGGGAGAAAGGGTTAAACTCCCATAAGACTCGCTTTGGCCTTGACTGCCCACTCTCCCAACCTCCCCCCTCCCCGCCCCCAACTCGCTCAAATT
>NW_027529438.1:1700213-1713079 GCF_008692635.1 Crocuta crocuta
AATTTTCCTGACAGTTCAGTGGGAGAGAGGGTGGGAGGGGGTGGCGGCGGGAGAGGGGCTCCATCTTTCTGGGGTATCCTTCCAGAAGGGACCTGACAACATCAGTACCACACCGGGAGCCTGGCGGTTGCTTTGAAAAAGAAAAAGACATAACCATCTTCTTAATTCAATGTAAAAAATAACATTTGAAGTATTTTTAAGGGACCCTCAAGGATGGGGTGGCAGGGAAGGAGGCAGTAGGGTAAGTTGCTCGCCCAGACAGCCCTGAAACCCAAAGACCTGGGTGATTCGGTCTTCGGTCCTGGTCCAGATGCACTGATCCTCGTTGTTTCTTGATATACTGAAAGCTCTAGTAAGGCCGGAGGATCCTCATTCAAGCAGGTGGCAGTTAGGAAGTGTGATCTTTCTTTGAAAACCTGCAAGGGCAAGATCAAAGTCCAAACCGTATTTGCTGCTGCCATAGCCCTTAAAGGGAAGCTCTGTGCTCCTGCGACATCGCAAGACATAATTCAGAGATTTTTAACTAAAGGCCCTCGGTTAGCATTTCCTTTCCCCACCATTTGGGCCGCAGTATCGCCATCCTGTTAACTTTCTCAGGGCAGGGACGATATGGAGAAAACAAAGAGTCAAATGTTGGCCTTTGATTTTCTCTAAGTAGGTCTCTAGTGTGGATTTAGTGGTAGGTGCAATTTCTGGGTGAAAAGAGATGTTTCAATATTAAGAGCCAAGGTTTTGGCAGAATCGTGGGTGTAGACCTGGTTAGTCTCCTTGCCCCACAAGCCCCGGAAAGGGAAAGTAAACTCTTCCAAGAATGGGCCAAAGTGGCTTTGTCTCACCTGCGAAAGGGACAATAGAACAGAGGGCAGTTGACAGTCACGTGGGTCCTGCACAGTGTCCCTTAGCAGCCCCGGACTTGGATAGGCAGAAAGTACAAACCCAGGTCAGTGGGAAGAAAATCTAGGAGCGGAAGATCACTGTGCTGTATTTCACAGGGTGTACCCTGGAGAGGCGGCATGGCTGATCTAGGAGGGTGAGGCCAGCTTTTTGCCAGAACAGAGAAGCAACGAAGGATGAGAGGCATCTAGGAGGTATGAAGTCACTTTAGAAGGTGACGAGATGCAGGACGTGCGACCCCAAAAGGTGGCTGCTTGGCATATTGAATAGTTCAAGCTGGAGTTTGAGAAATGGCGTGCGCAAAAAGACCGGTCTGATCTTCTCTTGAAGCAGGTGCTAAGACCCTCACGTGAGAGGTGCCTACCCTGTACTTGGAGGAAAGAAGCAGTTATTTATTTATTTATGTAGTTGGTTAGCTAGTTAGTTATAGTGGGGGAGGGGCCGAGAGAGGGAGAAAGGGAATCCCAAGCAGGCTCTGCGCTGTCACTGCAGAACCCTGGGGTCAGGACCTGAGCCAAAATCAAGAGTCAGATGCTCAACTGACTGAGCCATGCATCCACCTGAATGGAGCACTCTTACCTCTGAAGACAAGGGCACACAGAGAGGGATCTGCAATAACAGACTGTGCTCAGTCGCCCCAGTTATGACATTTATCTCACCTTTGCCCTGTCACATCTCTCTGTCGCTTTCCACTCGTCATCAAACCTACTTCAGAACACTCTGGTTTAGCCATTTCTTTGGGTTTTCATCTCCTTAGGAAGCTTCTCATGTCATGGAAAACTTACTTTACATAGTGCATATGATCCTCTTTTATTAATCTGTCTTTATTACTCTAATTTTCTAGCCCAGTTAGGGACCAAGGTGGAGGAAACCTTTTTCCAAGGTTGGGGAGAACTTTTTCTTTCCCTATGAAGTTCATCTACTACAGTAGCATGTGAGAGAAACAGTAAAGAGAACATAGAGTTCTATTTCCCCCCAGCTTTATTGAGATATAATTGGCATATAGCATTGTGTAGATTTAGGGTGACTTGATATATGTGTATCTTGCGAAATGATTACCATGATAAGTTTAGTTGACACATCTGTCACTTCCCATAGTTACATTCTGTGTGTGTGGTGAGAACTTTAAAAATCTGCTCTCTTAGCAACTTTCAAATATATACAATATATTTTTGGAATATACATATACAATATACAATACAGTATTATATATACATATACAATATATGCAATATAGTATTGTTTACAATAATCACCATGCTATACCTTACCCGTTCCTCCCCCCACTTCAACCCCAGAATATATTCACAGAGTTCTTGAGCCCACAGGGAAGAGCTTAGGAAATCTCAGAGTGGGTCTGTAGACTTCAGAGGGACTTTGACATTCAGGAAAATGGAGTTTATGTTGGTTGGTGCTGGAGACCTAAGCACACATGTGAGGGAGTGGTGACATGAATTACATTATATTGGAAGTCATGATGGAGAGATAATGATGACCAATGGCCACTTGTCCTACCCCAACCTCCATGGCCATTTCCAGAATGGTATCTAAATTCTTTCCCAACTTCCAGGACACAGGTCAAGCCTATTAGAAGGAGGAGAGTATTATGGACTGAATGTTTATGTCCCCTGTTAAGGGCATATATTTCAGGTCTAAATCCCAATGTGAAGGTATGAGGTGGTAAAGCCTTTAGGAGTTGATTAGCCTGTAAGGGTGGATCACTCAAGAATGGAATTAGTGCCCTTATCAGAAGAAGAAGAGACACCAGAGCTTCCTTACTCTACCATGTGAGGACCCTGCAAGAAGGTAGCTGTCTATAAGCCAGGAAGAGGAGTTGCCTGGATGAAAATTTTAGGGCCCTAATAGGAGTTGTTCTAATACAGCTTCAGCTACACAAGGTAACTAGAGATCTACTCTCTCTAAAGAGTTACTCTACAACATTGCACCTGTAGTGAACTGGCAACACTGCGTTGTGCACTGAAGCATTTGTGAAGAGAATAGATCTCAGGTTAAGTATTTTTACCACAATGATTAAAAAAAAAAGAGTAAGTCTAGCTGCATGTTCAAATCCTACCTCCTCCTGACTCATGACTAATTCTACACCAAAGATGAAAACATATCTACAAAGGGTTTTGGTTTTTTTTTAACTTCCTCTCCTCCCTGGATGTCCTGTCTGCCTGGATGACATCACACATTCTCCGACAGTCGTCCTTGACTCCCCTCACTTATGTCCCCCGTTAATAGGTCATTGAGTTCTGCTTCTTCTACTCTAAAATGCATCTTGGATCTATTGTGATCTCCACCTTCCACTGCTGCTATCCTATTTCACATACTCATATGCTCTTCCCCTGTGCTCTGGAACCACACCGTTCCCGCTGTTCCATTAATGTGGGAGGTGCCTCCCCTCTACCTTCCAAATTGCCACCCCCCACCCCCAATGCCATTGTTCCTTGCCTCTGAGCCTCTCTCTGGTGGACTAACCCACAGAGTAGTCTTTTCTATCAGGACCCCTTTTAAAGTTGGTTTAGGCCAGCTCTCTTCTGAAGGGTCTATATCTTGTGTCCAGAAAGCACACCCACTATCCTGATCATTGGTGTAAGTGCACTTGACTTCCAGCACAGCTACTGCTCTTTCCTCTGTCTCTAAGCAGGCATCACTCTCGTCTTTAGTCTTCCATAGGTAAAAATCAGACACCTCAATCTTCAGGGAAAACATGCCAAGCTCTCTGAGGGGTGCCCATGAACTTCTCTCACTAGAGCTTAGCAGGGGAAGAAAGAAGCCCCATTCATCCCCTGAGACTGGTAGGGGTCAGGCAGCAAGAATTGTATTGCGAAGTGAAACTCTCTCTAAAGGATCATCTCTCCAGGATGCTTTTTACTTCAGGTTACTTATTAGAAAGGGTAGTGTGAGCAATAAAGAGAGCGTTGTAATGAAAATTAAATCCCTAAGGTGGGAAATGTTCTGCCAGTTATTGTTTGTTGGTTATAAAGAAATATATTGAATACTGCCTAAGCATCGTATTTCTTGGTGTCCAGTGACAAAACAACATCATTGAAATCTATTTTTCAACCAGCATGTGTGAGCCTTTCTGTGTTCCAAAAACTGGTCAGCCAACAGAAACATTTTTATCCATTCATTGATTCATTGATTCATTGATTCACTCTTCCACTTGTTCATTTAAAAATGTTTGTTGACCTCTTTCTGTGTGTCAGGGAAGAGAGTACCAAGTGGAACAGGATATTGTCTGTGTCATTGAGATGGTCTCAGCGGTAGGTGCCATTTTACGGGAATTCAGAGAAGGAAGCACTCGGTTCTTTTTGAGACTGTTGTAAAGAATGTCGTGAAGGAAGGAAGATTTGAAATCCTTATGTCTTTATCTGAAAAACAAAACCAAGCATGCCTCTTTTGATTCTAATTATTGCCGACCTTTCCTTCAAAGCCAATAATGTGGAAAGTGTAGTCTTAACTTGCTTACTGCTAGTTTATTCCTTAACTCACTGCAATTAGGTCTCTGTTCCATCTCTTCAGTGATACTAGCAAAGGTCAGCACGGTCCTCCTAATCACCAAGTCCAATGGGCTTTTAATCATCATCTCACTTGACCTTCCTGTGATACTTGACACTATTGATCATTCCCTTCTTGAAAGTCTCTCTTCCTTTGACTGCCATGACAGAATTTTTTCTCTGTGGCTTTTCTCCTCAGCTTCCTCAGTATCTCTTAGTTTCCTGAGATGCGTCCTCTCATCCTTCCCATCCTATGAATGTTGGTGGTATCCAGGGTTCTGTGTTTGGTCAGCATTTTCCTCACTTTATACTCAACCATCGTCATAGCTTCAACTAATATCTCTATAGCAATATCTCTTCTATCTAAATGTCTAGCCCATATTGTCTTATTTCCAGGCCAGTACAACCAACTGCCTCTTGGAAATCATGACATCTCTTGCAACTACAGTTGATTCTTGAACAATGCTAGTGTTGGGTGTGCTGACGCCCCACACAGTCAAAAATTTGCATATAACCTTTGACTCCCCCAAAACGTAGCTACTAATAACCTATGGTTGACCAGAAGCCTTACTGATAACATAAACAGTTGATTAACACATATTTTGTGCGTTATATGTGTTGTGTGCTGTATTCTTATGATAAAGTAGGCTAGAGGAAAGAAAATGTTATTAGGAAATAGTAAAGAAGAGAAAATACATTTACAGTACTGCACAGTATTTGAAAAAACTCTGTGTATAACTGGGCCCGTGCACTTCAAAACCGCGTTGTTCAAGGGTCAACTGTATCTTAAAATAAATACATCCCAAACAGAGAACAACTCTATCTTTATCCCTAAACATGCTCTTCTTTCCCTTTCTGCTGGATCATATCAGTCACTCAAAACAAATCCTGTGAGTCACCCTGGAAACTCTCTTCTCTTTCTCTCTATAAACCCAATCAGTCACCCAGTCTAGCAAATTCTACTCAACATTTTTTCATCCAATTACTTTCTCCATCCTCATTGCAACTCAGTTCAGGCTCTCATCATTTCCTGACTGAAACACAGCTGAATTCCTTACGTCTGGTCCTGCACTACTCTTGGTTAGAGTAATTGTTCTGAAAACACAAACCTTATCATACCAATTTGTTCCTTAAAAACCCTCAAGTGTTAGTGTTTTCAATATAAATTCCTGTGGCGCTTGGGTGGCTCAGTCAGTTAAGCTTCTGACTCCTTGGGTCAGGTCATGATCTCACAGTTTGTGAGCTTGAACCCTGCGTGGGGCTCTGCGTTGACAGAGAGGAGCCTGCTGGGATTCTCTTTCTCCCTCTCTCTCTGCCCCTCCCCCACTCGGGTGCACAAGCTCCCTCTCTCTCAAAATAAATAAACAAAAAAGAAACAGATAAAGTCCCAATTCCTCAATATATCATGCAAGGCTTTCCATGAAATGGCCCTGCTTCCTTCTCTAATTGTGTATCTTGGTACCCTGTACCCTTGCAATGTTTTTTTTTAACTTTTTAAAAAAATAGTTTATTGCCAAGTTGGTTTCCACCCTTGCAATGTTTTTAAAAATCTCTCAATTTACATTAGCTTGTCATGCTGTTTCATAAATAAGCATTTTTTCCCCTCCCTCTGTCCTCTGTGCTCAGAATTACTTTCTTTTAGCATTACATTATCTGGTTAACCTGGTGAAAAACTACCATTTCTTAGGCTCTAATTCCAAAAGACATCTCATTTTAGAGCAATATCTGCCACTCTACGGGGCACAAATGACCACAGAACCCTTGTGTCTCACTGCTCTCCTCCATTTCCCTCTAGACAGACTTCTTTTGTGTCATAAAATACTTGACTTTATTCATTTGTGGCAAACTATCTCTATCAATGTGGCAGGCACAACAATAGCTCCTTAAAGATGTCTCTGGATCCTATGTCTGTGTTCCATTACATGCCACTGGGGAATTAAGGATGCAGATGGAATTGAAGTTGTTAATCTGCCGATCTGAAAAGAAGGAGATTATCCTGGATTATCCAAGTGGGCCCAATTCAATCACAAAGTTCCTTAAGAGTCAAGGATGGCAGAAGAACACTTTGAGGAGAGAATGTGATGATAGAGGGAAGGTTGGAGTGGGGTAAAGCAAGACCTAAGGGCACATTGCTGGCTCACGATGGAAGGGGCCACGGGCCACGAAATGCAGCCAGCCTCCAGAATCTGGAAAAGGCAAGGAGACAGTTCCCCCCTAGAACCTCCAGAAGGAACACAGCCCCATCCTCACCTCGGTGTTAGTTGGGTGTGAACCATTTCATCCCCAGGGCTCTGTCATAGCTCTGTGTTGTTTGAAGTCACTGAGCTTGTGGTCATTTGTTAGAACAGCGATGGAAAACGATCCCAGGCAGCGCAATGCAAGCTCTTGAAAGACGGTTTGGTCCTTTGTGTCTGGTGTCTGGCACACAATTAATATTTAATATTTCTGTATTGAGCAGCTAAGCCTAAACCATGGTTACTGAGGGAATTCCAGGAGTTTGCTTTCCATCTGTGCCTGTGCGAAGCTTTGATGCATAAAACTTCAATTATGTTACAACTAGTTATAACATAATGGAGCTGTACCATGCACTCAGAGGGTCTGCCTTTGCCCTGTAGGAAATGGGGGAAAATGGAATGTTAACCATTAAGGTAGAACAGCTTGGTGTGGAGACAGAGCATAAGATGCGATCGTCTCTCAGGTGTATAGGTCTTAACTTTGTTTCAGGAGGTAAGACAAAGCATATGAAAAGCAAATGAGTGCAGGAGAGCACAGAAAAAGAGCTCAGATGGCGTAGGGTGATTTGGCCTGAGGTGGTCACAGTGGATATTAGAGAGGCATATGGAATACGAAGGGGCTGTCCCACTGTGTGTGTTCACAGCCTCATGTTGGCCACGCATGGAAAGGGAAGGAAGAGGATTGTACTGGACACACACACAGACCTGGGTGTATGGATGGACTCATGAATGGTGTGGTGGATGGATGCTCATGGCAAAGGAAAGCCAGATGCACACCCTATGTATATGCCTCTGGAAGAGGAAAATGTGGGGAGTCTTGGTGGCTGGCTCAGCTTCCAACTCTTGTTTTTTGGCTCAGGTCATGATCTCATGGTTTGTGAGTTTGAGCCCTGCATCGGGCTCCATGTTGGCAATGTGGAGCCTGCTTGGGATTCTCTCTCTCTCTTTCTCTCCCTGCCCCTCCCCTACTCCTACTCTCTCTCTCTCTCTCTCTCAAAATAAATAAATAAAGCTTTAAAAAAAGAAGAAGATGTAAAGGAAAGAAAAACAGGCTTGAACATCCTGAATTAAGTCACTTCAGACACCCTGCTTCCTTCTCGTCATGTCTACACTTTGTATCTGGTGTGAACTTGGAGAGAATGACAGAGGAGCACGTGTATGTGTTCTCACTCAGCTCCCTCCCCTTCACCCAAACAGTTCTCTCTAAGACCAACAAAGTGTCTCATTTTTCCTCCAGAGGGCCACCTGTCAGTGTGCAGACTCCTGGCCTCCTGTGGAGCATCTGAGAGGGGATGTGCACACTTCCTCAATTCCAGCCACCACACCAGCACCAGGCTAGCCGCCTCTCCTGCACCCACCCCTGCCCGCACACCTTTGGCGGCCTTATAAGTGCTCAGCGATGTGGGGAGCTTCACTGCACCCGATGAAGCAGTCTCTCTTGCTATTGACATCTCCAAAGAGGAGTGAAGGCAAGATGGGTTCCCTGCAGGACAGAAGCAGGCAGAGAAGCGAGGTCTGCCAGTCTCCTCCCCTGCACAGGGGGCTGCAGCTTCTGTGGGGTGACCGAGGACAAGCGCTGGGGCCAAGTCCTGCAAGAGGTGGCAAGCAGCTGCCTGTGCTCCATCCAGGGAACCAAAGGAGAGGTGCTCTGCATGGTGGCCCCACTCGTAGGAGCAAAGGATTTAGGAGTGCTTTTCTTAAATGCTATTTCTGTCATGGGTGGGGCAGAGCAGAGACAACTGGCTGGAGCCATTCAGTTCTGGCCCAAGGAACTTCCTGGAGGGTTAGCGGGACCTGGGGAGAGTCCATATGGGGTGGGGCAGGCAGTGGGGACATCGGGGGGACTTTGCCTCCTTCCCCAAGTGCAGCCCAGGGCCCTTGAGAGGGGCTCTGCCATGACCTCAAAGCTGCTGCAGGAGATATAAGATGACCCCAGTACATCTGTCGAGACCCAGAAAACCTGGAGCCATATGACCACAGATACAGCTGAGTAAAAACATCTGCCCTGCTTTCTCCTCTTCTGTGCTCATGCCACACACCCTCGAAGTGCATCACAAGACCTAAAACCATGGGGACGAGCTTCCAGAAAGAGAGAAAGAAAAAAGGTGGGCCGCACTCCTCTCCCTGAAGACTGTCCTTCTTTAAATCCTAGTCGAGGCCAGGAACACTAAGTGGGTGTGTGACACGTGGTGGAGGCTGTGTTCGGCAACTTGACGTCACCTTAGAACTGAAAGTGTCCATGTTGCTGATGTTCACTTGATGTGACCGTCTTACAGAGCAGGAGGAAATTAACTGACCAGCCAAGGTTTTCCCCCAGGGGTGAGCGGGAAACTTGCCATAATGAATAGATCAAAAAGGTCTCCAAGAGACAGTAACACACCGGGACCATCCTGTTGTGCCTGATTTTTTGCTTTGGTTGCAAAAGTCATTGTTACTCTTTGGTGAGTTTGCAGGGTTGTTTCTTTCCAAGCCTCACTGAGGAGCCTGTCTTCAAAGAGAGCAAGTGCGGCCTCATGTTGAATGGTTACCTAATGGGGACATCAGAACTCATGCATCAAAGGGGGAGACAACACCCCACACGCCTACCAGCCCTTCACTCCCTACCATGAGGGCACCGCAATCCGCAAAGTTCCTTGTGCACGAGACCTGACACGGGTTGGAATGGGACCTGACATGGGTTGGAAGGCTACGACATCACGGTCTATTTTTCCCAAACTTGGAACCTGACCACATGCTGAATGCCAGAGCAAGTCCTTCAGTTATTACAATTAAAAAAAAAAAAGGATGATCATTAAAAATGATCCTTTCAGAGTTATTATCTTGTCTGGAAGATTCCAGTGTTTAAATACTCTGAAAAATCATCCTCTACTGAACAAGTTTTTCCATTCACTTAACAAACAGAACTGTTTCCTCTTTGTTAGCCCCTAACTGGTTGAGTACTGGCTGTTCAATGCTGGGGGAAAGAGAGAGAGAGAGAGAGAGAGAGAGAGAAAGAGAGTTCCTGTTTTTACCAGGATTATAGTTAATAAAATAACTTTAATTCCATTAAACCAATAAGCTACAGGACCCACAAATTTTGGTAGTGCTAAAGGGAAGAACAGAGTCCTTAGAAATAATAGCAAGAAGGAACAGATTTTGATCAACATCAAATCCTTGTTATAGCTAAAATCAGTCTTGGGCTCTGCAGGTGGGTTTGTAAATTGGCCCAATCACTTTGGAAAGCAATTTGGGCCATTTGTATCAAGAACTTAAAAAAAATTCTCAGGTGCTTTAACCTAATGATTCACTTGTAGAAACTTATCCTAAGAAAATGATTCAAGATGGGACTACAGAACTATAAGCCGGCATAGTCACCGTACCATCAGGTAACTGAAAATAGCCCAACTTTATAACAAAAAGGAAATGGTTACCTACATGAGGGTAAATTCGTATGCTAGAAAATTATACTGTCTTTTACAAAGGATATCCATGTTCTATTAAACTGATATGGCATTCTATACATATATAGCATAATTTCAAATATAGAAACAATAAATAAGAAAATATGCCATTTATTAATCAGCTCATTGTGTGCCTGGCCCAGGAACTATAGCAAATAATAGATGACTTTTACCTTCTCTATGCTTTCCTGCATTTTCTACAAGGAAGATATATTCTTTATATAAGAAGAAAAAAAGAACATCATAAAACAGGGAAAAACATATATTGAAAAGTAACTGAAAGGCAATAACTATAAATAAACCAGAAACATCTCAAGATGGGATAATTAATCCATCTTATTTCATTTTAAAATACTCCTGTTGTTTCCTAACTTTGTAAAATGAATGTGCACTATTTGGGGACACATAATCAACAATGTCTCCCTAAATAATAGGTTATGAGTCAAATAGACTCAAAATCTGAACTCTGACTCTGAAGAGCTGCCTCTGTGAATTTGGACAAGCCACTTAACCTCTCTGAATTTGCACATTTGTAAAATAGATGTAACATAGGGTCTTGGAGTTGGTGTTATTTTCTTGGGTGGTGAGATACAATTAGAAAACTTTAATAAAAGGCACCCGAGTGGCTCAGTCAGTTAAGTGGCCAGCTTTCGATTTAGGCCCAGGTCGTGATCTCACGGTTTGTGAGATAGAGCCCAGCATCGGGCTTTGCGCTGACAGCGTGGAGCAGACTTGGGATTCTCTCTCTCCCTCTCTCTCTATGCACTTGCCTCTCTTTCTCTCAAAATAAATAAACTTAAAAAAGAAAAGAAAACCTCCATACAATTGACTACTATAACCCACCATAGGGTATACCCTTCATAAACCCTTCCCTCTTCTCTTTCTTCTCACCCCACCTCCTCCTGCTCCAACAACTTTTCCTCATTGGAGGCAAAACTATAGTTGTTTAATAGCACCTGGTTATGTTTCAAACAACAACACAAAACTCACATGCTTATCTGAGTTTCATGGGTAGCAGAACAAAACCGATCAGTTAAAAACTTGGCAGGATTTGTATCCCCGTGATTGTATAACTTTAACATTTTTAATGACCGTACAGCAATAGAATTCCAATTTTAATATTTTGTGGCAGTGGAAAGCTACTGAGTTGTTTTAAATGTGTCCAGTGACTATTTCAATTGACATACAAAGAATATTTCATTCCTGTTGACAAAGTAATAGCATCCGGAAGCATGTCTGTTTCCAGCCTCTTCTATCCCGGTGAGGTACCCACTCTTGCGCTCCTTGTGATGAACCAGCCATAGTGGAGAATAGAGAAATTATTATAGGGGAGCCATAGAAACCAGTGACTTCCTAAATTTTAAAGCAGACCCACAATTATGCTCAGTGGTTAAACCACTCTTTCCCCTAAAGGGTCATTGTACATTCAGCTTAAATATTAGCTCACTTTCTATAATGGCAGTGCTCTTAAAAAGATTTTATGTAAGTGGACTCGGGAAGCCAGTTATTTAATGTTATCCTATGGTGAATTCTTTATTAAAATAAATACTTGTTACCAAATTTACCTTTTCTTATATGGGGTTTTGTTTAATGAGCCGTAGCCACATTGATCCTAGCTGAGTGAAAAGACATTATTTCATAGGCCAGCAGAAGTTTCCAGAGAGGTACTTTCTTCCCTGTAGGCTTGTTAGTCTCTCCTTTAATCTCTCTCCACCATCCGCTCATGGCACCTGAGTCCTGATAGTTTGGGCTGGGAGGTTGGGAGAGGTCTAGTAATTGACCGACAATTTACTGGGGGTCCACGCAGCCCAGGACTGTCCCAGATATTGCTGCAAGATGCTGGTAAGACCCTTTTTAAAAAAAAAATTAATGTTTTATTTATTTCTGAGAGAGAGAGAGAGAGAGAGAGAGAGACAGCATGAGCAGGGGAGGGTCAGAGAGAGAGGGAGAGACAGAATCTGAAACAAGTTCCAGGCTCTGAACCCACGAACCATAAGATCATGACCTGAGCCGAAGTGTCAGTGTTCTGGGGATATCTGAAAACCAGCTGGGTGGCTCAGTTGGTTAAGCCTCTGACTTCAGCTCAGGTCATGATCTCACGGTTTGTGGGTTCGAGCCCGGCATCGGGCTCTGTGTTAACAGCTCGGAGCCTGGAGCCTGCTTCCAATCCTGTGTCTCCCTTTCTCCCTGCCCCTCCCCCGCTCATGTTCTGTGTCTTTCTGTCTCTCAAAGTAAATAAATGCTTAAAAAAATAAAAGGGAAGAAAGTTGGGCATCTGTGAGCTCTGGGAGTCAGCTAGACGGTAGCGGGAGGGAAAGGGGAGACCTGTGGGGAGGGAAAGAGGAGACGTGTGGGGTGGGGGGCTGAAATTCTCCCAGAGCAGGGCTGCTGGCTTCCCACTGCCCACTGACAATCCACAAGCCTGAATTTCTAGCTGTTGTTTCTGAGCAATAGGAAGTCGTGAATTTCTATATGATACCGTGATATACTGGTATATGTTAAATGACCTTCTGGAAAGGTATTTGGAATTGGGAGTGAAAGAAGCTCTTATTTGTAGCATTTGCTGATTTCCTGGTATCAGCCTCTCCACCATCCTTGATTTCAAATTACCAGCGTGAAGTCATTCAATGGGGAGCTGGAAGAGACAGAAGTCAGCTCTTAACCAGCTGCTTAACAGAACACCACCTTTTCTTGCTTGGGACCAAGTCTTCTCTCAAACTTCTACTTGTTCTTTTCAACTTCTTTTCTCTTCCTTTCCTTTCCTTTCCTTTCCTTTCCTTTCCTTTTCCTTTCCT
>NW_027529438.1:1713310-1786265 GCF_008692635.1 Crocuta crocuta
TTCCTTTCCCTTCCTTTCCCTTCCTTTCCTTTCCTTTCCTTTCCTTTCCTTTCCTTTCCTTTCCTTTCCTTTCCTTTCCTTTCCTTTCCTTTCCTTTCCCTTCCTTTCCTTTCCCCTCCCTTCCCCTCCCCTCCCTTTCCCTTCCCTCCCTTTCCCTTCCCTTCCCTCTTCTTTTCTCCTCTTTCTTCTCCTTCCTGCCTTTCCTTTTTTCTCCTAATTTCAGGTAGCCAGAAAATCATCCACAGATGTGTCTCCAGTATCAGCAAGCTTGTTTGTCAAGCTGTTTATTCTGTGCAGTTTTGTTTCAACACACTCTTTCTTCCTAAAACAATGAATTGCATGCTTTTATTTTCTGTTTGTTGCTGTTGTTGTTGTTTCTGTGTTTTAGTTTTGGTTTCTGTTTTGGTTTGTTGATGGAGACTTTCCTACTAATGTGTTTTCTCAATTCCTAACCGATGATAGGACAAAGTCATTGTTTTTTTTACTCCCTTCCATAACGTGCCAATGTCTTTTTGTATTTTGATCTTCATTCTGTATGCTATCACGGCAATCATGTAATCCATCGGTATTTATTAGGAAAAGTATTGGGTACCATGAAAACTATGACCAGTAATGAGATGACAGCTCTGGCTTAAAATTCAATTGTCAAAAAAAAAAAAAAAGGAATAATATACACTAAAAAGTAGAGAACTTTATAGGACTGAATATAAATAAGTGATAAATTCCATAGTAGATCACAGAGGTTTAAAACCAATAGTCCTCAGAAATGTTTGGCTTGGCCTGCACCGTGTTTTACAAAGTTTCAGCCACTTACTTGGGAATTTTATATAAAAATTAAATATTAGGACTCAGCAGAAAGAAGCACATGATTTGGGGGCCTGAGGCACACACCGAGGTAAGGTAGCAATACTTTGAGCCCGTCGCCCTCCCTAACTAACTCCATTGATCTTTCTCTGTACACTCATCTTGTCTCAATCTGTGAGCTAACCCTCCTTTTCCATGGTAGGGATTTATGAAGTTCTTGTTCAACATTCAGGTGACTTAGCACTAAGCCAGATCTTCTGCTCTGATAGTTTAGGATTTGTACCATAATCCTAGGAACCTGCTCTCTGCCTTTTTATGGGGAATGAGTCTTCACTTTCTTTGTCACTGTGTGCATCCCCCCAGGCCAGTCTCTTCTTCACCACGCCCTCTGTGTTCCGGGGGTATCTAGAAACCAGACTTTGGCAGGGTGCGCGGAGGTGTGACCTAGTAATGTGGTCTGTGGTATCATTGCTGTTATCTCATCACCGGCTGTGTTGGGCCTCCTACGATTTTTAGTTCAACTGCGTGAGAAACAACTACTCGTGAGAAGCATCACCAAAGGCATCCTTCTGAAGTCTACCTTCCGCTGTGTGTTAGAGTGCACGATTTTTCCATCATGAATGGTTCCCACCCACTCATGTATCTGCTGTAGCTCAGTGACCGATCTTTGATTACAGGCCCTTCTACTGTCTATACCCACCCACCTCAGATAACCTGCTAATTCTGACCATTTCATGGAAGAGAAAAATTAATCTGAATGGGGTGGAAAATGGCTTGTGTGGAAATAAGTCTTGGCTAGTTTAGTTGGGACAAGATTCTGAAGGGGAACCAACCACTTCTCGAGAAACGTATTAAATATGATTCCGTCGACCTTCTTCATTATAGAAGATGACATGTGGCGATGCCTTAATGCTGAGAAGTGATTCTTCAACAGAAACCATTATTATAGTTGATGTTTTTAATTAAAAAGATTTTTTAATGTTTATTTATTTTTGAGAGAGAGAGAGAGAGAGAGAGAAAGTGGGGGAGGGGCAGACAGAGAGGAAGACACAGAATCTGAAGCAGGCTCCAGGCTCTGAGCTGTCGGCACAAAGACTGATATGGGGCTCCCTCTCATGAACCATGAGTTCAGGACCTGAGCTGAAGTCAGATGCTCAACCTACTCAGCCACCCAGGTGCCCTTATTATAGTTCATTTTTTAACAAGGCATTTATATTCATCTTATAAAATGCTTCCTTTTCTGCATCTCTTAGCATTTGCTGTTGAATTCACGATCTCTGCTACATGTTCACCATTCGCTATTATAGGTATTGCCAATGGGAATTGAAAAAGGAGAGAGAAAAAGGAAATCTTACTGCATTCACCACATATTAAAATGAATATTCATCTCAAAATATACCAATATGCTACCTCTAGACCCCTTCTTACTTCTATCCTTCCACTCCTTTTTTCTCTTTCTTCTCTTCATTTATATACTTCTCATTTTCTTCTTGCTTATCTCTGTCTCCCTCCTTTTCCTTGACTTCTACTTTTATTTTGCATGAAAATAGCTAAAACAAGAACATCATCATATCAGAATCTATGAAGTGGTAGTTGGGCATCAGGACTCTTGAGAATCTTGTGGTTCTTTGAGAAATCCCAACTGGAGGGGAGGTGCACTCAGCACATTTGTTTGTTTGAAGAAGTACATAGAGTAGCATAATGTCTTATTTATTTAAACGTTTATTTATTTTGGGGAGACAGAGCGCAAGTGGGGGAGGGGCAGAGAGCGAGGAAGACACCTATTCCGAGGCAGGCTCCAGGCTCAAACCCACTAACTGTGAGATCATGACCTGATGCTTAACCGACAGAGCCACCCAGGTGCCCCGATGTCCTATTTATTTATGCTAAATTACTATTTAGCATAAGACCACGCATTATCATCAATACATGTAAATCATTCCATAAATGTGAAACAGTATGGTCCTTGTACAGGGCTAGTACCTTGATCACTGCAAAAAAAATCAGCCTTTTGTCATTACTTTTTTGGTCTATAAATTTCCATTGTAATTTCTATAGTTGGGGAAGATCATAGGGGGACTAGTCATTGCCTGGAAAGAAGTGTATAAGAACCAGATCCGGTGGAATTAATGTCCTTGGAAGAAGGTGATGGAGACGCTTATCAGCACTGTGTCCTATTTAATATTCTTGCTCAATGGACCCCTCAGGATCAGATATATGGTGGTGAAGGGAAGAGAATTCAGAATGACAAGAATGATTTGTGAATTGAAGCAGCCACTGAAGGAATGATGAACATGCTCAACCAAGTAATATTGAAGAATCGAATATTCTCCATTTTCTGGAATGTAACCCAATAAAGAACTCAGTGAAGTAAAAAGTCAGCTCTAGATATTTGGAAATAATCATACCAATAATTATCTGAGCTCATAATTTGATATTACTTTACACCTTTGAAATACATCCTTGCCTTGTTTTCTTTCAGCAAACATTTTCAGTAAGATGAAATTTTATCTCATTTTTACAGATGTAGAAACAGGTCTGGAGAGGATTAGTGTTTTACCCAGCTAATGAATGCTGGAATGGAGAAGAAAGTCCACTGGCTCTATGCATTTCTAGGCTGCTCCCCTGACTGTATTAATAAATGATGAAGACTAATTGATTACTGAAATCTAACGTGTTAAGAGAATGGGATGAGTAAAGTATTTATATAATATTATAGTATGTGATAGTATAAAATGCATAGCAATTATATAACATTATGTGGAAAGTATAACCCTCTCACGTCATTTACCTACTGCATTCTATTGAAGCCCATAGCTTGGACCATTTGGAGCTGAAATTGAAAAGATGCTATGAGGCCCAGGCTGCCTCTGAGGATCATGGAAGATAGACTGGGTGATCTGTTAAATGTGACTGGTTCAAGTCTAGAGGATTCAAATGGCTCTTGTTGTATTCATTAGAAACAGGTTTGCTTAACAGTCTCCAGAGCTCCCTGAGAATGGAGCTGACATTTGCAAATGATAGGCTTAGGAACTGTCTTCCCTCCGCAAGTCCCCTTTTCTATTGCTCCTTTTCCTTTGAGCTTTCCTTCTGGATGTTGGTAAATCTCGAGGAAATGCACTTGTGTTTTCTGTTGTCACATCTCATCAGTGCTCTGCAAGGGGGGTTGGCGGGGAGATGAGGGAGAACCAGGAAGAAGGAGAGAATGCCCTGGGCTGAAATGGCAGTAGCATGCAAATGAATGCCAACTCTGTGAACATTTCCCAAGCAGTCACATTTTATTACAACCAAATTATGGGATGCGATTCCTAGAAAATGGCAAAAGAGGGACAGAAAAAAAAAAGAAAGAAAGGAAGTGACCATGCATAATTTATACTTAATAGGCTCACTTATTCAAATGGCAAGGACACCTACCATCCAGTTGTTTATCTCTTTCAATAAATACATACATATTTACCAACTCTACTCACCAGCCAAAGTAGGAAATAGAGGTGTGTATGTGTCTATATTAATTTTTATATCTCCATCCAAATCTTTTGTCCTTTATCATCTTTGTTCTATTGGAAATCTTCAAATTTAACTAGGTCCCCGGACAACCAACTCCCCCATAGTGCTTCAGTCCAGAAATGCAATCCCAGATCTTAGCATGATTAAATTAGGAATAAAATCAGATATCTGTCAATGACCATGTTCACTCTGGTGAGCATTTAAGGCATTTATATTCCTGGGAATATAAATTTTGAAGCATTTATATTCCTGGGAATCGCTCTTCTGAAATGTTGATCTTCTGTATCTAGGATGGGAGATGATACACAACCAACTTTGGAACCATGTAGTAAAGCACATGGCTCAGGTGATGCCAAACGGATACAAACAATTCCTTATTGTAATAAGCTGATAAGGTGATAATTGCAGCTTTCTGCAGGATTAAGTTTTGGACAGAAAGTGAGGTATAAACCGCATATATATGTGAGGAAATATTTCAATATAGAGTAGAAGGAGAAATAGGAAACGAGTATATATAATTTTATACAAGTACTGAGAAACTCTATCAAAAGTGATTGAGATGCAGTTCCTGCCTTTCATATGCTCTCAGTCAGTTGAAGAAAATAGCAGATACACAGTAACTGCTATAGGGCACTGAAAGTGTTAGAATTTGTGTACAGATGAGCAAAGAACTAAAGGAGCAGAGAAGAGAGAGAAGCAGGCTTAGCCTGGGTGGCAGAGGAGGAAGAAGTCACAAGGGAGGCGATGCTTCTGCTGAATGCACAAGAATGTAAGGAGTTTAGTGAGATCAAGGTGGAATCCCATTCCAAAGGGAAAGAAAAGCACATGGAAAGATAACAGACTTTTGAAGTCCATGGTGGTATTTATAATCTGCATTATTTATAATCAGTATTATATATGTAATTATAGATATCATATATATATATGATAGTATTATAATCTTCATAAAAGCTAGTTTATTCATGGTATAGTATTTGAAAACAAACCAAAACAGATGACATAGTCTGACAAACAAAAGTAATTTTTATCAATTAAAATTTCTTTGCATATCCTGAAATTTTTCATATGAATCAAACCTAGGGAAATCCATGTTTACAGTTCTTATGTTACTTTTCTATTCCTTTCCTTCATGAGTCACTAATGGCAACTATCTTCTTGCCTGCTCCAATCCCCTACTCTCTGCCTTTACCCAAACTCCTCACTGCCTCCTCTTGTTTTCTTTAGTTTCACCATCATTCTTTAAGTGTTCTAGACTTAAACTATTTATTCTCTAAACTCTGCATTAAAAAAAAGATAAACAGCGGGGCGCCTGGGTGGCTCAGTTGGTTAAGCGTCCAACTTCAGCTCAGGTCATAATCTCACAGTTCATGGATTTGAGCCCCACATCAGGTTCTGTGCGGACAGCTCAGAGCCTGGAGTCTGCTTCAGATTCTGTGTCTCCCTCTATCTCTGCCCTTCCCCAGCTCGTACTCTCTCTTTCTCTCAGAAATAAATAAATTTAAAAAAATAAAAAAGAAACATACACATTAAAACAACAATAATACTTATACTTCAAAACAGGATAGAATAATAGGGTCTATATTTTCCTTCCCATATAAAGCAACTGAAATGGGTGAAACGTGTGGACCAATTGTTTTCAAACACTGGACATCAGGTAAATGGAGTTACCTGTGATTGCCTCATGGTACTGCATGGAAAGAGTTCTTGCATCATGGCACAAGAAAGGAAAACCAAAGTTGAAGACAGATGAACTCTCTAAGAGGAGACGCTGCTGAAAGACGAGGGAGATGAAGGTAGTTACAGTTCATATGACAGACTATCTGAGAAGAGACAGGTGTACAGATAGAGAACACCAGACATCTGTAGAGGGTTACCCTTAAGTATTGACCTGAGTACTGATCAACATATGTGTGTAAGGAAACTATGTCAGGCTGGGAAAAGCATCTCCTAAAAGAGGTGCCTAGAGTGACATGGGTTAAAGAAGTGTTCCTGATCTCATATACGAGACTAAAAAGCCACCTGATTCACGAAGCATTGATAGAATACACAGAGAAATATTGCCTCAATAGTACAATACAATTATTCCTAGACTAATAACAGTCTAGGGTTGCTTAGCAAGTCTTAGAAACAAGACCTCAAAAGATTTAATTGCTTCCAAGTAGCATAACTAAATTTCAGAGCAAAGGTTAAGAATATTTATAGGAAAACAAAAATATCCAGCACCAGAGAAGATAAAGTACATGATGTATGGCATCTGGTCAAAAATTACTAGGCATGTGAAAAAAGAAGACACAACCCATCCATGGTAGGAAGAACTATTAATCAAAACCAATGCAGAACCACCACAAATGTTAAGATTAGTAGAAAAGTATACCAAAACAATTATTATAACTGCATTCTTTATATTCCAAATATTAAGTAGAAACAGAAGATATTTTTAAAAGCCCAGATCAATCTCTTAGAACTGAAACTGTAATGTCTGAGGTTATTTATACATACTGGAAATGATTAACAATAGATCAGACACTGTAGAAGAAAATATTAATGAACGTAACAGAATTGCAGTGAAAATTTTCCAAAATTAAGCACAGAAAAAGACCTCAGTATATACTTAGAAGAATGTTAGTGAGCTTTTAAAAGTCCATAGAGACCTAATATATACCTATACAGAGTTCTTGAGGGATGGGATGGAGAAGGAAAATATTTGAAGAAATGATGGCCCCCACTTTTTCAAACTTGATGATACACATAACCTCATAGATCAAACCAGTTTAATGAACCCTAAGCAGAAAAGATGTGAAGAAAATTTTGCCCCAAAACAATAATTCACTCAAGCCAATGATAAAAAAAACAATTATAAAAGCTTCCAGAGACAAAAGCCCATTGCATACAAAGAATCAATGATAAATGTGGCAGCAGATTTATTTTAGTGTGTTAGAAACAGTGCAATCAAAAAGACAGTGGAGCAATACCATTAAAGTACTCAAATTAAAAAAAAAAAGATGTCACTCCAGAACCCTATATTTAGTAAAAATATCTTTTCAATTCGAAGGCAAAATAAAGACTCAGGAATCAGTTGAAAGTGTTCATTATCAGCACACTCAACCCTACAGAATATTAAAGAAAGTCTTTGAGGAAAATAAAAGGATACCAGCTAAAAATTTGAATCTTAACAAAGAAATAAAGAACATAAGAAGCGCTACAACACGGGTAAATTCATAAGGATTTTTCTCATTGTTTAAATCTTTAAATAATAAGCATTTAGACAAAAATAATAGTCTCATGTGGGAGTTTATAACCTATGTAAAAAGGAAAGATATGGCAATAATGGCATAAAGGATGGAAGAGGAGATATTTAAGTATACTACTTTGAGGTTCATATACTATATATGAAACAGTATATAGTCACTTGTAAGTGGGCTATAATGAGTTGATGATGTATACTACAAACTCCAAAGTATCCTCTAGAATAATAAGGCAGAGATTTATAACTTAAAATCCAACAAAGGTGAAAAAGTATCATTAAAAAAACTAGTCAGTTAATCAGAAAGAAAGCAAAAAAAGAGGAAAAAGAAATAGTCTTCTAAATAGGTTTAATACTAATCTGATCAATAATTACATTAAATATAAATGGACCAGACACTCTCAATAAAAGTTATAGATTCTCAGATTATATCAAAAACAAGGACCAATAAGAAAAGCACATTCAATATGAAAACACAATAGATCTAAAGTGAGTGAATGGGAAAATATATACTATGCCAACAGGAATCAAAAGATAGCTAGAATGCTTATATTAATATCAGTCAATTGATTTCAGAACAAAAAGTTACCAGGTATAAAAAATGTTAATTCACAATGATAAATAAGTTAATTTATCAAGAAAATGAAACGGCTCTAAATATGCACCCAACTGCAAAACTTCAAAATATATAAAGTAAAAACTAACTAAAATCTAAGGATTACTAGAAAAATCCACAATTATAATCAATAAAGATATAAAATAGTGAAAAACCATGGTCTTGTGCCTTCACAAAAGTGATCTTTATAGAATACTCCACCCAACAACAATAGAATATGCATTATTTTGAAATGCCTAAGAAATATCAAGAGTGATCATAATTGATATGTAAAGCCTCAATAAACCTGAAAACATTCAAATCATAAAAAAGTGTGTAATAAGTGTAAAAGTGTGTAGGGGTAAATGTAATACCTGTGTAATAAGTGTAAAAGTGTGTAATAAGTGTAAAAGTGTGTAAGGGTAAATGATAAAAGATAATAGAGTTTTACACTGAAAATTACAAAAACTAAAAAAAAAAACTGAAAGAAATTAAAGAAAGCCTAAATAAATTCAGAGATATGACATTTTTGTGGTTGGAAAATTCAGTGCTTTTCTAATTAAAATTTCAGTAGTCATTTAGCAGAACTTGACGAGCAAGTGTTAAATTTCATTTAGAAATATAAATGATCAGTAATAAACAAAGCAATTTAGAAAAAAGAATAAAGATGGAAGAAGATCACCACCTGATCTTCATTATATGAGATTTATTGTAAACTCTCAATCACCAGGACAGTATTGTATTGACGCATAATAGACACACACAGTAAGAACAGAATAGAAAGTCTTAAAGCCAATCTAAACGTATATAGACTACTGATTATCAAAAAGATATGAAGATTATTCAATAAAGGATTTTTCTTCCTAAACAAATGATGTTGGACCAATAGGATATCCATATGCAAAAATAGAACATTGATCTATACCATTTACCATATACAAGAATGATCTCAAAATGTAAAACCCAAAACTTTAAATTTTCTAGAAGAACATATAGAATAAAACTATACATTTCTCAGATATGATCTCCAAAACACAATGTAATAAAAGAAAAATTGTAAGTCAGATTTCGTCAAAATAATAATGCTAATAAAGTCTACTTTTAAAAAGCCATTGTTAATAGAAATTTTAAAAAACATAGAAAATATTTGAAAATTATATGCATGATAAATGACTTATATTCAGAATATATAAATAGCTCTCTAAGTGGAAAGGGAAGGGAAGGGAAGGGAAGGGAAGGGAAGGGAAGGGAAGGGAAGAAACAACCCAAAAAAAGAAATGGGCAAAAGATTGGGTGGATTCCTTAGCGAAGGAAGTACATGGATGACAAATAAGGGGAATGCAAATTAAAACCACAATGAAATACCACAATTTCCATATTAGAAAGGCTAAAATAAAAAGAGTGGTTATGTCATGGATTGGCAAGGCCATGGAGGAACTGGAATTCTCACGCCCCATTGGAGGAAATGTCGAATGGTGTAAGCACTTTGGGAAAAAATTGACAAAGTTAAGCAAAAATCTACCATATGATCCAGTCATTTCATTAGGTATTTAATAAAATGAGAGCATGTGTTCGTACAAAGACTTGTACACAGGTTTTCAGAGCAGTTTTATTTTTATTAGTTTCAAACTGGAAACATCCAGATGGCCAGGTAAATGCACAAATTGTGATCCATGTATGCAATGGTTTATTACTCAACAATAAAAGGAATAGACTACTGACAGGTGGTATAACATGGAAAGTTCTCAAATTATATTGAGTTAAAGAAATGAAACAAAAAGAGCACAGTATGGTCACATTTATATACAATATAGAGAATTGGAGATAGTCAATGTGATGGAAATCAGATAAAAGATTTCCTACAGGTGGAGGTAGAGGTAGTGATGGAGAGGAGTAAACTGGAGGAATTCCAAAGAGCATGAGGAAAGTTCGGGCTGATAGATGTATTCATTTCTTAATTTGATAGTCATTTCATGGATATATGTGTGTATATATATGTTTATGTATATATATATATATATACATATCCACGAAAATTTGGTAAGTTTTGACATGCATATATATAATATATACATATATACATCTAATTTAGTAAGTTTTGACATACATATATGCGTAAATACAATTCAGTATGTTTTGACATTTATACGTATACATATATATACATATTGCTGTTGTTTAAACGGCTTTATATGTGTGCATAAATGTGTATACATATAATTTTGGTAACTTTTGATATCTATGTCTATATCTACATATCTCACTACACCCATTAAACGAATATAATTAGTAAGCTTTGACATATATACATAATACATATACATATGTATTTGTATAAATAAAGCTATTTAAATAACAGCAATGAGAGAGAGATAATGAAGAAGGAGAGAGAGGGAGAGACAGAGATAGAAACAGTGAGGTAGGGACGGAGAGAGATATAGACACAGCAGAAGAGACACACAGAGAGAGAGAGAGAGACCACATACAAAATTTAGTTTTGGTTAGAAAAAGCCAAATATGGGAATTCTTACACATTATGGACATTTTCTCTGTGACATGTAAATATGTATATATGCTATTTAATGGCTTTGTAGTAATATCGAATTTCTAGAGAAAGTTCCATAAATATGTGGAACCGAGTCTTCTGAATAATCAAAGCTGGAAGTCATTTCAAACTCACATATATTAAAAGGTTGAATTAATAATGCCACCCTTTTTTCCCAAACCTTGAATTTTATAAGGATTTGGTTAAAATTGCAGGCATGCTCTTGGAACACAAAATCAAAAGTGTCCATTCCAAATAAAGTACATTAACATCTTCATCTCTGAAATTTTTTCATTAGTGACACAGCTACTACCCACAGGCTCTTTCTCCTTAATTCTCTAACATTCTTCTTAGCTCCCGGGGCCTTTTTTCACTCGCTTTTCACAACTGTTCTCTCATCCCATTGCTTTATTTTCAGATCGTCACTTTATTTTTACCTTTTCTGTCTCTGCCTTGATTCTGACGGTCCACTCCTCTTCTTAAACCTTTCTATGTTGCTTGAGACATTGTATCTTAAAACTCTCCATCTTGGAGAATTTGGGTGTCTTAGCAACCCCCGGTAGTTCTAAATGTTGTGAGAGTGTGGAAGTCAAGGCCACAATGAAATAGAGCTCATCCCAGACAGTACAAGTGAAGAGGCTTTAAAGAAGACACTAGTGTTTAATGAAGGAGTAAAGAGAAAAAGGAACCAGAACCTCGACAGAAGGACGCTCCCAAGGAGCTGAGTGAAGGAAGAAGAAATACTCTGACCTTTCTCTCTCTTTCTCCAGCTGCCCAATCTCCTGTGCGTACCTAGCATTGCCAGCTGGCCAGAGAGCATGCGTGAGCAATCCATGGACGTCAGCCCTACTGGGCGTACCAACATGGCAGAAGAAGTCAAAAATAACATAGCACAAAGAGGAATTCTGAAATTTTTATTTCAGTTCACATATATCTCTTATTGCTCTTCAATAATTGTTATATCATGGGCTACTTAGTTCCAAAGGCAGAATTTTGAGAGGGCTGTGGAAAGGAGGCATTCTCTCATCTAATATTTATTGAGCAAATCTATTAAAGCACACTTGTAGGTGCTGTGAGAACAAAGCAATGAATGTGATACATGTTCCTGTCAATAGAGGTTGCATGTTGCTAGGGGAGGACAAATCTAATCCTCTACACCATGCAGACCCACGAAAGGACTTTCATAGAGGTATAAAAAAGGTGCCTAAAAAAGGTGCCAGCAGAGAACAGGGTGTGGGGTGGTTACTGATGTCATCAGTCCTCTTCTTTAGCTCCTCCCCCGAGTCATCGCATCCAACTCTCTGCAGCTGGGGGGGCCCAGACCTTCTCAGTTCAGAAGTCAATCCTATAAGAAGAAAGGACTGATAGATGACATCTGCTGCACTGCTATCCAATTGGGCTGAGAATTGTCATGAATTTGTTGGGTCACATGAAAAAAGAATCCCACATAGATTTTAGGATGTTGAACTTTCAGTGAGGCCAAAGGCCTTGTATCTTTGGGGATCAGATCGGCTTCGAGCATCAGAGGATTGCCAAAGCCATCCACTGTTTCCCTTCCGCTTTCTATATGTGCATTTACTTGTTGACTCTTTTCTGGATGCCCACTCTACGCCACAGACTGCACTGGGACCTGGGGCCTCAGTGGCGATAAGGACACACAGGGACTGTCTCTGTCCTTTTCAAGATAACGTTGTTGTGGAAAATGCAGGTTGAAGTAAATAAATGACTATATGAGGGTATTTTAGATACTGATGGGTTTGTGGATGAAAATATCAGGGCCATTGGAGAAAGTAAATAGACGTGCATTGCGTGGTCAGGGCTGACAGCTCAGAGACGATATGTGCAATGAGAGCCAAAGGGAAGAGTGTTCAGGAAGAAGCAGCAGCAATGCAAACCCCTCCTCCCTCCTCCTCCCTCCACCAAAGTGAAACGGACTTGGATTTGCTTAAGGCACAGAAAGGAGATTGCAGTAGCCAGAATGGAGTGAGAAGAGGAAAGAGAAAACATGATCTGGAAAGATAAAAGGGAACTAAATCTTTCAAGACCTTTCGGACTAGAGTAGAGGTTTTGGATGGTATTCTAAGTGCTGGGTACTTTAAGCAGGACAGTCACATAATTTGATGTCTTATTTGCTGGGTGTGAATGAAGTCTAGGTTAAAAAAAAAATGGTAGACTGAATAGGAGGCAGACCCTGTTGTTGGGTCCAGGTAATTGTGGCTACACCAAGTGTGAAAAAAAAGATGGACACGTTGTGGTTGTAGAATCAATGGGATTTGCACAACTGGAGCTGGGGGTGATGTGAGAGAAAGAGAACGATCAGTGGCTCCTAGAACCTTCTCTTCAGTGTCCCTGACAAATTGCTATCTGGCTTTGATTAAACACGTACAATGCCTGGCTTCTCACCACTTGTGAGGCAGTCTATCTGGCCCATTGTAAGGCTGCTCTGGTGGTCATATTGTCCTCTGCATGGAATTTTGAATTTAAATCCATAATTAACTTAAACTCAACAGCTTCTTGATGTTTAGTTATTTATTTCTATAAACTGTTACTGCTACTTAATTTTAGTTTCTCTGAAGGTGCCTCAAAGTCTACACACAATGCTTTCAAGAACCACATGAAATCCCAGGGTAGTGGGTAGACCACGTCTACACTTGTTCTCTTCCCACCGCGGTCCAAGTGACAGGACTTTGACATTGTCACCATGACAGTCTCCTTTGACCCTGTCTGTGAGCTCTTGTAGGCATTTGCTTCCTCTGCAGCAGGGAAGAGGTGACCGAAGAAGTTTCTTTTATTTGCTACAAGTCAAACTCCAAACCATCACTGAGGGACAATTTTTTTGCATTATGTGAAGAGGTGATGTGTAAAGGAAAGTACAGAGGTATAATGTAAAAATAACAATAAAAATAATATTTTTCAAAGTTATTATGAAATCTGAGACATGTTTGTTTTGTGCCCAGGAAAATATATTCTATATTTTACCCGATGATTGGGAAAAGATGTGATTTTATGATTGTTCTAGTAAAGCAGGTTGTAGCAGAGCAATAATTAATGCAAGCCGTAATGAGAATTACGTTTATGTTGTGACTTTTGCCACAACACACTTGTAGAAAACTATGTCTTAAGTCTAAAGCATTAGGCAACACAAAGTCAAGGTATGTGTTATCCGTGCTCCCTCAAATTCACATGTTGAAATCGTAATCCCCAGTGTGATGGTAGCAGGAGGCAGGGACTTTGGGGAAGGGATTAAGTCATGAGGGTGGATCCCTCATGAATGGGATCAGGTCTCTTTATAAAAGAGACCCCAGAGAGCTCCCTTGCGGATTCTGCCTTGTGAAGACCTTGCCAGAAAATGGCCGTCTCTGAACCAGGAAGTGGGCTCTCCCTGGCACCGAATCTGCCCACACCTGGGTTTTGGACTTCCTAGCCTGCAGACTGTGAGAAATAACTTTTGCCACTTATAAGTCACTTGGTGAGTAGTATTTTGTTATAGCAGCCCAAACCTTTTGAGAATGTGCATGTAAGAGATCACGAAGCAGCTAGTCCCTTCACCAGGATAGGGAGCGTTGGCCGGTGTAAAGTGGAGGGGCCCACGCTAACGACGGACATGGCGTTGCTCTGCTGTCCTGGTTTCAAACAGTCAGCCAGCCTGCTTTGCATAATCCATTTTCTAAGGGGGGTGGGAAATAAGTGATGCAAACTCATGCTTGGGCTTATTTAATGTGCTCAATGCAACCGGTGTATTATTCATAGACATTTCATGGATGGGCATACATCTGAGGAGAGGGAATAAAACATCTCAAATGAGCAGCTTGAGTAAACTGAAATGAAATGGGAACAAGGAGGCTTCGGACAGGCCGATGGGGTCTCAGACGAGCAAAGGTGAACAGCGCCGGGTGGCTCACGAGGTTCTGGTTCTTCCACTAAGGTTGGAAACAGGAAGTATAGGGACAGGCATTGCATGTTAAGAAAGCATTTTATTTTGCCAGGAGCTGAGATTATAGTGTAGACTGGGGCTAGAGGAGAGAAAAGAGCAGTAGGTTGAGAGAAACCATTGATCCTGTGGTTTGGGCTTGTTTAAATGGCCCTTTCAAATCATGGCAGTCACGTGGTCTATTGTGTGCCATTTACTTACTCATCACGGCTTCACCAAGAATGGACAGAGGAGTTGCGTAGGGATAAACCTGACTCCGGTTTTTTGGGGTGAAACTTCACCCTCTGGGCTCAACTCCTCTTAGGAAATGGAGTCTAAGGCTAGTTTTCCTGATTCTCCTCAAACTTTATTGGGACCGTACAGAATTAGAAAGCAAAATCTGATAAGACTATTGGATAGTTTGCCTAATATTGAACCATTGCTTCATCAGAACAGTCCCCTCCCCCATCCAGCTTCATTGTTTTCGTTGGCCAGCAGCCAGTTTGGTTTTTATCTTAATGAAAGTAGAGCCATGTTGGTTGCTCTTTCTCAGCTGTGCTTGGAGAAGCTTTGTTCACATCACGTCTCTCATTTCCTCCTGCTTGATGCCCTTTTACCTGCACTTCTTCCTTTGCACATGCTGACAGATTCTGCCCATTCAGAAGCATCAGCCAGAAACTTCCTTCCCGACTGAACACAGTCAAGTGCACATCTCAAACAGCCATCTTCTTTTGTTTCTTTATTAAGAGAAAATGGACAATGCAAGCACTAAAAGTGTCCTTGTCTCTTTAGAAACATATACTGAAATATTTTCAGATGAACGACTCTAATTTCTAGTATTTATTTCAAAAGAATCCTGAGCTAGGGGGAGGTCGTGGTTGGAAGTATACCTTAAAGAAGACTGGCCACGTATCGAAACTTGATGGATCTGGGTTATGGATTAATAAGGTTTGCTATTCTATTGTCTTTGTAGATAGTTAAAATATGTGATAATAATTTTTTAAATGCAAGTATTCTGGTGAAGTTGGGATCATGGTTAAATATTGACTTAGAATTACACAAAGGCAGGTTTGACCTGAAAGCTGCACAGGGATACGGCTCAGGCTCTAATCCCTCAAAGACATGACTAATGCACCGACTAATCACAGTATACTCTCCCCTCTGCATACACATCCTGTGTAGTACTGTGTTCAGAAGGATTCTGGGGCAGTCTTCAGACAGGCCGTACATAAGCTGATCACGTTGATAAATAGGATAATAACCCATGGTCATCCCTACACTAAGATGTAAATAAATAAGAGTAGTTCTTATAATTCCCCATGAAATAAAGATGGCGGTGCCAGGTGTTCAAGGAAGGTGGAAGAGAGAAATGAGAACATAAAGAAGAGTAATAAGTACAGAGTTAAGACACTGAGATAACTAAAGAGAAACTGAAGGTACTATGTTTAAAATGTCTCCTAGGATCACCATAAGCAAAGGGTTTTGGGGTTTTCGGATACACTAAACCCTCACCGTGCCTGAAGGGCCGGAAGTCACTGAGTGGAAGTCACCGAGTGGTTAACCCTTCAGAGCTGACATCTTAGCCTTTTGTTTCTTTTTCTGCATGATTTCTAGTTTCCCCAACTAAGATATTTTGATGAGCTGTTTGTTGAAAAAAGTCACATTCAACTATTTCCTATTTGAAGAGAGGATATGGGTTGGGAAAAGGAAATACATCTTTTTTTTTTTTTCTTTTTTAGTTTATTGTCAAGTTGGTTTCCCTATAACACCCAGAGCTCATCCCCACAAGTGCCCTCCTCCATGCCCATCACCCCCCTTTCCCTCTCCTCCACCCTCATAAGCCCTCAGTTTGTTTCAGCATTCAAGAGTCTCTCATGGTTTGCCTCCCTCCCTCTCCCCAACTATTTTTTCCGCTTCCCCTCCCCCATGGTCCTCAGTTAAGTTTCTCCTAATCCTCCTATAAGTGAAAACATATGGTATCTGTCTTTCTCTGCCTGACTTACTTCGCTCAGCATAACACCCTCAAGTTCCATCCACGTTGTTACAAACGGCCAGATTTCATTCTTTCTCATTGCCATGGAGTATTCCATTGTATAGATAAACCACATCTTCTTGATCCACTCGTCAATTGATGGACACTTAGGCTCCTTCCATGATTTGGCTATTGTTGAGAGTGCTGCTATGAACATTGGGGTCCATGTGCCCCTATGCACCAGCACCCCTGTGTCCCTTGGGTAAATTCCTAGCAGAGCTATTGCTGGGTCCTAGGGGAGTTCTGTTGTTAACTTTTTTGAGGAACCTCTACACTGTTTTCCAGAGCAGCTGCACAGTTTGCATTTCCACCAACAGTGCAGGAGGGTGCCCATTTCTCCACATCCTCGCCAGCATCTAAAGTCTCCTGATTTGTTCATTTCAGCCACTCTGACCTGCATGAGATGGTATCTCAGTGTGGTTTTGATTTGTATTAAGGAAATACACCGTTATTGGGTCCTGATGGTAGATCAGGCACAAGTCCTGGAATTATATATTCAGTGTACCATCTCATTAAAGTGTAGAGCATTTTGAAATCACTGAGTCCCTTCCATGTGTGTGGGCTGGATCCTCACCTACTTGGCTTTTAACTCCAGCTGATGTGATTTAAATATAGACCATCAAGGGGGAAGAACTGTGTGTAGGCTATCTATTTTTCTCCATATGTTCTATATAAGCCTAACTGCCTCATAGCAGCATTTAAGGAAACAATAATCTGCCTCCAGAAACCTCGAGGAATAATATAAATCTTTTCTCTAGATCTCTGTAAAAGTGTCACGCAGGCCATCCCAAGGTACAGAAAACAGAAATATTCCTTTCCATTTCTCTTTAAGTGTACCTTCTTCCTCCAAAAGCTTTATTTTTCTCTCTGGTTCCCTCTCCCCTTCCTCCCTCCCCACTGTATCATCAACACTGTACTTTTGTGTCCACTTCCCCAACTCCAAGCTGCACCTTCAAACACTCTGCCTTGACACATGGCTTCCCTACTGGGAACCGCCCTTGGGGAAACGTGGTCTGCTCTTCACTATGACAGCTTTTATCCTAAAGAAGTGGCCATACTGTAACTCTGGGGGGTAACATCCCACAACTTATTAAAAATGAGACTTTCTCTCTTGTTTCAGGAGGCTGCCGTCCTTCCTGTTCCCAAAGACGTCAAAAGTTAGTGACTTTCTGGTTACTTCTTTCTGGAGAGCGAGGACAGTAAACAGGGGACACGGGAGGGCCAGAATAGCCTGTCAGACCATGGTTTCGGGATCTGGTTATGGAAGTGAGTGGAGCTGGTGTCGATCTGCTGTGCAAAGCTAATGTCTAAATCCTGGGCAGATGTAGGGGCAGACCCATACTTCTGGGATGGGCATCAAGAGGAAAGTGGTATCCACTTCAAGAGAACAAGGGCAGTTTAGAAAGCCAGAGAGGAGTCAAAATATCATGTTCAAGAGTGGGAGTGAGGAGTTATGAATCACTCCCTAAAGTGGGCAAGCCCCAGAAAACACATAAGGTAATAGCACACTTTCCGAAGGAAACATCTAGAAGTGTCCTTAAGGCAGTGTGTGTGTGTGTGTGTGCGCGCGCGCGCACACGTATGTGTGTGTGTGTGTGTTTTAGTTGTGTGCTACGCTGCTGCAGCATTAATCTAAGACTTAAGACACACCTTTGTCATGTTTCTGACCTAAGGTCTTGGACCTGAATTTTGTCCTTAACTTGCTAGGCCATTTCTAGATTGGGACTGGCTCCTTTTGACTACCTTCCTGGTCCCTTACCAAATCACCGATAATTACTGACTGTACCCATGAAAGAGGATACTTTCAGACTTAAAGTTAGTTGAGAGATTTTTATCCAAAATTTTATTGAATATTTTGTGGGTCATGTGAGCAAATAATTGTATTAATATTTGAATTTTTTAATGTTTTTATTTATTTCTGAGGGAGAGAGAGAGAGCGTGAGCAGTGGAGGGTCAAAGAGAGAGGGAGCTACAAAATTCAAAACAGGTTCCAGGCTCTGAGATAGCTGTCGGCACAGAACTCGATGTGGGGCTCGAACCCACGAACTGTGGGATCATGACCTGAGATGAAGTCGGACACTTAACCGACTGAGCCACCCAGGCGCCCCTAATATTTGAATATCTGAGAATGAGGTTAAGAAGGCCTTGTTGCAGCCATTTTTTATGCGAAGGTGACTAAGTAGCAATACTGGACATTCCATCAGACTATTTCAAATGAAAATGTTGATCATGAGTTTTTAACTGTTCTGCAACAGTCTCTCTGTGGTATTTGGTTCTTGTGCCCCTATTTTCATACGAATGTGCTCTCCAGGAATAACACAAGATTTTTTGCCTTTATAGCTATTCTTTGTTTACCATTTGTTTTCCTCAGGTGTCAAGAATTAAAATACTGTCACTGAGGGGTTCAGAAGCCTGGCTCAGAGTTTTGTTAAATATGATATCATTTAAAATAAATACAAAGTCTTTTAACAACAGCAAGTGCCTTGTGTGCGCCAAGATTAATAATAGTAATATTTATACTATAACATCTTATATTGCAGCCTGGGTTCTCTAGAAGTGAACTCAAAATGGAATTTAGCATGTTTATTAGGGATCGGTACCTTGAAACGGAGCGGCATGAGGCAGGATTGGACAAAGGAAGAAGAAAACCTATGACACTGGCCCAACCAAGCCTCAACCACCACTTTGAAAGTGATTTGCGGGGTGAGTATTGCTCAACAGGTTTATACTGATAAATATTTAATAACTAGCTCTCTGGAGGAAAAATAAAGTCCTAATTTCTCCTGTTTGCCAATTTACATGATGTAAATTCTCCTACCATGGCTGAGATCAAGCTACCAACTTGGTGCCACACGGTGGCGGTGGGAAAGAAATGTACCCAACTCTAGCACACCAATAGTCACAGAACACCAAAATGGCCACAACTTATACTATTGCTTTGCTCCACTACTGGATGTAGGTTGCTCTGTGAAGGTCATGACCTGGGCGAAGCCTACTGTCTGAAACTGAGGCAGAACCGAAAGGAACTTTTGACCACAGTCTTTCTGGAGAAGTGAAGTCTCTGGTCCTTCTTTGGAGAGTAATCTGGATTATTCATCTCTCTGTCCATGACATTCCATTCCTATGCCACTCAGATATACTTTTCTACACAGTGGCACTTTGGCTTGTAATTCAGTGTGACTCATGCCATGTCCTCTGAAAAAGAAGGTGCCACTTTTGAAGACCAGGACCTATAACCCAGAATTTCAGGAATATGAAACACAAAGTCCAGTAAATTATTAGATGTGACGGCGAGACTGTTTGTGTCTCAACTCCTCGGTTCCTGGAACTGTATATTCTTCCCATCGGGGACCCAGAATAATATTCTGTGTCCTGACTGATGGCACTATATCCTTGAGAACAGGGGTTGGCAAACTTTTTCTCTAAAGAGCCAGATAGTAACCCTTTTAGAATTTGTGGACCATATGGTTTCAGTGACAACAACTTTCGCCCTTGTCGTGCGAAAGCAGCCATAGACAATATGTGAACGAATAAGGATGGCTGTGTTCCAGTAAAACTTTTATTGACAAAAACAGGTGGCAGCCTGGATTTGCCAACCCTTGCTCAAAATTATAGCCTCTCTGCTGGAGCTGAAGCTACAACTGAGCCTCAGTAGGCCATTCCAGCATTCTACGAGACCAGCTGCTTCTGACAATGTCATATGTAATAGGACCATTGGATCCCACGTTCTTGTGCCCACACCGAGTGCACTGTAAAGTGGGTCCCATCCCTGGCCACTCTCTAACAGAGTGGTGCAGGCTGAGGCTCTATGAACAAAAAAGGCAAACCGATATGGGATAGAAGAGTCCTTATGGAGGATGAACTGCTGGCCCTTTCGGTATATATGGGCCTTCGTGAAGTCTACCTGTCAGCAGGTGGCCAGATGGTGCCTGAGAGACGTAGTGCCGTCCTGCGGGCTGCGTGTGGCTCTCTGTTGCTGTCAGGTTGAACTTCCGGCGGCAGCAGGAGCTAGATCAGCCCGTGCAAGTAGGAATTTGTGCTGTTGAGCTCATGCATGACCTCCATCTCTGTCACTCTGTCCCCATTGTTCTGTGACCGTCACATTTAGTCACCTCGTGTGTTCGGTTATGTAGTACTTCTGTGGCAGGTGCTCTCTGGTAGATGTTAACAAGTGTTTGAAAGATACACTTTATATCTACCCCATATTTTCTTACCTACATCTACACAAGCTTTCTTTGTCTTCGAGATGCCAGTCTGTTTTGTCTCCGGCCCGTTTCTATTTGGCCAGTCATTCACCTCTGCCAGTGAATCCTTACCTATTTGAACGTGGGGCCACTTCTCTTTCAGCACAAAGTGCAGGAGCAGGGGCGCCTGGGTGGCTCAGTTGGTTAAGCGTCTGACTTCGGCTCAGATCATGATCTCATGGTTCGTGGGTTCAAGCCCTGCATCAGGCTCTGTGCTGACAGCTAGCTCAGAGCCTGGAGCTGCTTCAGATTCTGTGTCTCCCTCTCTCTCTGACCCTCCCCTGCTCATGCTGTCTCTCTCTCTCTCTCTCTCAAAAATAAATAAAAACATTTTTTAAAGAGTGCATAAACAGGTTTACTGTTCCAATATTCACTTGCTGAGAGGATTTCCTCTTGCTAGCCTGAGGGAGCCGTGGATGAGGGAGGCTGCAGTGAACTTCTTGTCCATGTTCAGGTACGACTCAGTTACCAAACTGATCCTTTTATGAGCCAGACTTGGACTTTTGCTTCCTCCTTCGGGAATCCCCGCAGAGCTGGAGATGGAAGCTGAGGATGGTGTGCTGGTATAACAGGGGTGGGCACCACCGGGGATACAGGCTGTCTGCTTAGGCGGCTCGTTCATGCCCTGTGGTCCTACTTGCTCCCAGCCTCAGAGGGATGCCATCCATCCCACAGCAGACCGCTGCTGTACCCATTGACCCCATATCTTGCTGACTCTGACAGGCTCAAGCTCATGATGGGAAGTTCCAGCCACAGAGCCACCTGGTGTCTCATGGTTAGGTCTCTGCTCTACTATTCTCTCACGAATAGTTTTTCAATATATACAGATATATTGTTTTCTTTTAATTCTTTTGAATATATATGATTATTTTCAGCAGATGGCAAAGGCCAGCTTTCCAGAATGCTGCAATGCAATCATCCCACAAACCCCACCTGACATCTTTTCCCATCACTTCTGCTTCTGGGACCAGAGGAGCATTGTACAAATGGCGAGACACTTAACACCACAGCCTGGACCCTCTGAAGCACTTTCTCCTCCCCCCGGCCTCACTCGAAACTGACAGCCTTTTCCATCTCTCCGTATGTGAGTCAAAGCTATATTCCCAGGTGTGGAATGAGCTGTCCTGGGCCCTGAAAGGATTGTATTTCATTCTTTATGGTAGGGAGGGCAAAATGCGATGATGTGTCTTTACTTTGAAGAGGGTGTCCTGGCATAGACCTGCCCACTGGACCACCACAGGCTTCATAGATACATTTGGCGCCTGAGCATTCTTGTGGAAGAGTATGTGTGTCCGTCTTCCTGAGGCCTCTGATGTTCTGGCCAGTGCCTGTTTGTCCAGCACCATCAACATAATTGTCACTGGGGAGCAACGTGTTCTTCTCTGAGATATCCACATGGTTCAGGTTTCCTGAGCCATTTTATCAGAGAAGGAGGGAGAGTTCATACAGCTGGAGGAAAATTCTAAATGTAGAGTGTTGTGCATTCTATGTAAACGCACACTTTTAAATCTCCTTTCCTGTCTGGGAAAGGAAAGGGTATATCAACCAAATTCATGATCACGTACAATGTACTCAAGTTTATGATATGCTGCTCTGCAGACTGAGTGATCTGTGAAGTATGATGAAGATCAGGATGCACTGCCCAGACCTTACCCTTCACAGGAAGGACTTGCCACCCAGCTGGACTCTCTTAAAATGAACTACATCACTGAGCCAACATACACTCACAGCAGACCTGCAACTAGATTCTCAGGGTACCAGATTGAGAGTGCCAGGACAGATAATGCTGTAAGGAAGAACTTACTGAGGTGCCCACGTGGCTAAGTTGGTTGAGCGTCCGATTTTGGTTTGGGTCATGACTTCATGGTTTAAGAGTTCAAGCACTATAGTGTCAGCCCAGAGCCTGCTTCAGATCCTGTCTCCTTCTCTCTCTGCCCCCCACCCCCACTCATGTGTACACATTCTCTCTCTCTCTCTCCCTCTCTCTCTCTCTCTGTCTCAAAAATAAATAAACATTGCCAAGTAATCTTTGACAAAGCAGGAAAGAATATCCAATGGAATAAAGACAGACTTTCCAGGAAATGTGCTGGGAAAACTGGACAGCGATGTGCAGAAAAATGAACCCGCACCACTTTCTTACACCATACACAAAAATAAACTAAAAATGGATGAAAGACCTAAATGTAAGACAGGAAGCTATTGAAATCCTAGAGGAGAAAGCAGACAAAAACCTCTTTGATCTCGGCCTCAGTAACTTCTTACTCAACCTGTCTCCAGAGCAAGGGAAACAAAAGCAAAAATGACTATTGGGACCTCACCAAAATAAAAAGCTTCTGCACAGTGAAGGAAACAATCAGTAAAACTAAAAGGTAATTGATGGAATGGGAGAAGATATCTGCAAATAACATATAAAGATAAAGGGTTGGTATCCAAAATCTATAAAGAACTTCTCAAATTCAACACCCAAAAACAAATAATCCAGGGAAGAAATGGGCAAAAGATGTGAATAGACACTTCGTCAAAGAAGACATCCAGATGGCCAACTGGCACATGAAAAAATGCTCAACATCATGCATCATCAGGGAAATACAATCAAAACCACACTGAGATACCACTTCATACCTGTCAGAATGGCTAATATTGACAACTTAGGCAACAACAGATGTTGGCAATGATGCAGAGAAAGAGGAGCCCTTTTGCACAGCTGGTGGGAATGCAAACTGGTACAGCCACTCTGGAAAACAGTTTGGAGGTTCCTCAAAAAATTAAAAATAGAACTACCCTAGGACCCAGGAATTGCACTACTAGGTATTTATCCAAGGGATACAGGTGTCCTGTTTCGAGGGGACACATGTACCCCAATGTTTATAGCAGTGCTATGGACAATAGCCAAAATATGGAAAGAACCCAAATGTCCATCAATGGATGAATGGATAAAGAAGACGTGGTATATATATATATATATATANTGTATATATATATATATACATACACACACACATTGGAGTACTATTCATCAATCAAAAAGAATGAAATCTTGCCATTTGCAACTACATGGATAGAACTACAGGGTATTAACTAAACGAAACTAGTCAGGCAGAGAAAGACAAAGATCATATGACTTCATTCATATGAGGACTTTTAAGACACAAGACAGATGGCCATAAGGAAAGGGAAGCAAAAATAATATAAAAACAGGGGAGGGGAGACAAAACATAAGAGACTTTTAAATATAGAGAACAAACAAAGGGTTGCTGGAGGGGTGGTGGGAGGGGGGATGGGCTAAATGGGTGAGGGGCATTAAGAAATCTACTCTTGAAAACATTGTTGCCCAATATGCTAATTAACTTGGATGTAAATTAAAAATAAATTAATTAATAAAAAATTAAACATTAAGAAAAATAGAAGAATGTATTGACTGAGGGGCTTTTTCTTGACAGTATACTGCCAAGGACCTAAGGACCTTGTCACATGACCCGCAGTGAACCAAGTTGAAATGCCACAATCAGCACAACCCACAGTAGTCTGTGGAGAAGGGAGTAAGGAGTTGAGGAAAGTTAGTATGCTGGCATGTATATACTGGAAACAGCTGGAAGAAATCCCAAACGATCATGTTTCCATGGGGAGCCCTAGAGGACAGACCACCTATCAAAGTCATCAGGAATACATGGTGAGAATGGGTCCAGAATCACTAAAAGTTCCAGCATTGGGCTTTTGTCTATAGATCCACCTCTTTAGAGTTGCATGACCTTGGGTGTTTAACAACTTTCCTGAGCTTTAGTCTCCTCATCTAGAAAATTGACCTAATGCCTACTTAATAGAGCTTCTGTGAAGATTATTTGAAATGCTGTTTTTAATATTCTCAATGTAGTACTTAGCACATAGTAGTAATATCAGTTACTCTGAAGTGTTAAGACAAAGCTCATCTAAGGTACTTTGGGAGTATATTGAAGACACCCCATGGAGAACGTATGCTTTAGCCTGCCCAGAATGGATTCCCTGTTCCTGGTCATTGCCTTGTAGCTGCTGCTTACACCACACCATCCCCCGTTCTTGTGTTTAGGCATACAGCCATGTAGGCACTCTACCCCCTAAGGGACACTTGGTGAACACTTGGTCCATGCCAGGCAAATCATTTCCCTTTGGGATCTGTACTAGAATTAATGAGAAAAAAGAACATTCTTGCCAATAGATTTTTAGCTCTTAATGACAACCTGGTCGTCTTTGTCAACATTTTAAAAGAGACTACCTGAGAATGAAGCAACACAGAGGAAATCAGAATCCAGAGATTGCGTGGGGGGGGAGTGGTGGGTCCGGGAGCATAGATTGCTGAGACATCTGTTTACCTCTTGAATGTAGCCTCATATGTCCAGATTCTCCCCTGGAATGTCTCGATGATGGGTCAGTATCTACCCCAGCACCCTTTTGGGGGGCTAGTTCTAGTTGGGTTTCTATTCCTTGTAGCTGAACAATTCCTGACCTGTAGAGTGAGGTAATCTCATCTGGTGGTCAGAGAAAGCTCAGAGGAAGTAAAATCTGAATGGACACTTGAAGAACAAGTAGAAATTGATGTGGCCAAGTGAGTCGAGAGGAAGGATCAGTCGAAATGGCATGAATGAGTTCTCTCTTAGCCTTTCGCCCTCCTATGATAGATTCAGTTATAACGGCTTTGTGACCAGAGCACATTGCAGATTATAGATAGAAAATAAGAAGGGGAAGAGGGCAATGGAAATTTCGGACTTACCAACAGAGTGGCCTTCACGTGAACAGGGTTGGCGGGGTAGCGGAGGTGTCAGCATAATGGAGAGGTGCTTCAGGGGAAAACAAAGTGAAAAGACTAAGTACAAAAGCCCATTATGTGTGTTTCAATGAGAGTGGAAGCAGAGAGACAACAATCACTCTCTGATTGGCAGTGACAATAGTATCTGCTGCGTCTTGAGCCCTTACTGCATTCCAGGTACTGTGTTGGGCACGTCACTCTCCTAATCTAATTTTATCCTAACAACTCGGAAAGGTAGGTGTTATGATCTTGCACCTCACTGTTTATTTTTTCTCTCCATTGGATCACGTATACAAGCATGAGGTTATTCCTCTCATTTTTAAAAACCAGGAAGAAAACCACTTTACTTCAATTACCCCTCCAGCTATGATCTAATTCATTTGACCTTCTTTCCCAATGGCCTTCCCATTTGAAGACTTGGCTATGATTCAGGAGGCCTACTCTTCTCTTCTGATTCTCTTTTTTAAAATCGAGATTTAATTAACATTCGATGGAAGGCACAGCTCTCAAGGGTACGGTTCGGTGAGTTGTGACAAGTGCTTACACACGTGTAACTCGCACTCCCAAGAAGATACAGAGCATGATCGCCACCCCAGAAAATTTCCTCATGCACTTTACTCCTCAATGAGCTTCCTCCCCACATGAATTTCTATCTCTGTATAGTCTGTTGTTGGATTTCATGTCCTCATGAAATGCAGGAAATCTCTGTTTTCAGCCTGATGTCTTTTGCCCAACATTATATTTTTAAGCTGGATCCATCTTGTTGAGTGCCATTCTTTTGTATTGCTGAGTAGCTAACGTTATAGGATGGCACCATAATTTGAAAATCCATTCTCCTGTTGATGGATATTTTAGGGGTTTTTCTCCCACATTTTTGCTATTATGAAGAGACTGCTTTGAGGATTTGTGCTTTGAGTGGGTATATGTTTCCACTGATTTTGGATACAGATCTTGGAGTGGTGTTGGGTGTTGGTTAGCGCATATTTTACTTTAAAGAAACTGCCAAACACTTCAGCAAACTTCTAACATTTCACATTCCAACCAGGAATGCATGAGAGAACCATTTGCTCCACATCCTCCACAATGTTTATTGTGAGCAGTCACTTTGATTTTTAGCTCTTCCAGTGAGTGTGAAATGGTATCTACTCATAGGTTTAGATTAAATTTCCTCTGATGACCTCTTTTCTCTTTGAAATCCACTTGCATCAGGCATTTGCCCTGGCCAGTTCACTTAAAGCAGGCCTGGTCAAAGTTTCCAATGATCTTCCTGAATGGAAATCCTGAGTCCCCTGGGTTTTTGACATGGTTGATCGTTCTAGTTTCTTTGATGGTTTCCAGTATGTACTCACCTTCTCTCATTGACCACTCCTTCTCATTATCCCTTGCTTGTTCCTCATTCTCTCTTGACTTCTAACATTGAATGATCCCTTGTCCTTATTCCTCACCCCTCTTCTCTTTTGTTGGTGATTTTACGCAGGTTTGTGACTTTGCATTTGAACACTCCATCTTCAGACCTCTCTCCTCTAAACCATGGACTTGGGCACGCGATGGTTTGCTGGACATCCCCGTTAGGGCATCTATTAGGCATTGCCACTTCACATGCTCAAAAAATGAACTCCTGAGCTCCTGCGATAAATCTGCGCTACCATAATTTTCCCTGTCTACAGAAGTGGCAGTCCAGCCTTCCAATTGCTCAGGCCCTAAACCCTGGGATCACCCGTGGCTCTTTTCTTTCTTTTATGCCTACCATCAAATCACTAACAAATGTATTCAGAGTCAACTACTTTCACCTGGGTATCACTACCATTTCTGCCCAAGCCACCAAGATCTCTAACTTAATTTAATCTAAATCATTTCCTAACTAGTTTCTCTGCTCCCACCCTTGTTTTTATACATTTTCTTCTAAAACAGCAGCCAATGGGATCCTCAGGAAATGTGACTCGGGTCCTGTCACACTTCTACCCAAAGACCTCTATTCACTGAGTAATTGTCACCTGTCACATGCCACCTGGTGGCAGCGGGGGAGGGGGGGTCTGGCATAAACAAAACACGCAAGTCTCTTTCCTTTTTGGAACTTGTGGTTTATTAGGAATAATGGACATCAATTACATAGTTGTTTCATAAAAATGCTAATAACTGTGACAAGGGGTAAGTATATGGAACAGTGAGGATGCGTAATAGACACTCAAGGAAGACTTCTGGAAGAAATGTTACCTCATTTGAAATCTGAAGGATGGGTAGCCCCATGCTGGTGCTGTGAGTACATAAAATATCACATCATTAGAAGGTGGTGGAATGAATATTTCAAAACCGGGTTTATATATCTCTAAACCTTGAACTTCTAAGCACCATGTAATATTGTCCTTGATGGTAAATATGGTGATCATGATTTACCAAGATCATAAGTCGCACAGGTAATGGAGCCTAAACACAAATTCAAGGTCAAAGGCTCTTTGTCTTTTAAACCTTGGTGCCCATCAGTCATTTTATGGCAAGATATACTTTTTTTAATTTTTTTTGATTTTTATTAAAAATTATTTCAATGTTTATTTACTTTTGAGAGAGAGAGCACCAGCAGGGGAAGGGCAGAGAGAGAGGGAGACCCAGAATCTGAAGCAGGCTCCAAGCTCTGAGCTGTCAGCACAGAGCCTAATGCAGGGCTGGAACTCATGAACGGTGAGATCGTGACCTGAGCCAAAGTCAGACGCTTACCCAATTGAGCCACCCAGGCGCCCCTGGCAAGATACACATTTTGAAATGGATAAGAAGAAAATTAACTCATTAACTATGTTCTGAAAATCAAGCTAAAAGTGTATGTTTTATGGATTAATCATAGTCTCGAGTACCTTTATATAGAATTTACTATATACTAGGCGCTGAGCTGAACACCTTACGTAAGTTGTTTTTTGTTAATTGCATACAGCATTACAAAATAGGGTTTATTATTCCCCTTTTGCAGACAATTGAAGCGAAGAGAGATAAGATCTTAACCGAAGGTCATACGGTCAGGAAATGGCAGAAGTGGGTTCTGAACCAGGTACTCTGGCTTTTGAGTCTGCTGTCTTAATAACCGTGTAATCACTGTGAATATGTTTGTGATTTTAGTCTGCAAGCACTCTGGCAACACCAGCTCCTCATCATGCTTTGAGCAAGGAGGGGCTGCAGAAGAGGGAACGTTATTGATTTTTGTCTTCCAGTGGTTATTTATTCATCCCTGGCCCTTGTCCACACCCACTGCCTTGAGAAACCACTGTTACTTTGGTAACAATTTCAACACCTGCTAAGTAAATCGCAGACAGGTTGTGGGATTGCAGAAGCAGCCGTCTGTGTGAGTGACAGGTGGCTTGCACAGGCTCCACGTACCCTCTTTCAGGCCAGTCACTGTAGCCTCAGAAACGCCACCTCACTGAAACCATTACGGACCTTCTTGAATGATTCCGATTGCTCATAGAGATTCTGTTTTTCGATTCCTCTTCTAGAATTAAGAACCAACGCACACATTTAAAAACAAAAGAATACACATGACGAACAATAACTGGGAGCCGGTGCATCCCAACTTGCGAGGAATTTCGCTTGCAAGCAGCTAATTGAAACATTCCTTCAGTTTGTGCTGTTCAGTTTTGACAGTGGCTCTGCCCCTTGTCATAAAATCAATGGTGTTTTTTATCCCTTCCCTTCTTTCACCATCTCGCCTCTGACTGTGGGGCCTTCTTTCCCCACTCAGAGTCTTCCTCAGATCACCGGGGTTAAGTGATCCTTTCATACCGCCTGGCCGGACTGTCACAAGGCATCGAGTGGCTTTTGAAAATGAGCCATGTTAAATGGACTTGATGGGGTTACAACCACCATTACTGCTATCACCACTGTGATAAAATGGAACAATAATGACGGGGGAAGGTACTTATCACTGTCTTTTTGAGATCACTTAAGATAGTTTGGGTCTGAAGCTTTTTGCCAAAGATAAATGGAACATGTACAAGATAAATGTTGCCGTTGCAGAATCTTTTGTGTGTGAACTTGCGTGGGCCTGTGTTGTTTACCTGGGCGACAGCTAGAGAGGAGAAGATAAAGATGGCCTGGCGAGCCCCCGGTTGGCACACGGTGGCCACCTGTCATGGCTGGGGGTCAGAGTACGTTGATTAAAGTGAGTCAGGATGCAAAGAATGGGTTAGAATAGAATGTCACATCGCTGCTTTTTTCTCCATCTGCCATAAGCACGCGAGGTCACATGATGGGTCAAATCCTGTGCTTCAAAATCTAATAGTCACTGTGATTTAGTTGGAAAGGCCCAGAACTAGTCTTTAGTAGCTCTAGTCTAGTCTGTCACGACCTAACCTGCTGTGTGACCTGGGATGAGGAATGTGACCTTCCCAGACTGATCAGCTCAACTCACCTACCCTGGATGGTCTCAGGTTTAGCACAGAGAGTCTCATGTCCCACAAAACACCCCCCCGCCCCCGCCAACTGAATGGCTAATGTCCCTATTGGTTTCTTATCTTCCTTGTCATCTGATAATATTACCCTCTTCTGTGAAAGCTACTAAATAACAAAATGAGTTAGAAATGTAAAGTAATATAATTATTATAGCGTGGTTATCCCCACAGGGCACAACTTGGTTCTGTCTCTTTAAAATCTCCAAATAGGGGCGCCTGGGTGGCTCAGTTGGTTAAGCTTCCCGGCTCAGGTCAGATCTCACGGTTCATGGGTTCGAGCCCTGCATCAGGCTGTGTGCTGACAGCTCAGAGCCTGGAGCCTGTTTCAGATTCTGTGTCTCCCTCTCTCTCTGCCCCTCCCCCACTCATGCTCTGTCTCTCTCTGTCTCAAAAATAAATAAACTATAAGTAAAATAAAATAAAATAAAATAAAATAAAATAAAATAAAATAAAATCTCCAAATAGTCCCCATGTGTTTCAAGGAGACCTTCCTCCTTACTGGGAAAGCCTGAAGTTGGTCTAGTGGACGCAGGTAACAGAAAGAGAGAGACCATGGCAGTGATCAGATTACCTGCACTTGAACACACAGATTAATGTTACAAGGGGTCAAATGGACTTTTACTTGTCTCTCTTGCAGGGAGTGCTCACCTCAGAAGGTGTGTGGTTAAAAGAAGGACATGTTTGTAGAATAAGAATCCAAATACGTTGGTTTGCGGTCTGATCCCTCTTCTATTTGAAGTGGGTTTGAGTAGCTATTTGCTGAACCGTAAACTGTAAAGCATCAATTACTGGGGAGATGAAAGGAGCCTAAGATTGTTTAGGTGCCTGCCATGTAACAGTTGCTCAATAAATGTTAATTCTTTTTCCTCAAAGTGTTTGCTCCTTGCTTCATTTGTAAAAAATAAAATAAAATAAAAAACACAAACACAAACAAAAAACAAACAAAAAAAGTGGGAGTCAAAATCTTTTTTTCTTTTTCTTTTTCTTTTTTTTACCATGAGAACCCAAACGCTGAGTTGGTCTATTTTCACTATTTTCAGCAATTTTGTATTCGCAGTTCCAAAAGTTCTATACAGTTGAGAAATATACAAACTAAAAGGCACAAAGTGGTTTTTGTTGTTGTTGTTTTGTTTTGTGTTGTATTTTGGTATTGGTCAAGTGCACCTGGACTCGTATTTGGCCCACCTGTGGGCCTAAGATGGTAGTTTTCTTTTCTTTTTTTTAAAATTTTTAATGTTTTATTTATTTCTGAGAGAGAGAGAGAGAGAGAGAGCACGAGCAGGGGAGGGTCAGAGAGAGAGGGAGATACAGAATCTGAAGACAGGCTCCAGGCTCTGAGCTGTCAGCACAGAGCCCAACTCGGGGCTCGAACCCACAAACTGTGAGATCATGACCTAAGCCGAAGTCAGACGCTTAACCGACTGGGCCACTCAGGCACTCCTTATTTTCAATTATTTTATAAAGAAAAGCAAAATGCTGAGTCCCTGTGGTAAAGTCTTTATTACAGACTTTGCATGAGACGTGCCCACAGCCAGAGAAGGCACAGAATGCTAGTTCTTTATATTTTCACTACTGTCAGCACAGAAATGCTGCAGGCCGTCTAAGGCCAAATCACCCTGAACACACCCAATCTTGTCCAATCTCCGAAGCTAAGCAGGGTCGGGCCTGGTTAGAACTTGGATGGGAGAAATGCCATAGACCTAAAACCAGGACATATTTTAAAGCTCTGATTGACTCCCACTGAACGTCTTGGTGGAAAAAGGGAGGTCTGATGACCTTCCAAGACTTGGTCCTGACTTGTGTTCCATTGCTAATGTCATGAAGAGGGAAACGGTCTCAGGAGTTGTGTCTGCCTGCCTTTGCTGGAGTCAGTTCTGTGACTGCCTTTTGTTCACACAATCCCTTCAGAGGACACTTCTACAAAGTCCCCAGCAGTTAGGGTCCAGGGACAGAGAAAGGGAGCATTTTCTCCTACTGTGAAGTCTTCCCAAGAGGAGCCAACACAGATGCACTTAACTCAAGAGTTGCAAAAAGCCTCCATCAAGGACCGTGTGCACTGGACAGTACTGCTTGGGCTCACTGGTGGGGTTCTTTCAAGTCAGTGCCCCCCAGAGGGAGAGCAGGAGCACCGAGAAGATCGGGGCCTGGCTCATGGTCAAGGCTTTGTTGGGTCTAACTGCCATAGCATCCTCAGGCAGCAGGTGATTGTTGTCTAATCAACAACCAAGGGGTGAAGCCTCCTCACATTTCTTTTACTGAAAAGAACAAACCCGAGTAGCAGCCGGCCAGGGAGAGGAGGGGCACCCTAGTGAAATTTCTGGAAACTGCTTCCATTCTATAGCAATGTCAGCGACCAAGGGATAAACACACCTTGAAACGTTCTTCAAAATTTGAAGGGCTAGAGTCACATAAATTTTCAAGCATTGCCTCTCCTGATTTATGATGCAGAATACCTATATTTTTGTTTTATGTTATTTATGGGTTTCATTGAGGTAAATCACTTCATCTGTCTGGACCATAATCATTTTACCTATAAAACGAGGTACTTAGGGTAATTCTGAAATATCCTCCAATTCTAAGACTGTGGTGCTCCGGAATCACCAATATCCTCTATAAAACACAGAGAATTATGGAGTCAATCCCCCCAGGTACCCATTACCAGTTTTGTCACTTAACAACATTCCAGAACACCTTCATATAAAAAGGAAACCCAATGCATAGCTATTAAATAGTATGTACTAATTTTGAAAATGGAAGCAATCCATGAAGGAACAAAATGAAATTCATCCCGTTTTCTCTGCCTAGAGATAACCACGGCCGTGTGTCCTTCCACACGTGTTATTTGACAAGGCAGTGACGTTTTCGACATTTGAAACCTAATGCGTTGTTGCCAATATCCTTCAGTTACAAATACGAACCATAATAATGGCATGAAGCTCTAGCCTAATGTTTTGACAAATTGCATTTGGATTAAATAAAAGTGAAAACCACAGTTTGAGATACAAAAAGGGGAAAGAAGAAGAAGAAGAAGGAAGAGGAGGAGGAGGAGGAGGACGGGGAGGAGGGGAAGGAGGAGGAGAGGAACGGATAAAGTACAGGGGAAAGGTTATTTATAAATTCCAGACAATAATTTTTATTTTCACAACTATATATCTGGCACCTCTACATTATTTCCTTAACTTGCCATTTTCCTGGCTGATGAACCAACAAATATGGGACTGGCCGCTCAGTGGGGCCATAACACTTCCCCGTGGCCCCCACAGCCCCAACTATACCACGATCCGCCTTGGACAGAGAATTCATGGTCCCGGATGTTCAGTACAGACCCCAGGGCTCAGGATCTTCCGAGAGCCACAGCCCACCCACAGTCCAGGAAGAGTGGATAAACGGCTCAGGTACTACCAAGGGTGAGGAGGTCTATGCCTGATATTCATTTTGTCCGCCTTCCAGTGACTGCTGCGAACTCAACGAGATTTATTCTCATGGCATCTTTCTCACTATGGTTCTCCTGACCCGCTAAGAGTCAGTTGGTGGAGGTGGTGAAATGAAACTCACTTGGCTTTCTTGCTCTAGGTCAGCACTTCTCCAAAAAAGTTCTGAGGATCTTCTGCGTCAGAATCACTTGGGGTGCGTGTTTCACCTGGAGCTTGCTTCAGCCTTGCTGAAATGAGAATTTGGGGATGGGAACAAGGAATCTGAAATATTTTATCAATAGTTTATTTATTATTTTGAGAGAGAGAGAGAGAGAGCATGAGTCCGGGAGAGGGGATGGGGGTAGGGGAAGAGAGAGTATCCCAAGCAGGCTCCATGGTTAGCACAGAGCCTGGCATGGGGCTCGATCTCATGAATTGTGACATCATAACCTGAGCCAAAATGAAGAAATCAGACGTTTAATTGACTGAGCCACTGAGGCGGCCCAGGAATCTGATATTTTAATAGCTTCTTGAGAGAGTCTTAGATAAAGACGGAATCTTTGTCTTTCTAGGTCTTTTCTTACATTCTCATAATTGGCTATTCTTGCCTGTGTCATTAACTTATTCATTAAATATAGTAATTGTATTGGGACACCTGCATGGCTCAGTCAGTTAAGCATCTGACTCTTGGTTTCAGCCCAGGTGATGATCTCATGGTTCATGAGGTTGAGCCCCATATCCCGCTCCCTGCTGTCAGTGCAGAGCTTGCTTTGGATCCTGTCTCCCTCTCTCTCTGCCCCTCCCCTGCCCATGCTCTCCCTCTCTCTCTCTCCCAAAACTAAAAAATATATATTAATTGTATTTTATGTACATTTTTCTAGGTGTTGGAGATAAAATGATGAATAAAAGTTAATCTCTGCCCTACTATAAGGAATTCCTGAGTCTAGTTCATGCTGAAGTCTTTTCTTCTCTCTTACATGTTTAACCTTGGAAAACACAATGACTTCAATAGGCTCACATCATCTCATGCAGATGGCCCTTAAAGCTGTATCTCTGGCCCACATGTCTCCTCCCCTGAAGAGTCCTCTTATCTTCAAAAACCCTCTGGACATTTGTATTTGGATCTCACATTGTCATCACTGAAGTGGAGTACCTAAAGTTGAAGTGGTTTCTATTTATTTCTACCTCCAATAAAATCAGCTTCCCTTTGATTTCCCCAATCCTGGAGTCTGCCAAGCTTGAAATCCAATTGTGCTCTATCCAAATTAGTTGTGTATCTCTGGCATATTCCCTATTTCAACCCCATTGTCGTCATCTGGCCCCAGCCGGCCTTATCTTACATTTACAGAATCTTAATTCGGTCTTAACTTGCACTTCTGACTCCATTCTCTCCCTCAGTATGTATGTCGCCAGATTATTCTTTTTAAAATAAGGAAACAGCACCTGGGTGGCTCAGTCGGTTGAGCATCGGATTCTTGATTTTGGCTCAGGTCACGACCTCATGGTTGTGAGTTTGAGCCTTGCATTGGGCTCCAAGCTGAGCATGGAGCCTGCTTGAGATTCTCTCCCTCCCTCTCCCTCTGCCCCTTCCCCACTCACACTTTCTCTAAAAAATAAAATAAAATAAAATAAAATAAAATAAAATAAAATAAAATAAAATAAAATAAAATAAAATAAAATAAAATAAAATAAAATAGAAAGCTGTGGAAACAAAATAAGCATGGTATGATTTCCCCCCAAGTCGTTGTTTTTTCATCCTTTCCTCCTCTCTCTTCCTTCTTTTCTTCCTTCTTCCTTTCCTCCTTCTTCCTTCCTTCAAAGTCTTCCCTCCCTCCTTCACTCCTTTCTTTCCTTCCATATTTTCTTTCCTCCTTCCTTCCTCCCTCTGCCTTCCCCCATTTTACCTTATTTCTCACTTTGCTTCCCTTTAGCCATCTTTTAGTTCTTTATCATTATTTACTAGGTGTCATATGAAAAAGTCCCCATTTTAGGCACCTGGAGATGAGGACATATAAAGGCGAGAAAAAAATTTTTTAAAGCTCCTCCGAGGTTTATATAATATACTGAGAAAGGCAAGCATGCAACCCGCTAAGTTGGTTCTTTATTTCTTGTTTTCATGCCAAGATGAGTTATGGCTTTGGTGTATGTCGCTGGTCCTCTGCACTGCATTCTTTAGAGAAATCAGGGTAGATATCATACTTTCATTCTTTCCATCTAGATTTGTGAAACAAAGAAGGTCAAAATTTCTGATCTCCGCACCCCACCTCCTCGAGGTGGGGACAAGCTCCTTTTTCACCCCAAACCTCACAAACCTCTGCCTCTTTACGTGCTAAAGGATTAAGTATATGTTTCTACACGTGGAGAGGGCCCTGCCGCTAAGCTGGGAGTTGATGCGGGGGTTCTCAATGCTGGAAATCTTTGTCCTGTGCCACGGCTGTAATTACCCAACAAGGCAGGCTCGCGGAGTTTACCAGGACAATGCCATGTAATGACAGAGTATTTATAGGTGGCTGTGGGTTATTGTGTAATTACACTGAATAGATCCGAAAGTAATTACAAGCATCCTCCCCCTGGGGTTTAGAGGGAAAGAATAATCGTGTACACAGAGCGCCTTCTCTCAAAGCAAATCCCTCTTGTAGGGGTTTCCCAGCAGGAAGGGAGCAAAGGAGCCTTAATGAGTCTATGTGGTCAAGCACTTCGCCTAAGAGCGCTGCTGTGAACCCCCTGGCCCTGGTCTGGCTCCAGTTCAGGACCCAGAACTGTGCTGTCTTCTCCCTTGCCTGCAACTTCCACCCCCAAGAAGTTTTGGTCCAGCTATGACTGTGTTCTTGCTCATACTCACAAAGCCAGGGGGCATAGGCTTAGCTCATGTCACCCTGTCCACTCTGAGCACGTGGTGAGAATGCAGGGATGAAGGGAGAAAGCACAGTTCCGAGCCGTACGGATGTTCCTCTCTGCTAGGGAGCTGAGTGCCAAGCAGGTGATACCATACAGCAGAGCGTGGTGAGCTCCTTAAGAGAGAGGAGGAAACACAGAAGTATGAGAGTTTAGTTTCTTTCTTTCTTTTCTTTTTAATTTATGTATTTATTTTGAGAGACAGAGGCAGAGAGAGTGAGGGGGGAGGGGCAGAGAGAGAAGGAGACAGAGAATCCCAAACAGGTTCCGCACTGTCAGCACAGAGCCCAATGTGGGGCTCTATCCCATAAACCGTGAGATCATGATCTGAGCCAGAATCAAGAGCTGGACGCTTAACCGACTGAACCACTCAAGGGCCCCGCGAATTTAATTTCACTGGAAGGCACCGTAGATGCCTCATGGAGAAAGGTAGTTCATGCTGGACATTGAAGATGGGTCAAAACTGCTGTCAAGGGGGCTATCAGAAGGGCAAGGCATGACAAAAAGAAAAAAAGGGACTGCCATGGACACACGGAACCATCGCGCAGGAGGCACAAAAGCTTGGAAGAAGATATGAAGTCGTGCTTGACGGGAGTGCCTTGTACCCAGAAAGGACGTGGGGTCAGAGAGGCTGGGAAGTGAAGTGCGGCCAGATGACAGAGGGCTCCCACTGCCAGGTTAAGGTGTGTGAACTTTATTCCTAATGGAATAGAGAGCCGCTGACTGGAGGAAGGTGATTAGGGGTTTACTTTAAGGAAATGAATATTCAATTCCACACCATGAAAAGTAGGTTAGGAGGGGGCAGGGGTGTGCTAGGAGAGAGAGAGAGAGAGAGAGAGAGAGAGAGACAAGGTTGAGCTGTCTGTAAAATACCCATTGTAAAATACCAAGTTGAAAAGCGATTGAGACCAGTTGGGGAGCAGCTCAGTAAATGGCAAGAAGACCTTTCGTAAGAGCCACCGTATACATTCAGGGAGCAGAGGACTTAGGATTTGAAGCGAGGGACATGGAAGGGGATAACGTGGAGGAGACACGACATATCGTGAAGGTGGCACTGTTACTTCTGGGGACAGCAGACACATGGGAAGAGCCCCGCTGGGAAGGGCTGCAGAAAAGACCTGCAATCCCTTTTAAAAGCACCAAGGAGGGGCGCCTGGGTGGCCCAGTCGGTTAAGCGTCCGACTTCGGCTCAGGTCATGATCTCACGGTTCGTGGGTTCGAGCCCTGCGTCGGGCTCTGTGCTGACAGCTCAGAGCCTGGAGCCTGCTTCCGATTCTGTGTCTCCCTCTCTCTCTGCACCTTTCCTGCCTGCACTGTCTCTCTCAAAAATAAATAAACATTAATTTTTTTTTAATTCTAAAAACAACAACAACAAAAAAAGGCAGCAAGGATCATGTCCCATAAACCAGTGTGTTTTCCAGAAAGCAGCAAAGGCATTGCTTTTCTCGGTCCCCCGTCTCCTCTTCCAGATAATGAGGGCGTCAAACGGAGGATGACAGCCCTCGGCTAATGCATGCATGCTGCCTTCCGGGCGGGGCTTATCAGAGCAAGGACAGAAAAGCCCCTGTCCGTCTGTGATAGGCTTTGAATGCACAGACTCCAGCAATTCAGACTTGTGCTGTTTGCAGGTCTTCTGCAGGACCAAGATCACAGAGTAACGGTGGAGACTATTCGTACGAAATTCCCTCACTACCGTGTGCTGTCTGTATTTACTGTTATTCTGTTGGCTGTCTTGCGTAATGTTAAGGCCGGGAAGCACGAAACCATGCATCGTGAGTGATCCCTCCCCAGGTCTCACTCAGGTCCCCAGTCTCAGCATCATAAGCGGTGGATAAGGGTAGCAAAAACACAAGTTTAACTCTGTAAGCCACTTTGAAGAATAAAAAGCACCTTTCAAATTTCAACAATACGTGTTAAGTGCTTAGTGGAACAGTCTCTGCATATGAAGCATGTGGAGGAGTAGAAACTAGTAAGGTCCTTTGGGACAGGTTGTATGTGTTGTATATGTGCTTGTGTGTGTGTTTGGTTTTGCTGCCTTCCAAGGCAGTGTGGATGCCCACTAAACAGTGCTTGTCAGACAAATCAAAGAAGGAACAAGTTCCTCTCTATCCTCTGTGCTCTGTCTGGGAGAGAAGATTTGTGAGGGTTGGGGAATGGGAGGAAGACAGAGAGAAATCTCTTTCTTTAGGATGCTGAGATTTACATGGAAGCTGTTTTCAAAAGAATCGTGAAATAGACAAACAGCAGGGAAAAGTTAATTTTGACAACACGCTGGCTCCGATCTTTATTTCACAAATGGAGGTGATAAAATGTGAGTGGTAGTGAATGAATGTGAGTGCACAGAACTGAAGCTGTTGAGAGTCATTTCTTGGGTGGATCCACTTTCTCTTTTTCTCTTTAGATGCTCAGGGATCTTCAACCAGTGAAGAAGTAACAGGGCTATGATTCCTATGTGCTATAGAATGCTATGGTCTAGGCACTGTCCAGTAGAAATCTAATGAAAGCTACATAAGTAAATTTAAATTTTCCAGAAACCACATGAAAAAAAAAGGTGGAATTAATTTTGATATATTACAGTTAACTGAGTATGACCCAAATATCATAATTTCAAGAAGTATATTAGTTTCCTGGTGCCGATATGACAAGCTGCCACAAAATTAGTGAGTTAAGGCAATAGAAATGTATTCCCTCACACAGTTGGAAGCCAGAGTCTGAAATCAGTTTCTCTGAGTCCAAATCGAGGTTTCAGTAGGGCCATAGTCCTTCTGAAGGCTCTAGGGGAGCAACAGTCCCTTACTTCTGGTGAAAAGCCACCAGTAAAGCTTCTGGTGGCTGCTGGCATTCAGTGGCCAGTGGCCAGAGCACTCCCTGGTCACATTGCCTCTTTTCTTGTGTATAACCAAATCTCTCTATACCTCTTATGGATAAGGAAATACATGATTGCATTTATGGCCCACATCGGCAATCCTGGAAAATTTCTTTATTTAAAAATCTTTTTTTTTTAATGTTTTATTTATTTCTAAGACAGAGAGAGAGAGCGTGAGCAGGGGAGGGTGAGAGAGAGGGAGACACAGAATCCGAAACAGGCTCCAGGATCTGAACTGGCAGTCAGCACAGAGCCCAATGTGGGGCTCAAACCCACAAACCGTGAGATCATGGCCTGAGCCGAAGTCAGACACTTAACCAATTGAGCCACCCAGGTGCCCTATCTTTATCTAAAAATCTTTAAGCACATTTGTAAAGACCTTTTTCTTTCTTTTCTTTTTTCTTTTATAGTTTATTGTCAAATTGGTTTCCATATAACACCCAGCGTTCATCCCAATAATTGACCTCCTCCATGCCCATCACCTCTTCTCCTCTCCCCTTCCCCATCAGCCCTCAGTCTGTTCTTGGTATTCAAGAGTCTCTCGTGGCTTGTCTCCCTCCCTCTCCCAACTATTTTTTCCCCTTCCCCTTCCCCATGGTCCTCTGTTAAGTCTATTCTGTTCCACTTATGAGTGAAAACATACGGTATCTGTCCTTCTTTGCCTGACTTATTTCACTTAGCATAACACCCTCGAGTTCCATCCCTGTTGCTACACATGGCCAGATTTCATTCTTTCTCATTGCCATGTAGTATTCCATTGTATAGAAAAACCACATCTTCTTTGTTTTTTAATTTTTTATTTAAAAAATTTTTTAATGTTTTATTTATTTCTGAGAAAAAGAGAGAGAGAGCAGGGGAGGGTCAGAGAGAGAGAGGGAGATACAGAATCTGAAACAGGCTCCAGGCTCTTAGCTGGCAGTCAGCACAGAGCCCAATGTGGGGCTTGAACCCACGAACCATGAGATCATGACCTGAGCCGAAGTCAGAGGCTTAACCGACTGAGCCACCCAGGCGCTCCAGATAAACCACATCTTGATCCATTCATCAGCTGATGGACATTTAGGCTTAAAGATCCTTTTTCTAAATAAGGTACAAGTTCTAAGATTCAGGACCTGATATGCTTGGGTGGCTGTCTTTGCAGACTACCAAAAAATGCAGTTAATATAAGAATTATTAATGAGGGGCACCTGGGTGGCACAGACAGTTAGCAACAACGCTTGATTTTGGCTCAGGTCATGATCTCAAGGTTCATGAGTTTGAGCCCCTGGCTCTTTTCTGGCAGAGTGGAACCTGCTTGGGATTCTCTTTCTCCCTTCCTCTCTCTCTGCCCCTCCCTCCCTCCCTCAAAAATAAATAAATAAACTAAAAAAAGAATTATTAATGAGATGTTTTATGTCCTAAGGTTTAATTCTAGTATATATCCTCCACTTATAACACATCTTTTTTTTAACTAAAAACATTTTTTTAATGTTCATTTATTTTTGAAAGAGACAGAGGGAGAGTGGGGGAAGGGCAGAGAGAGCTGGAGACACAGAATCCGAAGCAGGGTCCAGGTTCTGAGCTACCAGCACAGAGCCCAATGCGGGGCTTGAACTCACAGACTGGGAGATCATGACCTGAGCCAAAGTCAGACGCTTAACCAACTGAGCCACCCAGGCACCCCATCTTGTAGCACATCTTAATTCAGATACTAAATTTTCAGTGGCTGACATGAAATGTAGTCCTAACTTACTGATAAAGCTGTGTTGAACAGAAACATATTTACACTGCTTCAGGTATGAAATTAAAATTAAAATGAAGGAGCACTGAAGATTTAGTTTCCTAGTTAAACTCACCATGTGTCAAAAGCTCAATATATGTGGCTATTGGCTGCCATTTTGGACAATATCATCTGCAAGGTCCCCAGTTTCCTCCTCTTTCCTCAAGCCAATAAAATACATATGTAGGCATGTTCTGTGTGTAATTACACAAATACACAACATTTTACCGTAAATAATTTGAGGCTTATAGTCACCGTAGCAGTAGCTATTGTTTCCCTATATTTTTACAAATGTGTAAACAGACATAGACGGGATACATAGGTTAACAAAGAACATATACGTCCTTAGCGGCACATATATGCTTGAGTCTAGCAGTACTTCCATGGCACTGTGCCTTATTGGTTTTCTAACAGAGTGTTTTCAAATTGAAGTCATGAGAACTTCCCCTCCATTCAGAAGTTCATGATCAGTTTAGCAATGACCTTGCCAGGGGTTGAATCCAGCCTGAAAACATTGCTAGATAAGATGATGAGGGCATGAAAACAGTGGTGTCTAGTTCTTTCAGTTAAGAATTATATGGGGCGCCTGGGTGGCTTAGTCGGTTAAGCGTCCGACTTTCGCTTAGGTCGTGATCTCGCGGTTCGTGGGTTCGAGCCCCGCATCTGTGCTGACTGCCAGCTCAGAGCCTGGAGCCTGTTTCAGAGTCTGTGTCTCCCTCTCTCTCTGACCCTCCCCTGCTCACGCTGTCTCTCTCTCTCCTAGAAATAAATAAAAATATTTAAAAAAAAAAAAGAATTATAATGCTTGATGAAATTCAAAGAAAATCTTCTGCAAAGAAAATGTGGTGCATTTTGTGCCTATGTCTGCTTTGTTATAAAATCGTGATTAAGTGACACGATGCAGGCATCTGAGCTGTATATTACATTGCATCAATTTTGTAATTTTAGTTGAGAGAAATAACGTGTATTTGTATTATTTTCTACCTTTCTGCCGTACTTTTCATGCATTAACTCATTTGATCTCCCGAATAGCCCTCAAATTTAGGTAAGAAAAAATTACTTCGTGGGCAAATCAAGACACACAATTTTAAAGACATAGTGCATCCCTGTGTATATTTGTTGAGTGAAAAGATTAAAGGAAAATAGAGAGGAGAAATAATGGTGAAACAAAACAAAACAATTAAATTTACCGAAGACTAACGACAGAAGGGGAAAATGTCTTCGTCCGTGGTGTAACAGTTGGTGGGTTTTAGAAGTCACACATATTGTATGTAGGATAGCCTTGTCAATGTCAAAATTCTGATGACTCAGTTCTTTTTCAGTGGCTGCTTTTGACATTTCAGCTCAGCAGAGTTCTGAGGACCCTCTTCTGTGTCAAATAGATATTCCATCTTCTCAGCCGAGCCTCCCTCATCACCTCTCTCCTCCCCTCCTCGTTCTCTCTTCCTGTGGTGCTGTTGCTGGTGATATTGACAGACTAAAGGATTGCTCATTCCCCATAGCCCCGCAAGGTAAATTAAAAAAAGGAAAAGTCAAAGCTATTTCTGGACCCTCTCGCACTTAGGGACTCCCAACTCAATGCATCTTGGTTGCTTGGAAATGATGCTTATTAATAAGCGAGGAAGACACAGTTAGTTCATAAGGCTTCAGGGTCACCTATTTAGGGGATAATTCCTTCCCAAACACACCTTTGCTTTGGATTCTTATGAGTTTTTGAGCACAAGATATTTGACATTAAGGAAAGTACTGTTAGCAGATCTGTAAATGCAATCAGGAGGAGCTTGTTAGAGGAGAAGGGGATAATTTCCAAAATCTTTCCAAATTCCAGCATCTGAAATGTCTTAGCAATTAGTGCACCAGTCCAAAAAGATTGGTCACAATGATTTATGGGATCATAACCATCAGATTAAACTATAGGACATAAAAATCATAGGTAGAAAAACCAAATACACATACAAAAATGAGACCTAATATATCCCCCAAAGACCTTACTAATTTGTTCTCCTACACAAACTTCATATGCAGAGATCATTTCACTATTCACCATTGCTCAAACCTAGAATCCAGTAAGATGTCCGGTTGTAGGTGAATGGGTATATAAACTGGTATATCCAGACAATGGAATATTATTCAGCACTAACAGAAAGAGTTCTCAGGCCATGAAAAGAGACAGAGGAAACGTAAATATTACTAAATGGAAGAAGCCGATCTGAAAAGGCATCATACTGTGTGACTTCCAGTTACGTGACACTCTGGAAAAAGGCAAAGCTGTGGAGACAGTAAAAAGATCACTGGTGGCCAGAGATTGGTGGTAGAGGAGGGAGGTGAAGCGCTGAGAGAATTTGAAAAACACTCTGATGAATCTATAATGGTAAATATTATTATTACAAGTTTGCTTACGCCCATAGAATGTACAACACCAGCAGTGAGCCGTCAAGTGAACTATGGACTTTGGGTGATGATGGTGTGTTAGTGTAGGCTCATTAATTTTAACAAATATACCACTCTGGTGGGGGGTATTGATAAGGAGGGAGGCTATGTGTGTGTAGGTGGGCAGGAGGCATATGGGAAATGTTTGTGGTTTCCCGTACATGTTGCAGTGAATCTAAAACTGCTTATCTTAATTTAAAAAATATGGTTGGATGTATGTGGTAAGGAAGACTGATTACATGTACCTCTATCTTATCCTCCCAAAATAACGTGAAAAGAAATAGAATAATGGAGGCAGCAAACTCCATCTTCAACCAACCTAGAAAGCAATTGCAACCTCAAGGCTATGAAAAGTAGCACCCAGGCATCTGAAAAATAGACCCAGCCAAAGGAGGAAGCTGAGAATAGATCCATCCCCTAAAGACCTTGAGCCCAAAAGAAAAAGGACACAAATCTGTGGCCCTTAACTTGGTATGCAAGTCTAGGTTTGTGGAAGGCTTCTGGAAAGATCCAGTTTGTAGAAAATGGGCTTTTGGTATCCATGTCCTAATCCTTGGAACTTGTCAATATGTTTGATTACAAGGTAAGGGGAAATTAACATAGCAAATGGAATTAAGATTGCTAATTGGCTGACCTCTGTGTGGGGAGATTATCCTGTATTATATAAGCAGGAATATAATCATAAAGTCAGTAAGTGGGGAAGAGAGAGGCAGAAGAGCCAGAACCAGCAAGAAAGCATTGAGAAAATAAACTCAACACTCATTGCTGACTCTGAAGGTGGGAGGAAGTCACAAGTGAGCAAGGGCAGGAAGCCTCTAGAAGATGGAAAGGCAAAGAAATGGATTCTCCCTTAGAGCCTCCAGAAAGAAAAACAGTCCTGCAAATACCTTGGTTTTAGCCCAGTGAAACCCATTTTGGACATCTGATTTCCAGAACCATAAGATAATACATCTGTGTTGTCGGAAGCCACTAAGTTTGTGGTAATTTGGTATAGGGGCCACAGGAATCTGATACTTGGTATGACAGAACAAAGCAGTGATAGTAGATGGAAGTTGACATGTTTCATCTGGTAAAGGGATGTAATGTTAAATTAAATCTCCATGCCAGAGACTGCTGATGAAGCTTTGCTTCAGTACTAATAATTACCACTAAGTACTTCCCAGGTGGCACATACTGTACTAAGTGCTTTGCGTGAATGTTCTCTTTTGATTCTCAATAGAACTCTGTGATGTAGGTGTTATTGTTATTTCAAAAATGCAGAGCATGAGGCTCAGAGAGGCTAAGTGACCTACCAAAGATAGAGGGTAAGAAGAGTGGGTGCCGGAATTCAGATCTGGGTACTCTGATTTCAAACCCAGAGCTTCTCATTGGCCTGGAACACAGGTACACTTGTAATGAAGAGACTTCAGACTAAAACCAAAGCTGATAGCTAATTCACTTCCACCATCTCCTTCTCTCTTCCATGATACATCCACAAAGAGCTGACCATTTAAATAAATGGTCAACATTCAAAGTAAGAGCAAGAAAAAATTAGACTTGGTTGCTACTAGATACTGCAAGGAAAGAAAGGAAAAAAATGGAAAACAAAATCAAAATACAGAACATAAAGCATATATTCAATTATGGACGCCACCTTTGAGTTAACACAACCACAGGAAATCAAAGAAATGAAAGAAAAATGACCTCTTGACCTATAGTTCAAAAACGTGGAGGCAAAGGCTTGAAGAAGAAATAAGACAATGGAAAGGAATGAAAATCGAGCTGACAGAAGTCAGAAACCAAAGAGAAGGGGAGATTTCATAACTGAAAGTCATGTCAAGAGCAGCAAAACAGACAACAGATACCCCTAAAACCCATAATCAAGGTCATGGATGACGCAACTGAGACAGAAACACAAGGGACACGAAATGAGTAAAATAAATAAATAAATAAATAAAACAGAAATGGAATTCATGTAAAGATCTAACAGGCACAGCACTGGTGTCAATTATGCGGATAACATCACAAACAAAACATTAAAAAATAAAAAGTTATAATATAAAAAAACATGAAACAGATGAAAAATGATTTACAGTGTGCCTTAAGATATACAATTATAAACACCAAGGCATTGCCTGGTAAAGCTGTTATACTTCAATGACAAAGAGAGAATCCATGGGTACAGTCACCTCCCTCTGTTCATTTATTAAAAATCTAACTAGCATCAAAACCACAGCAAAATTCAGCACGAAAAGTCAATGGAATAATGCTATAGGGTTCGAAGGAAAAGAAAACTAACAAGAATTAAAAAATAAAAAGCCAGAGGTCACTCTAATTAAGGCAAGAAATAGACATTTTACACATGAAAAAAAGTCTAGAAATTAGCAGCCATGAGACCTTTAAAATGAACTTGAAAAATTCCAGGCACCTAAACAATCAATAGAGAACTTCCAGAAATAGAGGACGTGGTAAAAAGTGTTCTAAGTAAATACAGACTAAGGTTAAACCATTGAGGGAATAATAATGTAGAAGTAAAAAATGTAAGTATCTCAAATTTTTAACTCGTGGGAAAAAGAGGGATGAAGATAGTAGAAACAAGTAAAATTCTTCATCTTTCAGAACAGAGGTTCTAACACATCCTATTAGAAGTAGAGAATCCAATAATCATCTCCCAACTATATTACTCGAAGGTATACAGGTAGACTCAGGATTGAGTGGGGGAGAGGAGTATACGACATGAAAGCATCGATCGATGTACAAATCCCTCGTCCTCTGTGGTTAAAAATTACAACTCAAGAGGGGCGCCTGGGTGGCTCAGTCAGTTAGGCATGTGACTTCAGCTCAGGTGATGATCTCACAGTCCATGAGTTCAAGCCATATCGTGAAGTTCACATATCGTGAAGGTGGCACTGTTACTTCTGGGGACAGCAGACACATGGGAAGAGCCCTGCTAGGCAGGGCTGCAGAAGAGACCTGCAATCTCTTTTAAAAGCAGCAAGGAGGGGCGCCTGGGTGGCCCAGTCGGTTAAGAGCCCGACTTCGGCTCAGGTCATGATCTCACGGTTCGTAGGTTTGAGCCCCGCATCAGGCTCTGTGCTGACAGCTTAGAGCCTGGAGCCTTCTTTGGATTCTGTGTCTCCCTCTCTCTCTGTCCCTGTCCTGGCTTGTGCTCCATTTCTCTCTGTCTCTCAAAAATAAATGTTTAAAAAAATTATAACTCAAGAAATAGAGGCTGGAAGACATTATCTCAAGTTGTAGAATCATCACTAGAGTAAATAAAGAGACAAAAACCCTCCAAATTTTCTGGAGTAAAATCACAAACATACAAATCCCACCAAACATGTACCATTTTGTGAGGTATAAACATTAGAACACATCGACAGCAATAAGACCAAACATATATGTCATTTACATAATTGTTGAAAGGACATCCATATTTGAAAATATGATCCTGTCAAGATTAGTGAAAAAGGAAAATGGAAAGCCTGATTGTACGCTGTATAAAAAAGATCCCATACAAGAGTAACATCACAAGTCCCAGGCCACAGATCACCGCAGCAAATACAATAATAATGGAAAAGTTTGAAATTTTGCGGGAGTTAAAAAATGTGACACAGACAATGGCACAAAAAACCATAAAATACCTCGGAATAAACCTAACCAAGGATACAAGAGATCTGTATGATGAAAACTACAGAAAACTTATGAAGGAAATTGAAGAAGACACAAAGAAATGGAAAAACATTCCATGCTCATGGATAGGAAGAATAAATATAGTTAAGATGTCATTACTACCTAAAGCACTCTACACATTCAATGCAATNACAATAAACTATTTGTAAAAAAAAAAAAAAGTGACACAGAGACAGGAAGTGAAAAAGTGCTGTGGGAAAAACGGTGCTGATAGACTCCCTAAATAAAATCTAGCCAAAACCCTTCAATCTGTAAGAAACACCGTTATCTGTGAGGCACAATGGTGAGGGGAAGCACGATAAAATGAGCTATGCCTGTAGAAAGCATTTCCTAGCTGGAAAATTCCACTGGCTTCTCCCTCACCTAAAGCTGAAATTTGAGACTTTCTGGCCTGGATATTCTTTTTTTAAAAAAAATATAATTGATTGTCAATTTGGTTTCCCTACAACACCCGGTGCTCATCCCAACAAGTGCCCTCCTCAATGCCCATCACCCACTTTCCCTTCTCCCCCGCCCCCCCATCAACCCTCAATTTGTTCTCAGTACTTAAGAGTCTCTTACAGTTTGCCTGCCTCCCTCTCTGTAACTCTTTTTTTCCCTTCCCCTCCCCCATAGTCTTCTGTTAAGTTTTTCAAGATCCACATAAGAGTGAAAACATATGGCATCTGTCTTTCTCTGACTGACTTATTTCACTTAGCATAATACCCTCCAGTTCCATCCACGTTTCTGCAAATGGCCAGATTGCATTCTTTCTCACTGCCATGTAGTATTCCATTGTAATAGATAGACCACATCTTCTTGATCCATTTGTCAGTTGATGGACATTTAGGCTCTTTCCATGTTTTGGCTATTGTTGAAAGTGCTGCTATGAACATTGAGGTACTGTGCCCCTATGCATCAGCACCTCTGTATCCCTTGGGTAAATTCCTAGCAGTGCTATTGCTGGGTCCTAGGGGAGTTCTATTGTTAGTTTTTTTGAGGAACCTCTACACTGTTTTTCAGAGCGCTGCATTTCCACTAGGAGTGTAAGAGGGCACCCCTTTCTCCACATCCTCGCCAGCATCTATAGTCTCCTGATTTGTTCATTTTAGGACTCTGACTGGTATCTCAGTGTGGTTTTGATTTGTACTTCCCTGATGACGAGTGATGTTGAGCATTATTTCATGTGTCTGTTGGTCTGGCCTAGATATTCTTGAGGCAAGGTATGAGAAAAAGTGATAAAGAGACAGCAACTCTACTCCTGAGCTCTGCCTTAGGAAGAGGGTGAAGAAATACCAGACAGAAGAGCTAGATCTATGTCAAGAGGCACAATGGTGTTCCTAACCTAATCTGCAGAGCCCAAGGGGGTCTTGAGTAGAAATCACAACCTGTGAAATATAAGTGGGGAGTTCATTTACGTGGGGAGTTAGATCTTCATTATCATTAACTTCTAACTAGAATTTAGCATTTCCTTCCATTATGGATGGAGGAACCAAATCACAATAGGATTATCAAAATGGATGGGCATCATCAATAGAAATCACAATATTTTTATACCACATTACAATGGTCCCAGCTATCAAAAAATAGCATTTGTGCTCATGACTACCTTGAGATCATAATGGTTATTAGACCCACAACCAGGTCTTGCCATTTAATGTGTTAATAAATGGCACATTATGAAATAGTCTCGTATCACAATTTTTTCATGATTAGATATTTATTTCAATATGCGTTTCCTTTGAGATGCCGTTTCGTTTTGTGCTTGAAAGAAATATTCTGAGCCGAGATTTATAGGTATTTTTTCAGGCTTCCAGAGAGGTACACGGCCCAGAAAAATTAAGACACCTGGCTAGAGAGAAGATGATATTACCAGAAACACCTGGGCCAAGGAATGGCCCACTATCTGTCCAGTCTTATTATTCACTCTCCATTTTTTGAAAGAAAGAGCTAGAATGGGGGTGAGCAGAGGTGGTAGCATGGAGAAGAGGCATTAGCTTTCCCTTCCACAGAATTGAAATAGAGTGGAAGTCTCTTCCTCTGAGTATCTCAGTTCTAGACCCAAAATGAAAGGGGTCCCCAGGAAAGCAGGCAGGGATGTCCACGTCCAATTTCAACTCGATTTAGTGAGAGCTGGAGTCAGCACCATAAAAACATGTAATGGAGGCAGTTTGGGGAGTACTTTCTTTGCCCATTAGCCAAGTGTATTTAAAGTCTGTTTTCTTTTTCTTTTTTTTTTTCTTTTCTTTTCTTTTTTAAGTAGCCCCCCATGCCCAGCAAGGATCCCAACTCGAGGCTTGAAATCACAACCCTGGGATCAAAACCGGTGTCAAAATGCAGAGTTGGATGCTTAATGGACTGAGCGGCCCTGCGCTCTGTTTTCTAAACCCACATTTGTTCTTAAGTTTCAAAAGTTAGAAAAGCAAGGTGAGATGAAACCACAAGATGTAGTTCTAGTGAACATTTGTCTTGTTTTGAGAGAGAAGGAGAGAGAGGAAGAGAGTGTGCAAGAGCAGGGGGTGGGGTGCAGAGGGTGCGGAGAGAGAGATTCTTAAAAGCAGGTTCCATGCTCAGTGTGGAGTCTGAAGTGAGGCCCGATCCCACTACCCTGGGATCATGACCTGAGCCAAAATCGTGAGTCTGATGCTCAGCTGACTGAGCCACCCAGGCATCTGTTGTTCTACTAAATATTTGAAGAAAACAGTTGCTTGCTCAAGCATTCATGATGAAAGAGGGGCAATACAAAGTTGTTCAGGGTAACAGGCAAGATGGAACAGTGATGGTGGGTGGTGGTCAAAAGGTAGCACATTTTGAAAAGAATTTGGGTCCCAGTAGGGAGCAAATTAACTTTAGTATTTTAAATATTTATTTATATACTTGGAAAGAGAGAGAAAGAGCAAGAGGGGCAGAGAGAGGTAGACAGAATTCCAAGCAGGCTCTGCACTGTCAGCACAGAGTCCCATATGGGGTTTGAACTCACAAACTATGAGATCATGACCTGAGCTGAAGCCAAGAATCCCACGCTTCACCAACTGAACCACCCAGGCACCCCAGATTTTAGTATTTTAAAGGGGGGAGGAAGGAAAACAGAAAAGAAGGGCATATCACTCAAATTCTCTGGGAACCAAATTAACGTGGCAAGTGCACTTGACTCTGAGGCGACCCCATGTGAGACAGAGCCGGGAAGCCACAGTGCTGTCTTCATAAGCTTTCCTTATTTGCAAAATGGAAGTGGGCTCAGTCGTTAAGCGGCCGACTTCGGCTCAGGTCATGATCTTGTGTTTTGGACAACGGAGCCCCACATCGGGCTCTGTGCTGACTGCCAGCTCAGAGCCTGGAGCCTGTTTCAGATTCTGCGTCTCCCTGTCTCTGTGACTCTCCTACTCACGCTGTCTCTCTCTCTCAGAAATAAATAAAACATTAAAAAATAAAAAAATAAAAATAAAAACAAAACAAAACAAAACGGCAGTGGTGGAACAGATAGTTTCTAAGGTCACTTCTAGTTCTAACCATTTTGTGCTCAGTTAGAGCTTGTAAATTCTTGAAGAGGCAGAAACAAGTTTCTAGAACCTCTGCCCTCCAGCTCTCCCCCATCCCCTGCCTACTGTAGGATCGTGTCCTAAACGAGTTACCGGTGGTTCTGAATGGGGAGAGCAGAAGCACCCAGTCTTGAACTACTGTGTGCCTGGATTGTGGGGAATGCTTTCCTGCACGTCCGTGCCCGTTCACACACCTTCACCTACGTTCACACACGGTCACGCACACCTTGTTTAATCATCTTGGAACAGCTCGAATGGGTGGATGCATTCGTTTTACAGAGAAACTGAGCTCTCTGGCGGCATAACCGGGATAAGCCCAGGTCAGCCTGACTTCAGAGCCTGCCTGCCTCCCTCTGCCCCTGAGGGGGAGGTGCTGTGAAAGGCAGGCGCGGCTGAGCCCAGTAGGAGAGTGTCACCTCGCTGTGTGCTGGCAGCTGGGCATCTCTGTACTTGGGCCAGAGCCAGAGTCAGCCTGAAGCAGCTCGTGTCTGGACCATCCAGACAATCATCTAGTTCCCCGTGTGGGCTAGTAGTGGCTCAAGGTGACATTTCTAATGACTGTTCTGCACTCAAGAAAGCACCTGTTGCCCTGGGGTGGAAAATAATTTCGCCCAATAGGTTATGGAGGCCCCGAGACTGAGAAGCCCGACACTCAGAATAGCCAGTTTCCTTGAAAAACTGCTAGCATAAAGTAGATCTCTATTTATATGACAGCATGAATAAAATAGACTGTTTTGCATTTATATAGTGCCTTTTCTCACATAAGAGCCCAGGGGCTTCACTAATACAGGCTTACGATGAAACATAGCTGCCTCTGGGGACCATCAGGCAGGCGACGGCAGCGGAGCTGACTGTAAGGCACGGGGGAGACAGAGATGGGGCTGGGGACGTCGGACACCTGTTCTGAACGGCACTGAATTGAATGCTTTGATAATATGTGCTTTCAGAGCCTCAGTAGAGCCACACTGGCCTCAATTCTCAAACTGCCAGCAAGAGTAGAGGCGTAGGTACCAATGTTCTATTTTGTAGATTACAGAATAAAGCAGTTATTCCTAAAATTGCGTTTACAAGTTAAGTCGAAATGGCATAATGTCATTTCTGAAATCATAGCTCCTAATGTGTGTAAGCACCTTTATAGTGCTGCCTAACGTCTGTGTTTGTCCGTGTGCCTGTGTGTGTTTACGTGCTTGAGATTGTATTGTATATTATACGTAAAAGGCTTTTTCCTCCCATTTGGCAGTCCATAAGTGTTTCTGCATGTTATGGATATCTCATAAATATAAGGTAATGGCACAAGCTATATTTCATTTTCTATATCATAACCCCATAATTCACTTAAACCATTCCCTTTATTTTGTTTCTCTTTCCCCTTTATAAATAGTGTCGTGTCTCTGTGTATAAAACTTGGTCTGTGTTTATTTCAGACTATTTTCCTGGAAGTGGAATGACTGGATGGAATGTGATAAGCATTTTTAAAGTTATTAATACACGTTGCCAAATTGACAAATTAATTTCCTGAAAGTTGTACACACTGAAATTCTCAGAAGCCACATGAGTGCCTATCTCAGTCTATCAGTGCTGTGTATTATCACTTAATAATTATTTTCAAACTCGATAAACGTATATATCCATGTGAAAGTTGAGTGGCTTTTAATGATAATTAACCATTTGTTTTTTCTTTCGTCAATTGCCCATTTTTCTGTTGCAGTATGGTAATCTTGTATGGATTCAAAATAACTTTTTCATACAGTAAGGTTATGCACGCTTTTTCTCTTTAATCAGAAGGACAGCTGGGTGTTTCTGAGTACTATCTTTGGGATCACTCAACCTTGACTTCTAGCCTCAGCTTACAATTTACAAGCTGTGTGACCACAGACAAGTTACCTTCCCTTCCCAGCTTCAGTTTCTTAAATTACAAAATGGGGGTAATCAGAGGTACTTTACCATGCAGCCAATAAAGGACCTCAGAATTGTGTTCACATGGTTAGAGATTTTGGAAAAAACTGCAGAAGTAAAACATTTTAACTACACTCAGTTAAGGCCACTGTCTCTTCCCCTTCTGATTTCTCCTTTCTCGCTCTTCCATTGATGACACATTCCCTTTCTATTTCCCCTGCTGACAGATTGCACTCTAGTACCTGCGGGTATGGGGGGATCCAACTAAGAGGAAACATTTCGTTTGGGTTTAGTGGGGGTATTTTTATGTGGTTCGGCCCCACTCTTATGTATAGCTAGCCCTTCTAGAGGAGGGACAATTTCCAGAGATTTCACCCATTTGTGCCAACCTCCGGGTGATCTCTTACTATGATGTATGGGTAGAATTTCTTTTTCTTTCTTTTCTTTAATGTTTATTTTTGAGGGGGTGGCAGAGAAAGAGGGAGACACAGAATCCCAAGCAGGATCCAGACTCCGAACAGTCAGCACAGAGCCCTACATGGGGCTCGAACCCGTGAATCATGAGATTGTGTCTGAGCCGAAGTCAGATGCTTAACCGACTGAGCCACGCAGGTACCCTATAGATTTTCTAATGCATCTGAATATGTTTGTTCTTTGGTGCTCAGCACTGAAAGTGTGTAGTTAATGGGGGAGCACCAAGATTTGAAAGGCATGAAGACTGAAATGGAAACCTTTCAACCCTTACAGCTCCTTTATGAAAGAAACTTGATAGAATTCTTCCCAAAGCTGACAATCTTAAACACTTATGCCGCATTATCAGCAATGAGTTGGGAATCTGAAGACGTTTCTTTTCATTATTAATAATAAAAAATAAAATTGCTGTTTTTATGAAAAAGCAATCAAGGAATATGCAATGAAAACATATGTAGGGAAAAGTATTATAAAATGTATTAGATAATTATTGAATTGAAATATTTTTTTTCCAGATTTTATATTTTGGGGATATATTAGCTTGTATGAAACTTGTATTTTGTTGTGATTTTTCTCACCCCAAGTTAATATTCACTTTCTTAGCTAATATAGCATTTGTAATAATTGTATTGTTTTCTTAAAGAGGGGCCTCGGGATTATGATAGTATAAATCCTTGAAAAATCTGGGTTCACAAAGGTCTATATATATATATGTGTGTGTGTGTGTGTGTATATGTGTGTGTGTATATATATATATATATACATACTGGAAAAGGTAAAGATCTAACTTTATTTTTGCCACATATCAGTAAGGAATTTTTAGAACACCATTTATCGATTATCACTCTTTCTTATTGGTTTACAACGATAATTTAGTATTTGTGGGTCATGCTATGTATCAGGGGCTATTCTTGGCCTATTGTAATAATTGAAATCTCTGGTGTCAAAGCACCAGGTCTTAATAACTATATATTAATAAAATACTTAACTCTCTCACAGGCTATGTTCTCTCACTCATGACAAGAGCGATTTTTTTGTGTGTGAAAATATCTATTCTTTCCTGTGGATTATTCTGAATTATTTCTAATATAATTTTTTGTTTTCCTCCCATTTTCTTTCAAAAACTCCATTGGCATTTTGAAATTGGGTTGCAAGAAATGTTTAAAATAACTTGTTTAGATTGCTGTTTTTGCCATATTGTCTTTCTGCCCGGAAATGTGATGGAGTTTCAGTCACGCAAACCATTTTTTTTATAAGGCTCAGTAATATTTTATAGTTTCTTCAAAATATAGTTCCTTAAATGTGAAAACTATCTTTGCTACAAATATTTGGATTACTTCAGAGTTAATTCACGGAGATCCAGTTGGACTGTAGCCTGGTTTATTTGGGGATTTGCTTTATTATTCAATTTTCTAGACTAACGTAGGATCCAAAAGTGGCTTCATAGGCCTAAAAATATCTCAGCACTTGTTCAAATTTACCAGGACCACTTCATTTCTTCACTTTACTTTTTTTTAAATATAATTTCAATCTGAATTTTTAAATATTCAACTGTGAAATTGAGAATATGAAGAACATTTTTGTTTGAGTAAAATAATGTTGAATATTCTAGTTTTGGGACTTTTCTCCAGAGCCTTTGAGAGCACTGTAGTTTTTTTAAAATAACATGTATGAGGTAACATCCTGTCTGGATCATTTGTATCTTTTTAACAAAACTTGTGATTAGCTCATGAAATGTAGTTATTAATGGAGAACAGAAGAGCCAAACACAAACTGAGTCTCCTTACAGGGTTCTCGTTAGTGGCTATACGATGGAGCTTTCCTTTGACTATGCTCATAGGTCCTGCTAATCATAGCGTGAGGCCCTCACTGATGTTTCCATGACTGTAATATTTGGAGTCTTGATACTCTGACTCCATCTTATCACACAGAATGACGTAACTAATAGGTAAATGATTAAAACTTTCTAAAGACAAGAGTGAATTGACCTTTGGAATGCTAAACAATGAATCGAAATTATTATATGCCTGTTATTCCCATATTTCAGTATTATTAGAAGGTTGATGGAAAATTTCTGAGTTGTTAATTTCTGTCATTGGGAAAACAATAAGAAAATATAATCCAGGGGCTCCTGGGTGGCTCAGTTGGTTAAGCGACTGGCTCTTGGTTTCAATTCAGGTCATTATCTCACAGTTCACGAGTTCGAGCCTCATGACTGTGCAGAGTCTGCTTGGGATTCCCTTTCTCCCCCTCTCTCTGTGTTTTCCCTGCTCATGCTCTCACTCAAAATAAATAAATAAACTTTAAAAAGGAAAAAAAATAGAATCTCCACACCATCTAAAATAAAAGAGATAATGCAAAATGGAAAACTAACCCAAAATATTTTCCAAGTTTGTTTGTTTTTGAAAACTATAAAGAGTTAAAATCCTATCAGGACACCATATTAGGCCTTTGGGGCCACAGCTTCTTCAACTGAAAGTGAGGGTATTAAGTAAGATTATTATAAGCTGCTCATCAGACAACTGCTTGACTTCTTGAAAAGTACTTTGCCAGAGTGTTTACATTCTACTGTCAATTGACGGTTGATTTTATAGATAAAAGAGAAATTGTGGATCTAAGCTATTATGTTACAGTGAAGCCTTTGGTTCTGTTTTGGATGGTACCTATGTACCCATTTCCCGCATAGGCATAAATAGACCATATATAGGGTAATTCTAACTAGTAAATATATAAGGGAGTGGTATCAAAGGGCTATGTCAACCTGGGATTACATAACAATTGATTTTCCATCATGATTATTCTCGAAATTTATAGTATTTAATAAATCAATCAATAATCTGAATGACCATGTTCATTAGGCATGCAAATGATACCATGCTAGTTAGTGGATGAGTATTAAAATTCATTATGACTAAGACAAACTGCAAAATGATAAGATACACAGAACATTTAGAGGAAATATTCCTATGGAAACATAAAATGCAGACGTAGAGTTACCTGTGCATTTCTCAGATTAGACATATCTGAGAGTCGGCACTCAGAGTGGGCCATAAAATGAGTAAATATGAAAGAAATCTCATTCTGTATTATAGAAAGCATAAAGCTCCCTCAAATGATTATACACAATTAAATTTTAACATAAAATAAGTTACACTGTGTCAGCATCTAGAAAAGCAAATATTACAAATGAATTTACCTGTTCTCATGTCCATTTCTACAGTTCTAAATACTTAAATTTTGTAATGTGAAACATTTCATTTCATGAAAGTAAAAATGATTACATAACTAACGCTTCTATATTCACCATCCGGCTTAGGAAATAAGTCCTAGAGAATTTATTATCTTTTCAATATAGGGTTAAGTATTGTATTTCCCTTAGACAGACATCTTTTTATTTTTTTAATGTTTATTTTTGAGAGAGACAGACATGAGTGGGAGAGGGGCAGAGAGAGAAGGAGACACAGAAGCCGAAACAGGCTCCCAAGTTGTCAACACAGAACCCGATGCGGGTCTCGAACCCACAGACCATGAGATCATGACCTGAGCTGAAGGTCAGCGCTTAACTGACTGAGCCACCCAGGTGCCCCTCCCTTAGACACATATCTAAGGGAAATATCTGCTGTCTCTTCTAGATGGAAGCTTAGAAGCCAGGGGCTAAGTCCGTTAATTTACAGCTTTCCAGCAAAAGCTCAACTCTATGCAAACTTAATGCTTTGTGATGACAGGATTTTTATAAAAACTTAGGGTACAGGAGGGGGGGGGTGCCTGGGTGGCTCAATGGGTTAAGCGTGGACTTCAGCTCAGGTCATGATCTCACAGTCTGTGAGTTCAAGCCACACATCAGACTCTGTGCTGAGAGCTCAGAGCCTGGAGCCCACTTCAGATTCTGTATCTCTCTCTCTCTCTCTCTCTCTCTCTCTCCCTCTCCACTGCTTACATGCTCTGTCTTCCTCTATCTCTCAAAAATAAATAAAACACTAAAAAATTATTTTAAAAAATCTTAGGGTACAATACCCATATTTTCTCACTATCAGTTACCTAAAAGTCTAATTATCTCCATTTTTTCCTTTTTATTTTTATCCAGTGTTATTGAGATATAATTGACGTTTAACATTGTATAACTTTAAGGTATATAGCATGTTCATTTGATACACTTATATGTTATAATATGGTTAGCACTTTACTGTTAGCTAACACTTCCATCACATTACATAAATACCACTGACCCCCCAAATATATTTGGAAATCTTCACAGAAATTTAAGTTTTAGAGTCTAAAAAAGACTTCAGAGGTATTACTTAGAAATGGCCTATAATAGTAAATATAGGTAATACGCACTAGTGAATAGATCACTAACACTTGTTTTAGAGGTGTTTAATCATAATCCTTCAGATGACAGTGACTATGTCCTAGGCACTATACAAAGTGTGTTGTTGGATGATCTTAATTATTTTTCACAACAATCCTAGAAAAATGGTATTATTTCTATTTCACAAATAAGGAAACTGAGACTGGAAGGAAGGGTTAAATTGTGTAAGACCAAACATCTGTAAAGAAGAGGGCTAGGATTTTATTCCAGGCAGCCTGCCCATACCCTTTCTTTATCAATTGAAACATCTCACAAATTACTGGGGACTTCGCACACATGCAACATTTGTGCGTATGTGTGGATGTATACTGTAATTAACACAATGTGCCTATATCATATCACTAAATAATCAAATGCTTCTTCAATTGCTTCTCTCTTTTTATAGCCCAGTTGCCATTTCTCTCTTCGTATTGTCAGAGTAATTTAGTTACTGCATCATGAGTTGTATCTATGCTTCTCTGAAAAAAAAAAAAAAAGAGTCGATAAGCTATACTAGTTCACACTATCACAAAAGGAAGCATTATGTATAAAAAAGTCATTTCCTCAAAAGTAAAGAGCATTAAGTCATGTCTCAGTAGGGACAGTGGAGAGACGAGGTGAGACAATGGACTACACCTAGGGCAGAGGTCTGTGACATGATGAGTCTCAAGGTCAATGCTGGAGAACTTGTGGACCGCTGGATCAATCCCTCAGACACGATGTGAAGTCGAAGGGCAAAGATGAGTCATCAGACCTGGTTTTACAGAAAGAGAAGCAATAGGGATTGACTAGTGTGCATGAGGAGACCACAAAGTAGTTGCGAGGCGAAGGCCGATTAAAGCGTGAGCAAGTGGAGCATGAAGGTATCCAGTGTTTTGCACAAGATTCTGTCAGACAAGGGACTTCGGTGCCATTGTCACACTTGCCATCGATACTCTCCAAACTGCCTGTTCGTCGTTGGCTCTTAAGGCCATCATGAGTGGCTTCTGACTCAAGGGATCTGAGAGGTTCTCTGGAAGGCTTCGGGGACCTGCAAAAATTGGAATCTTGCTCTCATGCACGCCAGTGAACTCACCAGAGGAACTCATGTGTTCCTCTCCAGTTTTGAGCGTCTACATTTCCCCTGTTCAGTCCAGCCCAGAGCTCTGTTGAAGTGGCAACCAATGACAGGTAACACATAAGCTCTTGGCTGGATAAATAGACAGATGATCCTTGGAACATGTTCTGTTCCAGTGATTTCATTTCCCTCCGATGGAATGATACCTGGAGATTTAATCATTTTCACTGGTGAGTGGATGCACGAAAATACAAGACAAGGCAAGAACAAGACTGTCTCTTACGAGAAATGTTCTCGTGTAAAACCTCCCTCTGAAGACAAGCTTTTAATCAGCATTCTAGGAAATGAGAAAACGTGAACTCATGGATTTTGAAAATTTTATGTTAATCCGGAGCATGTGCGGTTGGAGGAATGCATTTTTGCTTTACTGTTATGGATAAATCTGTGGCTAATAGGGAAACTTAATATCGCCATTTTGAAAATTCAGAAATGTGGACTTAGGCTCCCAGCTGAGAATGTGGGAGGCACTTAGAACCTGCTCTCTACGACAGAGCCTCAGGGTTTCTTGACCATCACTTTGTTTCTTTTGGTCCAAATAAACTTTGAAACATATGGAGAAATCAGAGAGCTCCCCAGCTAGGAAATTGTGTGTGGTGATGCTATTATTGCCAATAATTTCTCAGCATTCTCAAACTCACATTTAGGCTGTGAAGTGATAAAAAAAAAAAAAAAGCCCTAAGGTATTAACATTTTGTGAGAATAGGTAGAGTTTAAGAGAATCTTCATATGTGAAGGTAAAATGAATGAATTACTTTTTAAACTTACTCAATAGATTTTATTTTTAAATTTTCTTTTTTAAAGAACTTTATGTATGTATTTATGTATGTATGTATGTATTTAAAGGGAGGAGGGTCAGAGAGAGAGGGAGGGGGGAATCCCAAGCAGGATCCACGCTCCACACTGAGCTGCACGTGGGGCTTGGACTCACGAAACCTGAGATCATGACCTGAGCTGAAATCAAGAGTCAGACACTTAACCAGGTGGACCACCCAGGTGCAATATGTCCTTTGACCTATTCATCATTGACAGGAGCCCTCATTTTTTCAGTTATGCATTCAAAAATGTCCTCATTCTGACTGATTGCATTTGGAGGGAAGGGCAAAGTCTTGGGACTAAAACCCAGATTTTTAGTTGTGAATCACTGAATGAATGAATCTTGTTCCCTTTATTTAGAATAGAAACCATAGGTGAATGCACTGGCTTAGGACTAATTTCAATACTTAGCTTCTCTCAGCTCTTTCAGTAAATGGCATTATCATGGCCAGGGGCTCAGTCCAAACCCCAGATGCACCTTTGCTCCACACTCCTTCTTCTCATCAGCCAAACCCGATCATAGACATCTGATGATTTTAAGTCCAAAACTTTTTTTTTTTAAGCTGGCAATTTGTAAGGCAAGATGATGTCCAGTTTTAAATGTCAAAAAGTGTACAAGTTGCTTTGTTACAATAACACTTAATGCGTACCCACAAAAACAGGCAATCTGGGTTTTAGCAACTTTACTAAGACATGATTAACATACAATAAACTATCTAAAGAATACAATTTGATAAGTTTAGACATGTGTAGACAGTCAAGAACTTATTGCCATAATTATATGAATGAACATTATATAATGAACATACCTGTCACTTTAAAAATGTTCGTCTTGGGGTGCCTGGGTGGCTTAGTCGGTTAAGTGTCCGACTTTCGCTTAGGTCATGATCTCGCAGTTCGTGGGTTCAGGCCCCGCGTCAGGCTCTGTGCTGCCAGCTCAGAGCCTGGAGCTTGTTTCAGAGTCTGTGACTCCCTCCCTCTCTGACCCTCCCCTGCTCATGCTGTCTCTCTCTCTCTCTCTCCTAGAAATAAATAAAACATTTAAAAAAAAAATGTTCGTCTTGTCCCTTATAGGTCCCTTCTTTCCATCCCTGCTCCACCCCTTCCCTTCTTTACTTAACCACTGATCTGCTCTCTCTCACCATGGATTCATTTGCACATCTTAGAAGTTTCAGAGGGAATCATACAGGATATTCTTTATTTTGTCTGGGTCTTTTCACTCATGATGAATATTCTGAGATTCACCACACTGTTGCATATGTCCGTAATTTACTTCTTGTTACTGCATTGGATAAACCCTGTAGTACAATGCTGCACAGACATGGTGGGAGTAGGTATCCTTATTCTTTTTCTAAAAAATATTTTTATTTATTTTATTTATTTTTGAGAGCGAGCGAGAGGGAAGGGGAGAGAGAGAGAGAGAGCATGAGCAGGGGAGGGGCAGCCAGGGAGGGAGACAGAATGAGAAGCAGGTTCCAGGCTCTGAGCTGTCAGCACAGAGCCAAACATGGGGCTCGAACTCATGAACCGTGAGATCATGACCTGAGCCAAAGTCAGACACTTAACCGACTGAGCCACCCAGGTGCCCCACGATATCCGTGTTCTTGACTTGATTGTCGGGGGAAGGCATTGAGTCTTTCACCATTAGGTATGATGTTAGCTGTAGATTGTTCATTGCTGTTGTTGCATTTGCTCTTGGAAATGCCTTTTATCAGACTGAAGGAATTCACCTCTTCTAGTTTGCTGATTTTATTAAGAGTAGACTTTGGGTTTTGTCAAATACCTTTTCCATGCTGACTGAGATAGTAATTTGGTTTTTCACACGTGTTAATATGATGACTTACCTTGTTTGGTTTTTTATTATTTCTTTGCATTCCTAGGATAAACCCCGCTTGGTTGTGATATATTCTCTTTATGTTGTTAGGTTTGATTTGCTCCTTTTTTTGTAATTACAAGGGATATTGGTCCGTTGCTTTTCTTTCTTGTAATGTCTTTGTCCTCTTTTGGTATCAGGGTAATGATGAATGGGGGTACAGTTTCCTCTCTTCAGTTTTCTGAGAGTTTGGGTAGAGTTGCCAGGTATGTGAATTTTAACTTATTGGATGTGTGTATAAATATAAATCAGACAAGTTTATTTTTTTGTTTATTTATTTTTGAGAGAGAGAGAAAGCACAAGCAAGGGAGGAGCAAGGAGAGAGGAAAAGAGAATCCCAACCAGGTTCCACGCTGTTAGCACAAAGTCTGATGTGGGGCTTGAACCCACAAGCCATGAGATTGTGACTTGAGCTGAAGTCAGACGCTTCACTGCCTGAGCCACCCAGACCCCTCCTCAGACAACTTTATTGTCTGTTAACAGTCTTTTTTTTTTTTTTTATAGATGAGGAATGTAAATCACAAAGGGGTTAGGTAGCTGCCCTACAGTCACAAGTTGTTAAATGATGAGACCAAGATGTGAAACAGGACAACTGAGACCAAAATTCATGCTCTTAACCACTATACTCCTACTCTCATGATGGCGCTAAGATTTCCTAGGTCTGATTCTTGGGAAAGCCATACAGTCTTTCCCAGAGTGAGGTAATGCTCTAACAATGGGCCACGGAATTATTCTTTTACTTCTTTTGGCTCACTTCTCATCTCCTTCCGCATACCGTACAATCACTGTCCTTAAATAAGGAACATCACCTCTCAGGCTCACGTAACACACAGGCTTGCGCATACACTAGTCTCTAAGCTTGCTGTGTCTGCCTCATACATCGTTGGCAGGAGGATGGTGAAGTAATTAAGGGTTTGCTTCCTATATTTTTCTATCTGATGAGATGCATTTTGGAGAAAGAAGCAGCTGTGGAGCTCAGCCCCTACATGTTTCCTCTTCCCAGAGCTGAAGACACTGGACTTCCACCGATGGGCCCCGCCCCACCCTCGTCTCCAGAACTACTTCTTGGAACAGATAGAGAGACACAGGGAGTCTGTGTCACGTCACTCACGCTGTTTTTCTGATGTGTCATTCATAGTCTAGTTTTGGTGACTGATCTCTGGACCCTTTCCCACATTATACTTTAATGGGATAAAATCTCACGGCCTAAGCCTACATGGATACTGGATTGTGTGAATCTCATCCTGTCTTTCTCATGTCCCTCTCCCAGCCTTTCCAATTCTAGGACTGAGATAAAACAACCATCTAGCTCAGAACCCACCAGCTGTCATATAGAAGGCACTAGATGATATTATGCATGGAGTCCTAGCCTGCCTCTGCCTCTCATCCCTGTGTTGGTGACTCTACCGCCCACTGAGATACTTCTTGATGCCACATACTTTGAGCATGTCACTTGACTCTCTGACTCCATGTGCCCAGCCCTCATGTAACTGCCCGCCTGAATTAATACCCGGGGTCCCAGGCCAGGTTCAATGAACACCTGGTTCTGGGGAGATCTGTGTCTCCTTCAAACACTTAAAACTAGATCTTTCTCCAGAGCACTAGGCTGGCCAAGTGGGTTGGTAGTTTCAAGTCCCGAATCTCTTGTTGTCTGGTCCTACTGTAAAAAACTGAGACATTGGGGCACCTGGGTGGCTTAGTCGGTTGAGTGTCCGACTTTCGCTTAGGTCATGATCTCGCGGTTCGTGGGTTCGAGCCCCACGTCGGGCTCTGTGCTGACTGCCAGCTCAGAGCCTGGAGCCTGTTTCAGAGTCTGTGACTCCCTCTCTCTCTGACCCTCCCCTGCTCACACTGTCTCTCTCTCTCTCTCCCAGAAATAAAACATTAAAAAAAAATTAAAAAAAAAACAAAAACTGAGACATGTCAGGCCATGAACAGCCTAACAATCTCAGAACAAAAGTGATGTTTCAGAACTCATCACCTAACAGATTCAGAAATCTCCTCAACTCTCCCCAGAAATCATCTGGTCTCTGCCTGAAGATCTCTGGGGGGTGGGCAACTGACAGCCTCAAGAGCCACTCTTTTTTAGCAAGTTCACTTTAAAATTTCAGTCTATCTAGCCTGATTTCCATTCTTTCAGTTTTTACTTCTTTTTTAAAAAGTGGCTTTTTAAATTTATTTTGAAAGAGAGAGAGCATGGTGGGAGGGGAAGAGAGAGAGAATGGGAGAAAATCCCAAGCAGGCTCCGCGCTGTCGGCACAGAGCCTGATGTGGGACTCAGTCCCAGGAACAGTGAGATCATGACCTGAGCCTAAATCAAGAGTCATATCTTTAACTGACTGAGCCACCCAGGCGCCCCCAGTTTTCACCTCTTCATCAAAATCACATCATCAGCCTTGAGTCCATACGTTTTAACAAATATTGGATCCACAGTGTTTCATTTCAGCACAATTGAAAGCAGAAGATGAATAGAGCCGGTTATCCCAACAATGTGCTGGACCTCATTTGGGCATCAAGAGGCTGGTAACCAGGAACAAGTAGCTTTTTCTTGTAAAGGGGGAAGCTGAGCCAGATCAGCGGCTCAAAATTATTTATTGGCTTCCTTAGGATATCGATAAGACTTTCAAAAAAAAAAAAAAAAGGAAAAAAAAAGCTCTGTCGAATAGGATTAGAAAGTGCTGAGTTAAATAAATTAAACAGGTTTTAACATTGAATAAACCCATGTGCTTCCAAAGTCCAACAGTGAAGCAGAATGAAAAACAGTTCACAAAACCTTGACTGAAGTCCTTTTTTATTCTTCTATTGACTACCTTTTAACAGAATTCCACAGAACAGTTCAGGAAATGTTGGGACTGATTTCTTAGGCCTAAGTGAGATGTGATTCTATGATAAAAAAACGCCTTTGAATAGAAAGCTAAAATGCCTATCGTGTATACCTATACATGGTCAGATTTATACTTGAAGATTTATATATCAGTTGTTTTGATACACCTTTCAATACTCCCTTTAAATCCTAATGGAAAACTTAGTTCTTTTAATGCACTTTTTTTTTTTTTTTTAATGTTTATTTATTTTTGAGAGACAGCGACTGAGCATGAGCAGGGGAGGGGCAGAGAGAGAGGGAGACACAGAATCAGAAGCAGGCTCCAGGCTCTGAGCTGTCCGCACAGAGCCCGATTCGGGCTTGAATCAAGGAAGGCAAGATCATGACCCGAGCTGAAGTGGGACACTTAACCCACTGAGCCACCCAGGCTCCCCAAAGCTTCGTTCTTTTAAGAAGCCAGCCTCATGTAACTCTTGTGTATTCTGTATTCAGCTGGTAAGCAAGCGGCTTGCCCTTAGGGATCCACATAGAGCCCCCTGTTTCCTGTCTCCCCAAGGAGGCCCTTTAAGGCAGAAACCCCCTGCTGGGTGACCAGTCTTCCTTCCAGACCACCTAGAATAGGCCCCAGAGCTCAAAAGGATTTCTCATGCAGACGGCCTCCCTCCTGATGCACTTACTCTCCACTTTACTAACAGACCCCTGTTTCTTGTCTTCTGAGCCATTTCCTTCCCAAGACTCTATTTAGTCTCGATTTTTTAGGAACCGACCGACATTTAGCAGTTGCTTAAATAGTGCCTGTCAATCGTCCACCTGGTTCAAAAGACAAGATGAACTTTAAGCGGTATTATTTTCTGGAAAGAACTTCAGGCTCATTTAATACCAGGCCCAGAGAAAAAAATACGCCATGCCGTCTCAGACAGATTTCAAACTTCCCGTTTATCCCTCCTCCACCATGCGAGCGCCTCTGCGGAATGAAACGTCTCCAAATCGCTGAGATCGTCGTTTCCAAGACAGGGTCGTCCGTCTCGTTTCTCGTCTGTCCTTCCAATTTTATGAAGATTAGAGACATTCTTCCTGGGTGTTTGTTAAATTGTTTATCTAGTCTGGAACCAGCCATGCCCATGCTCCTCTCGGAATATTTTATGCAGATTCCCCCCTTCCCTTGTTGCTGGGCGCCTCCAAGAGCCTGCAGCCACCGAGTCAGGACGAGACACATCTTTGATGGCTGTTTCATTTGCGTATAACCGTATTCATTCATGTCAGTTGCTGCTGCTCGCTCGTGGGGCTCAGAATAGATGCTGCGTCAACAGACCAGGGCATTTCCTGTTGGGTCACGAGTCTGCTCGAGTTTTCTGTCTTACTCCAGTTCAGTGCACACGGTGGATCTGACGTTCCACTTCATCAATATTCAAACCTGTGGACAACAGGTCTTCCTTAAGGAAGACAGACGCACGTTCACATTGTCTCTCCCCTCTCCCCTCTCTCTTTTCTCCGTCTCTGTCTCTCTCTTTCTTTGATGAGGCATTGGGTAAGAATGAAATACAGTTTCTCCTGCTGGACTTCTCCAAACATTTAAGAAAAAGTGCATTGACATCATCACTCACTGATTCGTGCACTGGACAGTTACAGACATGGTCGAGTTCCGCATTCTTGGTTTGATACTAGAAAGAAAGGGACAAATAAGGCAGCATACTTGTCTTCGAGTGTTTGGTTTGCGAGGGACCGACAAGGTAGCAGGAAGATGCAGTGGTGTGGTGAGAAATGAAATTCAATACTTTTTTTTTTTTTTTTTACCTTGATGGCCAGAAAACATATTCTATTCCAAAGCTGGTGGCAATTCTTCCATTTTTTATGAGGAAGAGACTTGACTTCTTTTTTCATTCTTTTTTTTTTTTTAATTTTTGAGGGGGGTGAGGCAGAGAGAAAGAGAGAGAGAAAAAAACACAGAATCTGAAGCTGAGAACCCAGAGCCTGACGTGGGGCTCAAACCCACGAACTGTGAGATCGTGACCTGAGCTGAAGTCGGATCCCTAACTATCTGAGCCACCCAGGCGCCCCGACTTCCTCTTTTAAAGTGAATTATCATCGTGCATTTTGGGATGATGTCATTATACTTTTTGGATATACCAGGATGAAGACATGGGGCTCCTCTCTGACGGGAGGGTTCCAGACTCTGAAACCTGAAGCATTCTCCTAAAAATGTGGACAGTTGCCTTTACTGTAGAGCTGCATTCCTGCAAAATACACTGAGAGAAATCCCATCCTTAGACTCAGAGCATGAAGGCAACTGAAATATTCCCCGTGTGTTGGGCTCTAGTAATGGACTTCCTCAGAAGAGGCTATACTGACACACAGTCTTATTTTAGAGCTTTCACAGTTTTTTCTTTGTTTTCTTTCTTTATTTTTTTCCCTCCCTCATACCCCAAGCTACTGGTCAAGTTCTGAGTTTTGAGAAACATTACAAAGCAAGCCTGGCCTTGGGCGGTACCTTGGCGAACAGGGAGCAGGAGCGTACTGTCATTTAGGGTAAAAGGGAGTCTGAGGATCACAGCAACTCGAGCCACAGGGTGGGGGGGGGTCACGGCCAACATGTGCTACCTGGTTCTGAATGGAAATGGAGATGGGTCTCTTGTCACCTGAAAACATTCCTCACAAATCACCCAGAGCTGTCTGGGGAGAAAACGCGACAAAGAACTGGACTGTTCTTGGCCACCTAGTATTGGTTCTCAGAAGATTCCTGTTAGGGGAAAAGGAAAGATCAGGATTTCTGATGGGGGTCCGGAAAATGGAAAGATCTTTGGGGGTGGCGCCCTGAAGGGCCACACCTACAGCTAGATGCTAACCATAATACAACCAGACTACTTTCTGATGCATTTCTTTACTGTGGTGCATAGAAAGGGAACCCCCAGGGGCCCAACAGCCACAGTTTGGAAACATGGCAAGCTGAGACTGTATTGAGGGGCCATAGAAGGTGAGCAACAAGGAGTCCACAGACCATCCTGCGGCCACTGGAATCGGGGAACCACGTCATGGGCCCACTTCAAGGTGAGGAACTGAATCTGATCCTAAAATGGCTTCCAGACCAGGAAGCGCTCTGTTCCCAGGACAGGGAAAAGCAGTTCCTCTCTGTAGGAGCATCTTCAACGCGGGCCCTCAGAACTTCCCCAACTGCCTTCAGTGCCATGTGCGCACGCACAGAAGTCTCTGACATAGAAAGAAACAAGATGCAAGGAGTAAGAGTTGGTAAGAAAAAAAATGAACAATAAGTACACACCTCCTAGAAGTGAAGATACTGCAATTATTGGGCGCTTTTTATTAAATACTCTGTGGAAAATATTTAGAGAAATAAAGAAGACATTTAGAAAAGCAGAAAGCATGACTATAAAAACAAACATTTACATATGATCAACTATAATTTTTAGAAATAAGAATATAATTATTAAATTGATATTAGTAGATGGTCTAAAGAACAGATTATAACTGGCTTCATAGAATGGGTTAGAATAGCACAAGGAAAAAACACACCAGAAGTTTGAAAAAGATGTTAAAAGATGTGAAAAACTGAATCAGTAAGGTTAGTATACATGGATTTGGAGACCAAAAGGAGAAGAGAAAGGAGATGGGAAAGAGGCAACATGGAAATAAAGCTTGGGACTTTTCCAGTTTCCAGTTCCAGAATTTTCTAAGGTTTTTGTCTATACATATATGCACACACTCAAAAAATGCACACGCATGTCCACACACACTACTCTTTGGTGGAACTCTAAAGACAGAGATCAAAGATTGGGAAGGAAAACCGATCTATCTTTAAAGGAACAATGGACTGACTGCTGCTTTCTCAGCAGAAGCAATGTTTAAAAAATTCTCAGACTTGTTTCTTTAACTATGACTCTGCTCTGCCTTCTCTCCTTTTCCCCTGGAAATTTAATTAGATAGTTGGTAAACTGCTCACTCTCTTCACAGACCTTAAACTTGTATTCATATTTTCCATATTTTGGTTATCTCTGGCTGCTTTCTGGATATTTTCATGAAATCTTTGTTTTCAGTTCATAAATTTTCTCTTTATCTGTATCATTTGCTCTGAGAGCAATCCATTCCATTTTTGTTTTCAAAATTCATTTGTTTTCCAAATCTATTTGGACATTTTTAATACTCTCATATTTCTAGCTCCTGTTTTTAATCACTTCTTTCATTTTTTAAAACAAATCAAGTATATGTGTTTTATAGTCTGTATTTGATAATTCTAATCTCTGAAGTTCTTAATGTACCATTTTTCTTTTTTCTGTTGGTTTTTGTTTACGGTGCTGCATCTTTTGAGAGGTGTGTGTGTGTGTGTGTGTGTGTGTGTGTGTGTTATTGTGAGTTCATATTTCCATAAAGCTAATCCATGGACATATTTTGAAAAACGTCATAGAAAGTAAATTCTTCCAGAAAGAATTTTCATTATCTTCTGCCAAACACCCAGGGGCATTATCAACTTATAAAAATTTAAATTAAATTTTAAGATTGAGGTTTTTCCAAATACTTAGGCAGTGTGAATCCCGGCCTCATATCTGTATGAGATCCAACTTGTAGCTACAGAGATTCAGAGGATATTTTCTCCTCGCTTTTTCAATGCTGAAGGATAAGATGGAAAATTTCCTAGTCGTGATAGGTGGGTTTCTTATTTCCCTTTACACAGAGTGTAGAAAAGTGGAATTTTACTCTATGTGGTGTGGGTGTTCATATTCCTTTTAGACGCCTTACACTGAGTAGATCCTCAGATGAGTCTGAGAACTGAATTTTATCCAATTTGGCAAATTTCTTCAACATGCAACGTGCAACGTTTTGGTCTTTTCTGGACTTCACTTAGTACTTTTTCCTCTAAGGATTTTTTTAAACTTTATTGCTAATTCATGATGCATATGAAAAATGTTAGTTGCATGTTATTAGGATTTTAATTGTTAGGAGATTTATTCAAGGTATCAAGTTTCTTTCAAAGCAGGCAAAAAGGGAGAGAAAAAATAGAATGATGAATAGACAATAAAGTAAAATCATTGAAAAAAGACCAAATATATTTAGACCTGTGCAGCCCCTCTGGAAAACAGTGTGGAGGGTCCTCAAAAAATTAACAAAATAACTCCCCTAGGACCCAGCAATAGCACTGCTAGGAATTTACCCAAGGGACACAGGAGTGCTGATGCACAGGGGCACATGGACCCCAATCTTCATAGCAGCACTCTCAACAAGAGCCAAAACATGGAAAGAGCCTAAGTGTCCATTAATGGACGAATGGATCAAGAAGATGTGGTTTATCTATACAATGGAATACTACATGGCAATGAAAAAGAATGAAATCTGGCCATATGTAGCAAAATGGATGAAACTTGAGGGTGTTTTGCTGAACGAAATAAGTCAGGCGGAGAAGGACAGCTACCATATGTTTGCACGTATAGGAGGATTAAGAGGAACTTAACGGAGGACCGTGGGGGAGAAAAAGGGGGGAAATTGGGGGGGAGAGGGAGGGAGACAAACCATGAGAGACTCTTGAATGTTGAGAATAAACTGAGGACTGATGGGTATGGGGAGGAGGGGAGGGGGTGATGGGCGTGGAGGATGAGCACTGGGTGTTATTTGGAAACCAACTTGACAATAAACTATTTTTAAAAAATAAACATTTAAAAAAGTTAAAAAATATCTTTAGGCCTGTAATATATTACAAATAGAATTTCTAGTTAAAGACAGAGAGTGTCAAAATGGATTCAAGAAAAGTCTGGATATGTTCTTTTCACTAGATGTACATTTGAAATATACGAAGGCAGAAGTAATAAAATCAAAGACTGGAAAAAGATATGCCAGTGAAAAATTAGCCAAAAATCTGGAAGTGTACATTAACAGATGAAATGGAAGAAAAATAGCATTACTAAGGATAAAAATAGTTACTACATAATGATTTAAAAAAATGTTCAACTCACTTGGAAAATGCAGTATACCTAATGTATCTATGTTTAATGAAATGACCTCAAAATTTTATCAAAAAATTGATAAAGCTACAAGCAGAAGTAGACTAAGTCACAACCAGGCTGCAGCTTGCACTATTCTCTTAACGACAGTGAGATGAATTAGTTAAGAACTACCAAAACTACTGAAGATTTAAGCAATGAAATGAACAGGCTTGCTTTAGTTATCATATGTAAACCCTTGCATGTAACAAACACCTAGAAGTATGAATAGCCGGTAACTGAGTATTAGTTAGGTCACATAGCAGAGTTGACATACATAAAAAAATTGGTGAGAAGAACCACACTGTCTGAAAATAATGCAATTAAGTTTGAAACTAGTAAAAAAAAAAGACAAAGTCTCCAATTTTTGGAAATAACAAATTAGTTCTTACTAACTTGTGGGTCAAATAAGAAATCATATTAGAAATAAAATTATGGAAGCTAGATAATAGTAAAAATATTGTGTATACCAACATAGAATGAAATAAAAGTGACACTTTAAATTGAACTTACAAACTTTAATTGCTTATGAGGAATGAAGAAAAGCAGAAAAGGAATATGCTACTTCTGATTTAAGAGATTGGGTAAAGAACAGCTGACCATAGCCAAAGAAAACAGAATACAGGATATAATAAAATGCAGAAATCAATGAAATAGGGTAACATATATAAGGCTGAGGCAAATAAATTAAAAAAAGAACTTTTGGCAATACTGATAAAGGGAAAAATTATTCTCTTTGAAGTTCCACCAAATTTTTAAAGTTGACTAATTCCTAATTCATGCGGAAATTCTCTTCAGAGGCTGGAAAAAAGAGAACATACCACACACCTCGTTTTGTGGCACTAGAATAACCCCCCTACACAGCCGAGTTAAGATCAGCAAGAGATTAGAAAATATACAGATCAGTCTCATCATGAAAATCCAGATGCAAATATCTAAAACAAAATAGCATCACACTGAGTCCAGAGATGTATAAAGCCAAGGGTAAGCAAACCCAGTTCAGTGTATTGATCCTAGAATTATAACAATATTATATTGGAACGTCTACAACTATCTTTTCAGTAAATTAATTCATTAAAAGAGGAAATACAATTATTTCAAGGGAAGTAACATAAAGATTTAACAACTGTTTATGAAAAACAGTAAAAACAAGATACATACAACTGAAGTATAAAAGTAAATTTTCTTTTTAATTATTTTTTAAGTTTATTTATTTATTTTGAGATAGAGAGAGAGGGGAAGGGGCAGAGAGAGAGAGAGAGTGAATCCCAAGCAGGCTCTAAACTGTCATCATGGAGCCCAATGTGGGGCTCGAACTCATGAACCGTACGTTCATGACCTGAGCCAAAATCAAGAGTCAGACACTTAACTGACTGAGCCACCTGGGCACCCCTAGAAGTAAACTCTCTTAACCTTGGTAAAGGGTGTTTACAAAAGTCTTACAAGATTGTCCTTATTGTTAAGGCTGAAGTATTAGAAGCCGTCTCTAAAAGATCAGGAACAAAATATGGATCAATATTTTACTACAAATTCTAGCCTGCAAAATAAAACAAGAACAAAGAAATAAAGCAAATAAATACTTGAAGTGGAGAATGGTCAGTATCCACAGATGGCAAGACATAGAAAATCCAAAACAATGTGCAAATACGTTGTAAGAATCAACAAAAGAACTTATCAAATTGCTGGTGATACAATTAGTATACAAAGTAAAATTGCATTTGTGTATTCTAGAAACAAGCAGACAGAAGAGTCACCATTTACATGATCTTAACACGCAGTGTGACAAATAAACCAGTGTAACATAAAAAGTCCAGAAACAGAACAACACACATGACGTTTACTGATGACAAAGTCAGTGCTTTAAAACAGTGAAGAAAGGACCATCTTTTTAGTAAATGGGATCATGTTCAGGCAAAGATGTGAATTAGCAGGAACCCTTATATGCTATTGGTGAGACTACAAGTCATTTAAAATATATCTGAAAACTATGTGTACCGTCTTTTGAGTTAATTAAAAAATAATGATTGATCTTTATCATATGTTAGATACTCTTGCTATGTTAAACACTTATTACTATAACTGAACAAACAGGAAAAATATCTGTGTTCATGTAAATTATATTCTAGTGAATATTCCCATATTCTGTGTCCCAGAAATTCCATTTTCGGATACTCTTTTACCATGGAGATTTCTCTAAGAATCAAGCTCCCATGCTGTAAAGCATCCAAGGAGTGTAATTAACTTTTTTTTCTATGCATCTGGAGTGATACTAGTTATTTACCATCTTTGGGGAAATTTGGAAAATAATAGTTCCCATTATTTTGTGGTTCTGTGGGACATATAAACAATCCCGGTTGAGAAAGCCCACAAGAAACTATTACATATGTGCATCAGGATGAAGATCTGAGAATGTTCGTAGTACAGTTGTCAGACTGAGCAAATGACAATGTAGAATGCCTATTTAAATTTGATTTTAACATAAAGGATATTTTTAATAGAAGTGTATTTTCCATGAAATATCTGGGAATCTTATTCATAGGAACATGGTTCACTACACCTACATTCTCCCCAGCAACAAGGATGCCAACAACGAAAAGATTGCATTTCACCATATTGCCAGAAAAGGTAGTCATAACTAGGAACCTCATCCACAAAATGTCTAGGAATAGGAAAAATAAGACCAATTTCATGCAGAACTCCTACAAGGAAAAGAAATGCGTATCAAAATATTTCAGCAGATGAAACTTCCCTTGAAAACCAACCACGAAACAGAAGAAAACTATAGGAAATGATTCCAAATTGAATTAAACATCATCAAGTAAACATTGCAAGATGTAAATATCATGCTCAGTGTCTCAGTCATGGCTACATCTGAAAAGTAGAGTGTATACAAATAAAACAAGGAATTAGCTCATCGGGGCTGGCTGTATTAGTCAGGGTTCTCCAGAGAGACAGAATCAACTGGGGGGGGGGGGGGGGGGTGGA